>NC_047108.1:29136631-29471631 GCF_902500255.1 Thalassophryne amazonica | reverse complement strand
CACTCAGGCCGTCCAGTCACGGAGTAGCAGAGCATTGGAGAATAATCACTGGCCTTAAGTCTGAGTGGGGAAGTTTCAACGTTTTCTCTCTCAAGGAACATCACATCATACCAGAATGGATTAGATCAACTTTTGGTTGATTGAAGAAGGAATAAACTCTTATGTGGATTAATTTCCTGATGGATTACAACATCACACAAGGATCGTGGTCAGCTAACAACTAATAGCTGATGAAGAGGAAATCAAGTTCATCGAGCTGGGGATTTTAACCTCAAAAACCTCCCTCCCTCACTCCTAGAAAAATTGTTAAGAAGTCAATCCAGTCCAGTCAAAGTAAGATCAGACAGTATTATTGAATCAAAAACAAAAATCTCTGCCAATCATTATTTTAATTATACTTGAATTACTGTTGTGAAATTATCATCATATAGCCTATTTTGATTATGTTGTCGGCACTTGCAAAACCTGCAATAAATTTCCAAGCATGCAGTTAAAGTGTTAAGGCTCGGACATTGGATTTATTGATGCTTCTTAAGGTGTAAAAGTTAAAGTTTATTGGGTGTACAACATCAAAAAGTGCTCTAAAAGGTTAGTCTGGTTTTTAATGAAAATAACGCATCCTGGGGACTCGCTGTACGAGTCACTAAATTCAAAATCTAGCAACAATCCAAGAGCCCTGATCCATAAGAGGAGAGCTGCCGTTAATGGACGTGGCCGGTTTGTATCCTGGTTCCAGAGAAGGCTATTCGACCGGGGTGCGAGATCAGCTTCAGCGGGGTGGACGTCCGGATGGAGGCAGTGAGCGGCTAGACGAATCTCCTCGCCACCAGCTTGAACAGCCTTTGTGCAGCCCTGCCGGGTAATACCCGTGGAGACACGAAGGTCGGACCCCAGAGACGGAGAGCTGGTTTTAGTACACAAACACACTCATCGGAGGGTGAGCGTGTGCCGTGTATCTAAAAAAAAAAAAAATAACGGGATCTGACACGTGGCGCCCGAACAGGGACCTGACGAAGTGTAGTCGGGTCCGAGGAAGAATCCTGGCCAAAGGAGAGTCTTTGCCATTGGATAGGTGAAAAGCCCCTGAGTGGATCACCAAAGGAGACAGTGTTGTGGAGAGTGTCGGCTGATGGCCTGTATAGGTCCAGTAACGGCTTGAAACATATCTGTTTTCCAGAGGTGTGAAAATTTGGAGGCGACCACCAGAAGGACGAAGTAAAGACAACAGGAGTAAGTATCCCAGGGAGCTGGGATCAAGGACGAGAAACAGATGTGTCACTGCTGGATCGTCTGGACTGGGACGAGAAGCAGACGTGTCACTGCTGGATCGTCTGGACTGGGACGAGAAGCAGACGGAGATAGCCTGCTGGATCGTCACGAAACGACGAGGAAGGGAAGCAGGCGAGGGAGCCTGCTGGATCGGATCATCAAAGAGAGCAGGTATGAGAGTATACCGTGCAAAATGGTGATCTACAAGAGAGAATAGGATCATCAACCCGTGAGGTTCCTGAGGGGAGAAGCGGGAAAAGGAGCAGCTGATTTGGAGTTAACCTCTGGAATTAGCGCTGAATAGCCAAGTAGTCTGTCACTCATCCCTGACTTGAAGCGCTAAGAGAGGCTTTGAGAGGCAGACGACTCGAGATGACAAGGACCATAGCTGAAGTCAAGGAGATGACAGTGGTGGAATCGACAATCTCAGCAACCGAGAGAATAAAGGGAGGACAATCATTACGAAACAGTAAGGTTAGTATTAAAAACAAGCAGTGAAAATATGGCTGAAGAAGAGTCAGGACCCGTAGCAACCCCTGAATCCGAACATGACGAGGGAAAAGAAGTGGATTTTCGGCCACACAGAGTGGTATTGTATGGACGAGGATATGATACTTGGGCAGAAACAGTTCAAAAATATGTCAGAGATCAAAGTGTAGAAACTGATGAAGAAAGTTTCAAAGAAGCCATGGCAGGAACTATACACACATTAGGGATATATTATCCAGGTAAGCATAAGGAGGGGCAGATCCTGGCCATTTTGGAGAGCCCACCAGTCCCAAAGGACAAGACGGGGACCAGAGAGTGGCTTGAGTGGTGGTGCAAACTTCTCGGAGAAGAGTGGAAAAGAGGACAAATCACCACCTTAATAAGTCCTGAGAAAAGTTATGACTCCGTAGTAAAAATGACAGCTGGGTTGTTGGGAGTAGAGACGGTCCTGGTTGATGTTAAAGCAAAATCAGCGTCCATGTATGCTGAGTTTAAGTCCATGGCAGAACGACTAAAGGGGTTAGGAAGAATACTTAAGGAACAATATCCTATAATGGAAGATAAGAATGGAAGTCAGATCTTCGACAATGAAGACGAGGGCAAGATAGATTTCCAGGCCGAACCCGAACAAAGTGATGAGGAAAACAAGCTAGAGGGAAGTGGAGATGAATTGACATCCCCGGGAGGTCCTAATTCTGGAGTAAATGGTCAAGAATATAAAAGCCCGGACCAGCTCCACACAAGCTTTGACCCGGTGTGGCAAAATTTGCCCTTAGGAAGTGTGAGAGGAACAACCTCAACAGTTAAAAAACAGACAGAACGCCTGGTTGAGCAGGAGAAAAGACGAAGAAGCCTTCAGGGAGTATCTGGACAGATATTCCATCATTCGCCGGAATGTGGGCCCAGAAGCTTGGGACAGCTTAAAGCTGAAGAATGTGTTTCCGGACCGAGTTACCATATTAAAGAGGAAGGGCGCTCGCAGGAAATCTTTAGAAAATCTAAAGGGAAAACCCACCATGTATACATTGAATCTGACTACATGGAGGACTTGAACCCTATGCCCGAAGGAACCAAAAAAATGGTGACCCAAGATGGAAGACGGGCATATCATTATTTTGGCAGTCCTTGGGATATAGATGGAGATAGTCCCATTGTCTTCACAAATCAGACTGAAAATTGCCAACCGAAAATTCCGAGCAAAGCTCAAGGAGCGGGCAGGCAAAGAATACCAAAAGGAGCTTAAGAACATAAAGGGGAGAAGTCTGGACGGAAAATCAATGGTGATAACAAGCGCACCACGAATGGATTATCATGCACTCATACATGTGCCCTTTGAAAGCTACCCAGGGAGAGAAAATTCAATTGAATACACGGAGAAAATGTTGAAAACTCTGGGTACAGCTATTGATTTGGCCAAAGAATGCCAACATCGGCGGGTAGTGATATGTGTGGACAGATTAAGATCTGGACATATGACATGGGAAGAGGCAGAAAAGGTTGCCATGGCAGCCGTGAACCTACACATGCGTACCCCAGGAGTATGGGGATCAATGAGAGAAATAGTGGTGGTCACTAGCAATGAGCAGGAGCAAGATCGAGTGAGAAGGGCACTTGAAGCGGTGAACCTAGGACCAAATAGAGCAGGTCCAATGAAGGGTGCAGTTGGAGCAAGTGGAGTGGCAACTAGTCCCCCGTTAGTGATGCAGCCCATTCCCATGGCGACAAGTGAGAAAAGATCAGTACATGCTGTAGGAGTGCAGCGATTAAGGATTAAAACCCCACGACCAACATTAAAACAAGTTGCAAGTGGGCTCCAGACAATCATACACCCGACAGGCTCCCAATCACGGATGAAAGAGTCTTTCCAGGCTCCTCCACCGGATAATGGAGAAGAGGATCCTATATTCATTCCTTTACCAGTCGGAAATATTGAAGCAACTGGGTCACCCCGAAAGTGAGAACAAAACGGGGACCCACAACCACAAGACCCACGTCCTCCCCATGAATCTGATATGGATGAGGACCAGGAAAGAGAGTCTGAAGAGGAGATCAATCCACAAGACTCAGAAGAGGATGAACCGCTATCTGTGGTAGGGGAAAGAGAAGTCTCACGCCCAGAATTACGAACTGGACGCTGCAGAGGACGAAAGAAAGAAGTTGGGGTGTATAATGTGCGTGTAGCCTCTGAGAGAATTGCAAGAGATGTCAGGGTCAACCCAGTGGAAACCCGAGATAAGCGACAAACCTATGCTCCAGAAGTTGGACAAACTGGGTATGACATACCAGAAGAGTGGATAGAGCGACAAGATGAAAAGAAAACTCTCGAGGTAACAGCTACTGTTGGAGAGTGGGCTAATATACTAATGTGGCCCTTCTATCCTACACTGACTGCCTGTAAAGAATTAACAAATAACTTCAGAGTCGCCTATTTAGGCGTTGCCCATGATGTGATGTTGAGAAAACTAAAAACAGCAGCTTTACGCTGGTCACGGCAAGTGTTGAGAGAAACCAATGAAGAAAATCTGGATGATGAGGGAGAAACAATTCCACCATCGTCAGGATTACAAGCAAGCCTCCCAAATCAGAATTTTCCTGCTGGATCTAGAGAGCAAAATCTGCCAGCAATTCAAGCTGAAATTCAAGCAGACGGCAGGGAATTCCGTGAATTCAAGAAATTAAAGATGTTGGTGAGAGAGAAAGAACCAAATGAAGACCTAAAGGATTATTTGAAAGAAGTGTGGCCCCTTATCGACAGAGCTTCGAACAGTGAAGAGGGTAAATCTATGTGGCTAGCCCAAGTTACCAGTCAACCCATCAGTCGGGGTGAACCAGCACGAAACCATTATGCTAGGTTAGTGTTGGAAGATCCCAACGATGAAGATTCCCATATTGCTCGAGCTAAAGCTGGACTAGACAAAGGTCAAACATTGGTTCAAGTTTGGCATGGGCTGAAACAGACAGTTTTGCCACAACGCTATGTTAGGGCACTGAGAGAGGTCACTAAGGGAAGAAGAGGGGAGATAACTTTTGTAAAAATGCCCATAGACGGCACTACAGTCCCACAAATGGACGCGGTGGTAAAGAGCTGGGATCTGGAGCAGCAGTTCTATGAAGAAAAGAGGAAGAAGGAGAGCACACCGAGATCAGGACAAAAACCGGTGGGAGTGGAGAAAAGAAATTCAGTGCCTAAACCACCTCCTCCTCAGTCACATCAAACACCACAGAGGAATAATCAAAGGCCTCCAGCTGAACAATGGAGCTCTCGGCCGAGAGGTCCACCACCTCCACCACCACAATCGCGACCTACACCTGCACCTCGTAGTGGTGGCTAAAGGGCAAAAGAAGTAATGGCTTTGGAGGCGCGGGTCACGCTAGACCATGCCTACTGGGAAGGGGACGATATCTACACTGATGTGGATGGAGAACCGTACCTAGTGGACACGGGAGCAGAGGTGTCCATGACCCGCAGAAACCTTGTTACCATAGGATACCTATTGATCCAGTATGCAAATGGGGCAACGGAGCAAAGGGATAGTTTGGTTAAAAGGCCCCTTTAATTTAATAACAGTAAAGGATTTGAGAGAATTGCATCGGCCCAAAAGACTTCGAACTCTAATAAGACGACGAGTGAAAAAATTACAAGCAAGAGTTCTACGAATGGATATGACTCCAATTGGAAAGAGTCCGGTAAACTGGTACAAAGAAGTGGATGTACCGGCTGTCACAGAAGAAAAAATTGAAGAAAGTGATTTCTCTGAAGCAGGGAAAGAAAAATTGAGGGAAATTATCTCCAAAGCTAAAGTAGCACGATTTAAAAATGATTGTGGAGATTTGGGGGCTAAACACGTTCATGTCATCGAAGGAGGAGTACATCCACCAGTGCAACAATATCCCTTGAACCCTGGAGCGGTTGAGGAAATGGATAAAATAGTAAAAGAATTGGAAGCTTTGGGGATCATTCGAGTGGAATTGAATCCGATCACTAACAGCCCCATCCAAGCAGTTAAGAAGCCAGAGTCGGCAGGAGGAGGCTGGAGACCAGTAATCAACTTCAAGGCTCTCAATCGACGAACAATAGCCAATAGAGCGAGTTTGATAAATCCCCAAGGTGCACTGAAAACGCTCCAAATTAAGAAATACAAATCATGCATTGATCTGGCAAATGGATTCTTTTCCCTGCGATTAGCAAAACAGTCACAAGGGAAAACAGCATTCACACATAAGGGGAAAAGTTATGTGTGGCAACGACTCCCGCAGGGATACAGAAATTCACCAAATGTGTTCCAAGCAGCAGTAATGGAAATATTAAAAGATCTGGGAGTAACAGTCTACATCGATGATGTGTTTATCGCAGATGATGATGAAAATGGACACCTAATGCGGCTGCAAAAGGTGATACAGAAGCTCACAGAAGCTGGATTAAAACTCAACCTGAAGAAATGTCAGTTTGGACAATTCAAGGTTAACTATTTGGGATTCCAGGTATCATCAGACCTGGGACTTTCAGAAGTATACCGAGAAAAATTGAGTCAGATTAAACCACCGCAATCTGAGAATGACCTACAGAAAATACTGGGATTGTGTAACTATGTGAGAGATCACGTTCCACACTATCAGAAATACGCAAAGCCCCTTTATGCTCGTCTCAAGAAGAAACCTAATGGACAAGAGCAAAAGCAATGGATTTGGACAGCTACAGATCAGGATTGCTTGGAAAAGTTAAAGAAAGCCATTCAAGATGCAGTTAGGCTGGAGCTGCGTAGTCTGACTACTCGTCTGCTAGCCGAAATAAGCTGTGAAGAAGAGGATTCGGTGGTAAAAGTGAGCAATGAAGGAGGGGGTATGGTAACATTGTGGAGCTATACTCTGTCTTTGATTGAGAGAAAATATCCACCGGAAGAAAAAGAACTGGCAGTCCTGGCTAGATATTGGAGTGCGTTAAAAGAACTTGCACAAGGACAGGGGATAAAAGTTATCACTCAAAGCCAAGTCCACCGGTTCCTAAGGAAAGGAACTATTGAGAGTACTAAAGCCACAAATGCCAGATGGGGAAGGTGGGAGGACATCCTGCTAGACGCTGAGCTGGAAATTGGGCCAAAACAGTCGGCGACAAAAAAGTTACCGAAGGAGAGGCAACTCCCTATGGAGCCATATGACTGGACTATGTACACTGATGGATCAAAGAAGGGTACAGACAATATAGCTTATTGGGGCTATATTCTGAAGTATCAAGATAAGGAGAAATATCGTCGGAAAGGTCAAACGCCAGGGAGTGCCCAAGCTGGAGAAGTTACAGCAATACTGGAAGGACTCTTGGAGTTAAACAAGAGGAAAGTAAAAAGAGCTAAAGTGGTTACAGACAGTCATTACTGCGCACAAGCCCTGAAAGAGGACTTATCCATTTGGGAAGAAAATGGATTTGAGGGAGCTAAAGGGAAGCCTGTAGCTCATATGGATTTGTGGAGGAAAATAGCCGAATTGAGGCTAACAATAGACTTAGATGTGGTACATCAGAAGGCCCATGTAAAAGAAGGAGCACATTGGAGCGGGAACGAAGAAGTGGACCGCTATGTGCAGCTGAGAAAAGTCATCGTTGTCGGGATCGAGAAGTGGGAACAGACACCCAAGGGAAGGGTAGTTCCAAAAGAGTCCATGAAAGAAGTGGTGCTGGCCGTACATGAAGCGCTTGGCCATGCAGGCACCATTCCCACACGGAAGGAGCTGGAGAAGCTGCAACTTTGGATTCCGAGAAACCAAGTCTGCCGAGTCCTCAAAGACTGTGAAGTATGTGGTCGATACAATGCAGGACGATGAGGACAAAGGGTAGATGGTTTCACCATAAAGAGTACTGTTCCATGGGGATCAGTATGCATGGATGTTGCCGGGCCCATGGGGGTGACCGGTAAGAAAGGAGAAAAGTATCTGTTGTTGCTTGTGGACTTTATGTCGGGCTATGTGACTGTTAAGCCTGTGAGAAAAGCCAACGGCAGCAGTGTGATCAGCATGTTGGATCAAGTGTGTTCAAATCTGGGGATGCCTAAGGAGCTGAGAACGGATAATGGGACACATTTCCGTAATGCTCAGGTCGAGCAGTGGTGCCAGAAAAATGGAGTAATGAGAATTTACTCACCCCCATACACCCCACAAGCAAATGGAGTTGTGGAAAGGGCTATTGGAGTGGTGAAAAACTGGATTGGAAAAAATGCTAACACGAAGGAATGGAGTACTAAGGCCCTGGAAATTGGACAGGCCCTGAATGACCGCCAACGTGCTGGCAGGCCCACCCCTTTGCAAGAGCTGAACCAACACCCATTTTCGACACCGGAAGTGGGGCGGAGTCAGATTGAAAGGGACAGAGAACCAGAACCAAAGATCCCATTTAAGGTTGGGCAGAAGGTGTGGGTGAGAGCTCGAGATCACCCAACCAACACTGCTGTTAAACCCAAGTATGAGACCACAGATACAGTAGTGAAGATACTGGACAGTAACACAGTAGAGTTGAAGAGGAAGGGAATCCAAGGAGTGGAGCAGCTGAAGCCAACTCCTAACTAGACAAAACCAGGAGCTAAACATGGCCAAAAACACCCAAGATCTTCCACCCTTCGTCAGAATGGCCACTGTCAATGGGGTGGTTGCCTTAAGAAGAACAAGAGATGGCCTCTGGGCAGGCAGAGCCCTGAGGATACTATATCATGCAAAGAAAGGATTTTTATCTAATGAAAAGGAGTTATTACAATGGAAAAAAGTTGAGAATCACTGTGTGATTTGTCACGAAGATGTACCGCTGACGGTCCAATGGTCGGGACCTGGGGTTAGAAAACCCCCAATTCCAAATGGGGCAAAAAATGAATTCAAGCAATTACTTCACAAGCCGGTGAAGGTTTTGGATGCACTTGTATGTGGGTTATGCCGACTAACCCACTTGCCAAGAATGGTCTTTTACACCCAGTGGGACTTACCTGGAGACAATGTGGATATGCAGGTGTGTTCATGCTATTGGACTGGACGTGAAATCGAGTATTGCCTGGTGTGTAAAGCAAGAACTCATATGGGAAGACTATTGCATGTGGCAAAAGCAGAAGGATGGCAAGTGAGAAGGTTTTTGGACTCCCTGAGGACCTTTCACACTGATGAAGCCTGCTGGGCTAATCCTGCAGCAACAACTGCGCTTGATCAAGCTGAGGGGAATCAAGGCAGCGGTGACGTGAGTCCAACGGCCCCAAGTGTCTATTTGATGTTGGACACAACTAGAGCAGGCGGACGTGACCAAGCTGCAGGAGGTGGTGAGCGAAAGCCGTCTTTGTTGCATGAAGCTATACATCAAAGTTGGTCCCAGGGTCCAGAGTATGGGCAAACGTATGACCCTCCAATAGATGTAGTGCAAATTCCACTGGTGTTCAGAGTGTATAGAGATCCAGAGCGACCCGGATATACAGACATGATGGAAGGACTGACAGATGATCAACAGCAAAAAGCCCAAGAAGAAGGATGGATTGGCCCTTGGGAATTGACAACTTGGGCAAAATTGATAGAAGAAGTTCTAAAAAACCCAGAAATTCTACTGGAAGATGCAGAAGAGGTGCCACAAGAAAAAGGGGCAGAGAAACCCTCCTGTATTATTTTACTACTGGACTAGACGCCTGGGGAAATAAAGCAGCAAAACCAAAGAAAAAGTCAGCCGTGTACCACGTGACACCCGAAGAATGGGTGAGGAAAAGGAGGATACAATCTAGAGGGGGAGTGGCTAGCAGAGCGGACACTCCTAGTAGGCCGGACCAAACAATTAAGGTGCGGCTCACAGTGCTGATGGTGTTGGTTCCCTATGTGGGGGTTTATTCTGTCGGAGCACACGTTGACCTCCTGGAGGAACAGCAGCAGTCGTTAGACCAACCGACTCAAGGTGAGGAAAAATCAAGAAAGTCTCGGAGTCGCTGGATGTTTCCCTCCATTTTCCGCGGGACAAGGAAGAAGTAAGAAGAAGCGGCTGTTTGCAAAATGTCGCAAGGACCAAGTGTAAATAGAGTACCCATTATTAATAATCAAGGAAGACTTGGACCTACATACAAAGTGTCTTCGGTGCTGAGAAAACTATACTTAAATTGGCCAGAAAAAGATTTTGAAGAAGAAGACTGGGAACTAGCATCTAAAAGGATATTTTGTCACACATTATGAATATAAAAGAGATGCCGAATTAACAGAGACAACAGGACAAAAATTACTCGCTGAATGAGTGCTGAGCGATGTAGGTCTGCGGCATTGGTATGTGAAAGGACGACGAAGAATGCCCCAATTGGTTCCAAGATGCCCAGACACCTACCCTTGGATACTAAATGTGATTTACCTACAACTCAGAGACCTAAGGTTCACGTTGAGATGGGGGATTAATTACGTTGAGCCACTTCAAGGAGTCTATGTTGAAATATACCTTAACCAGTGCTTGATCTGGACGACAAGCCCCAACATGCAACGTCAATTGAACAGACGACTGCAAGACCCAAGATATCCCGTATTAGATAACCAGACATTAAATTTGAGAGTTATCGATCAACCCTGGCCTGTATGAGCTGCCTACCCCCAACCATACCAACAATTTTTGTAAATCAGGACTTCTTCTACCTGTACAGAAGAGAAGTCTGGAACTGTAGCCAAGCAAGAAAAATTGAGCCCAAGGATCAAGAAGACAAGCCTATAGTTCCCCTTTATCTAGCCCTATCACAAACCAGGTATTCTGGACACCAGTTTTGGCAGCATTGGCAAGATCTATGGGACTATGTACCCCTACATCAAGCACAGAGGATCCCTGAGGGACCCCTCCCTAAACCAGACAGAATGATTGTTACAATGTGGAAGTGGGCGTGGAAAGGAATGGATTCAGAACTTAAGCACCCATCTCCCATCTACACTCATCTCTCTAAGAGACAACAACTGTTCCCTATGGTGGTGCATCTTGGCAGAAAGAGAAGGAGACCGATGGCAGAGTAACAACTCACTCCGAATCATGCTGCGGACCTTCAAATTGGATGAAAATAATGTAAACAGTCTACGATCCGGGCCGGGAGGACTTACACCATACTTGGAATTACCCTACAAGAAAATATGTTTAAACTGGCCACAAAAGGATTACAAAGAAAAAGGATGGTTGCTGGAAACAGGAGGATACTTTGTAGATAATGACTCATATAAAAGAGCTGCTGACCTTGCAGCGCCTGGAATATACACTCCTCTGGAAGCTATCGTGAACAAAGTTGGACAACACTGGAATTGCCCTGGGGTCGGATGGAAGTTTTACCCAATTCCCCGGTGTCCAGACTTATACCCCTGCATCTTGAACGTGGTGTATGTACAGAGAAGGGGCTACAGATTTAAAATAAGGTGGGGACCTAATTATGTTGATCCATTACAAGGAATGTATGTGGATATTTGGCTTGGATCTTTCCAGATTTGGACCAGTAGTCCCTACATGTTTAAGAGACTTCAACAAAAAGAGGCACGTTCAACCTTTTATTTGATTGAGAACCAAACTTTGCCAATATGTACAACAGTACAGTACCTTGACATCGAAAAAGGCGGAAGTGTTCCGCCTATTAGAAGTGGATGGCGAACCAGAGTACTAGTGGGGCTTTGGCAACCCCCAAAGGCTATACTGATACGACTTGGCATAAAGTCGGGAAGAGGATTATTTCGGAGATCGACTCCTCTGTACTCTGTGATGGCGCAGTATGTCTACAATGGAGCAGCATATTGGGACGCCTATGAGGATATCTTGCACCTACGTAGAGAATTAAATCCTGCATCTTCACAATGTTTCTACCACCCCAGGGACCACCGCCTGAAATGAAGGAGGTGACAGTTGTCACTTGGAAATGGGCGTGGCGAGGACTAGATATTAGACTCCCATGGCCATCTCCCTTGTTAAACACTCTTCTTCAGCAACGAGCATCAAGTATCTCTGTTGGGGGCACGAGACAAACAACAGCACCTAAGGTCATCAATCTCTGAGATGGAAGAACCAAGGGAAGACAGCGTGATCACCATGCAACCTCAAAGAATCAACGACAGACCAAGAGAAGGAGAATTTGGCATAGAAATGCCACTACTGCAACAACCTCAAAAGCTGGAGCCGCTGCCACCAGTACCGAGTGAATTCTACTACGAAAATGTTGGAATAAGGCAGCAGCAACAAAGCCGGCCGTGGAAGAAAAAGTGCCTCCAATGTTGGAGTTGGATGGCCAGACTTACAGCATTATTAGTCGGCACTGCTGTACTTCTAGCTATCCTGTACCACTATGGTAGTACGCCCTGGACCTTAACCCATATCAGGGTCCAGTACGCAACAACTAAAACTTTTCAACAGACATGTTGGGGAGTTGAATCAAGAAACATCTACATGATTATGGGACCAGAATTCTACAGAGACATGGGCAAAGATGAAGAACCTAACTCAGCAAATGCAAAAGAATAAGTGGCTGCAATACTTGAACGACAGTGGGGAATTTCCAACCATCACTACCAATCACAACCTGACCATCGGAGCAGAAATCCTTCAAAACCTACAAGTGATGGATCAAGAGATTATCGTGGCAACCATCTTACGGTTAAAACAAAGAGAGCGAAGAGAAGTAGGCTGTACTTGGATAAGACCTGAACCTGGCGAGCCAGCCTGGTATTGCTCATGGGGATGCAGAGTACTATTGGGCTATCGAGCAGGATATTGGGAAAAAGAAGCTGTTTTTCCAGCATTACCAAGACATGATGTTTGCAGAATGATAATGCCTACCTGGAAACATTGGGGAAATTATAACCTCACCTGTGACAACACCCGCAGCAGAGTGCCGAAAGTGGATACTACATCTACAATAGTGCCTCCGTTGAACAACACTACCGACATAGGAACAGGAATACCATATTCCAAACCAACCGCCATCTCACCAGTAGCATTGGTGGGGTCCACAAAGATATCACCAACACAGGGAAAAATTAAACCATTCCCTACATCGCCAACACAAGATACCCAGCAAGTATTAGAACCAAAAGTTAAAAGTATTGATAATGTGGTTAGAAATAGATGGAAGAAGATTCATGATTATTGTGTAAAAGAAAAAGTAGCAAAATTAGATAGATGTTATTGGAATCGACCTATTGGATGTAAATCTCAAAATTACATGGTGCTTACACCAGTTATTGATTTGATAGACAGGATTACTTGGAAACAAAAACAAGAGTCAAAACATGATGAATGGCTTAACGACACTTTTCCGTGGGTCTGGAGCGTTCCACTGATACATTTTGAGGGGAATTTTCCAAGAGGATACACGTGGACTGGGCATAGTTTGCGGGGTCCACATAAAGCAAAATTCTATGTGCAAAAACTACCAAAGCCTGATGAGCTAAGGTCAGTACCTCGGGAAGATTTTAGCAAAATTGATCAATGCGTGGCAAATAAAATCTATGGAAGCTTACATGAGACAGAATACCATAATAATTTGGCTGAAGGTTCTGGTAAATCCCCCCGATGTCCCATAGACCAAATTAAGACAGGGAACTGGCTAAGATGGGTATATAACTGTACAAAGTTGTTACAGGTTCCAACCATTAAGGGGACCCTTCAAGCATGACAAGAAGGAGTTAGGCGTAGTAAGGACGTCACCTGGTGGGGAATGGGAAATATGAAATTGAAGATTGGGTATTCCCCTGTTTAGATCAAAGTAATAATTATTGGGTTAAATATCAATACATCGCCACGGTCTACTCCAGAGATAGAGTTACTTGGTCTAGTGTACTCTGGAGACCAAATCCTTATGTTACGCCACGGCCCTGGAAAATGATTTGTAATAGACTTAATACCACATGTACGATAAGCCTTGCCTGCCAAAATTGTAGAAATGTTCCTGGCTGGGAAGAATATTGTGATGCTTACTATGACGGCGAGTACGACACTTACGGCCATCAAACAGTTTGGGAGAAGAATAGTGCAGGCGAATGGATAAGAGCTTTTCCACCCAACGTTGGATGTGCCAAGGCTGTCCTGGGACATGGAATGTCGAAAAGGAACCAGATCCTAGGCCACATAGTGCCATTTGTTGGAGATGCTTTGATAATGCTTGAAGAAGGATATGCCTTCAAGAAAAGTTTATGTGAAGGACGAGAAATTGTCGGTTACGAATGGTTGGGTCCCAATCGGATTTACGATAATGGTACATGTGAATCACCTGCAGAACATTGGTTGAGCTGTGGAAAAGGAAGAGGTCGGCATGAATGTTCTTGGTGGGAAAGAACGCAAATAATCGCTGGAGGAATCATCACCTCTTTCGCTGCAGAGACCAGAGAGGTCATTAAAGAAGGTCTCGAAGTAGTGACTGGTTGGATTGGACATTTGTTTGGATATCTTTGGCCCTATCTGTTAATCATAATAGGACTTATTATTGCTGCAGTAATTGGACATGTTTTGATAAAAGGAAGTTTCGCAGCCGCCCTGCGCTTGTGTGGGAGGAGCACACAACGCAGTGATATGGAGCCCCTCCTCCGTTAGGGGAGGAGCGATGGAGCCTACAAAGCCCGACGCCGAGACACGCCCTGTTCATTCTGCCTTGGGGGAGTGAAGGAAGAAGAAGCATCTACATAACAGCGTACAAACTTAAGGAGATAAGTAAAAAGAATAAGAGAGCACAATGTCCAACAATACTGGCAGCATAAATGACACCATCTTCAAAGTGAGTAGAGTGGAGTTTATTGCACTACTGTTAATATGGCTGCTATACTGCTGTGTCGGCCGTTGGGACTTACGACAACCACTGCGAATAGTAACGCTACTACATGGATGTGTCAGATTGGCGATCATCAATCTGCACTACGGTCAGAGTGACTTAGGGTTGTCTTTATTCATCACTCACGTCCTCGGTCGCTTTACTCTCCAGTTTGACTGTTGGGGAATATGGCAGTACACATCGATTACAATTTGGATGGTGATAGATATGACAGCAATCTTTTACGCCCCGGCTGTGATAGCTGACATTGTGTGTGAAGCTGTGATGGCCCTGACCCTATTGGCGTACATAGCTACGTTAACTGGAGCCGTACAACGCAAGAAACCCTGGCTCTACAAACTTGGACTTATCATAATTTGGGCCTTAGGATGGGGAATATTATCAGCTTTATACTGGCTGTCCATGGTTAGTCAACTACTCCTGCTGTTATGGTTTATGACCTATGATGCTTGCTTCCCGCGTACAGCTCCTTCAGCTACAGCGGGAATGGTAACGTCATCACAGTCCCACTCTCCTACGGTGATCATGAGGCAGCTCTGGCGTGCATCTGAATAATCCTGACGAACTCTTTTGCTTGCTTGCAATATAATAGTTAAAAGACTAATGTTTCCTCTTATACTATAGGGGGATATAAGATGTATTCATTGTCAAGCCACCCTGGAACAAGCGATCTACTTCTGGGAGATAACACCGACTCTGTGGTGCCTGACGTGTTATGGCAACAACTTCCCTGTTCAAGTGGCACGGGGAATAGTGGGACGGAAGGATACTTCTTTTTTGCCCCAGGTACCAACAGCAACATACCTAAAAATTGAAGTCGAGGCAAACATGATTTGGCATTCCCTTTTGGTTGATCAAATACGAGCTGACACTGTAGTGTCTCCAGAGGGATATATGTATTGCCCCGTGTTTACCAAAATGTGGATGTACCCTACGGGAATAAGATTCTCCACAGCTCATCTTGCCGATGGCCGGATCGTGGCCATTGGTCCTTCATTACCACCAGCTCCACGTTCATCTCCACAGCGCACTGCGGAGGTTGGAGTGCAGACCGAGGATATGAACTGGTGTTTGGAGGCCCTCACGCAGGTGTTCCTGGACGAACACCTTCAACAGCCCGAGCCTGAGGATATTCACGCTGAAGCTTCACCTCAACCGAAGGATACATCACCACGACCATCTACACCAGTTACACCGTGTTATACACCCGTCACCCCCACTTCACCATGCGCACCATCATTCCCTGACGGATTATCATCTCAGGAATATGAGGCAACTCCGTCTCCATCGGGATTACCATCACAATCATCGCTACCGGAAGAGCAGCCTTCTGATGGCGACAGCAATCTACAGATGGGCGGGGAGGAGTACGTGGTGCTGGATGAGTGTCGTTCAACTCCAGCTCCTCCTGTTCTGTCTCCGATGGTGGATGAAAAAGAAGTGCTCACCCTTCACCCTGTCGACGACGACGAGGATGTTTTTATGGAGGCATAAAGAGATCGGCAGAGCTTCAAGTCATGGAGGGGGTGTCAAGAAAGATGACTTTAAGCTTGCTTTCAGCTTGTTTTCATTTTGGAATATAGTACGTGCCACGGGATTAATATACATGCTGTTGGATTAAACTGGACAGTGTTTGGTACTTTCCTGGAGTAAGTGAGGTCATAATGGACTTTTCCATTGCATATGGGGAGGCCCACGGAATGAACTCAGTGGTGAAGACGATGGAATATGTCTAAGAATGATTCTAAAATGACAAGTATGATCAAATGAAGTATTAATGTGTTAAAAATTAAGAGTTGATTAGAAAAGTATGTTACAAATAAGTGAAATGAATGATTATATGAGTTATTTTTCATAAAGAGTGCAGAGTTAGAGAAAAAAGGAAGTGAAGAAGTTGTTTTTCATAAAGAGTGCAGAGTCAGAGAGAAAGAGGAAGTGAAGTGATGTTGTAACAAGGCAGAAGAGCTGATGATAAACAACTGATCAAATGATTAAGATGTGGTAAAATATGAAAATGAATAATAAGGAATGAAAATGTTTGTATATGATCATATGAATTGTTTTTATGTGAAAGAGAGTTGTAATGAAATGATTGAAAATGATTGATGTTATTCTAAAGACATGATTTAGAAAAACGAATTCTCAGAAAAGCTGAAGTGTTAACAGAAAAGAGGAACTTGAGAAATAAGTTACTGGCAAAGGGCTGCAGATGGCTTCCAGTAAGGGAAGGAGAAGGGAGGAGGTTTTGAGTCACCAGCATCCCCATGGTAACCAAGCTCATCTAAATACAAAGAATCAGCACATATATAAACTGTGAAATACCAGGAAACGGGGTTATTCTTCCAGGGAGAGGTGCTGTTGTCACTTCTCCCCTGCTACGAGGAGATCACAAGACTTGACCATCTTGTGAGCAGCAATTGGAATCGTGGAGTGAGAGGATTGGAGCCATAAGAGATCATTTGAGAGAGTTTTCAACTCCCACTCAGGCCGTCCAGTCACGGAGTTGGAGAGCATTGGAGAATAATCACTGGCCTTAAGTCTGAGTGGGGAAGTTTCAACGTTTTCTCTCTCAAGGAACATCACATCATAACAGAATGGATTAGATCAACTTTTGGTTGATTGAAGAAGGAATAAACTCTTATGTGGATTAATTTCCTGAAGGATTACAACATCACACAAGGATCGTGGTCAGCTAACAACTAATAGCTGATGAAGAGGAAATCAAGTTCATCGAGCTGGGGATTTTAACCTCAAAAACCTCCCTCCCTCACTCCTAGAAAAATTGTTAAGAAGTCAATCCAGTCCAGTCAAAGTAAGATCAGACAGTATTATTGAATCAAAAACAAACATCTCTGCCAATCATTATTTTAATTATACTTGAATTACTGTTGTGAAATTATCATCATATAACCTATTTTGATTATGTTGTCGGCATTTGCAAAACCTGCAATAAATTTCCAAGCATGCAGTTAAAGTGTTAAGGCTCGGACATTGGATTTATTGATGCTTCTTAAGGTGTAAAAGTTAAAGTTTATTGGGTGTACAACATCAAAAAGTGCTCTAAAAGGTTAGTCTGGTTTTTAATGAAAATAACGCATCCTGGGGACTCGCTGTACGAGTCACTAAATTCAAAATCTAGCAACATTCCAAGAGCCCTGATCCATAAGAGGAGAGCTGCCGTTAACGGGCGTGGCTGGTTCGTATCCTGGTTCCAGAGAAGGCTATTCGACCGGGGTGCGAGATCAGCTTCAGCGGGGTGGACGTCCGGATGGAGGCAGTGAGCGGCTAGACGAATCTCCTCGCCACCAGCTTGAACAGCCTTTGTGCAGCCCTGCCGGGTAATACCCGTGGAGACACGAAGGTCGGACCCCAGAGACGGAGAGCTGGTTTTAGTACACAAACACACTCATCGGAGGGTGAGCGTGTGCCGTGTATCTAAAAAAAAAATAAAATAACGGGATCTGACAGAGTATGACAACTCTTGTTCATGTATACTTAGTTCATAATTTCCAACTACACTGAATGTGAATTCTGAAGCTGTTCTGTTATTCATTCATACACTTAAGAATATTCATGTTCTGAGTTCATAAAAAAACTTGTTCTGTAAAATAGTTTCTTTACTATTGTGATCAAAAACATTGTGATCAAAAACACTGACTCAATTCTGGGGCTGTTCTGTAAATATTCATTCATACACTTAAGAATTTTCATGTTCTGAGTTCATAAACGTGTTCTGTAAATACGTCTTACTTGTGTGATCAAAATCATTGATTTGAATCTCAAATTTGAGGCTGTTCTTGTTATGATTTTGGCCTGATCAGGGCTTTGATCCCACCTCCCCCCCTTTCTTTTGTTTCTTTCTGCCCCAGCTCTGATTTATTAGTTTATTTCCATCAAGTTTTTTTTTCTCTGTTCTATTTTACTTTGCCACTTTGTTTCTTTGTCACTTTTCTAACTTCAGCCATGGCTCAGTTTTATTCTAGTTTGTTCTGCCGGTTTATGTTTTCATTGTTTATCATTTAGTTATCAGTTATGCTGTAATTCTGGGCTTTGTTTTCTGTTAATTATTTAGTCTTGGTTTGTCCTGTTGTCTCTTAATGTATTCTTCAGTCATAGTCAGTTCCAGTTTAGTTTTGTCCTAGTGTTTATTTTCCATTTATTCCCTGGTCAGTTTTCATGTAGTTACTTCCTTTGTACTCATTATATCTTAGTTCACTTTTAGTTCTCATGGTCTTGCCTGGTTCTTGTTCCTGTCCATAGTAGTATTATATTCTGTTTTTGCTCAGTTCATAGTTCCCTGTACTCCCTCACTCATATCGGATTATGTTCACTTCACATCACTGCACCTCCCTTGTACAACCCTAATTCCAGTGAAGTTGGGACATTGTGTAAAATGTAAATAAAAACAGAATGCAATGATTTGCAAATCCTTTTCAACCTATATTTAACTGAATACACCACAAAGACAATATATTTAATGTTCAAACTGATAAACATTGTTTTTGTGCAAATATTTGCTCATTTTGAAATGGATGCCTGCAACACATTTCAAAAAAGTTGGGACAGTGGTATGTTTAGCACTGTGTTACATCACCTTTCCTTCTAACAACATTCAATAAGTGTTTGGGAACTGAGGACACTAATTGTTGAAGCTTTGTAGGCGGAATTCATTCCCATTCTTGCTTGATGTATGACTTCAGTTGTTAAACAGTCCGGGGTCTCCATTGTCATATTTTGTGCTTCGTAATGCACCACACATTTTCAATGGGCAACAGGTCTGGACTGCAGTCAAGCCAGTCTAGTACCTACACTCTTTTACTACGAAGCCACACTGTTGTAACATGTGCAAAATGTGGCTTGGCATTGTCTTGCTGAAATAAGCAGGGACGTTCCTGAAAAAGATGTTGCTTGGATGGCAGTATGTGTTGCTGCAAAACCTGGATGTACCTTTCAGCATTGATGGTGCCATCACAGATGTGTAAGTTGCCCGTGCCATGGGCACTAACACACCCCCATACCATCACAGATGCTGGCTTTTGAACATTGCGCTGGTAACAATCTGAATGGTCTTTTTCCTCTTTTGTCCGGAGTACACGCCAATTTTCAAAAACAATTTGAAACGTGGACTCATCAGACCACAGCACACTTTTCCACTTTGCGTCTGTCCACTTCAAATGAGCTCAGGCCCAGAGAAGGCAGCGGCATTTCTGGATGTTGTTGATGTATGGCTTTCACTTTGCATGGTAGAGTTTTAACTTGCACTTGTAGATGTAGCGACGAACTGTGTTAACTGACAATGGTTTTGTGAAGTGTTCCTGAGCCCACGCTGTAAGATCCTTTACACAATGATGGGTTTTAATGCAGTGTCGCCTGTTGGATCGAAGTTCACGTGCATTCATTGTTGGTTTTTGGCCTTGCCGCTTACATGTAGAAAGTTCTCTTCTGATTATATTATGGACTATAGATGATGGAATCCCTAAATTCCTTGCAATTGAATCTTGAGAAACATTGTTCTTAAACTGCTGAACTATTTTTTCATGCAGTTGTTCACAAAGTGGTGATCATGACACTCACCTGTTTCCAATTAGGTGTTCTTTGAGCATTCATCAGCTTTCCCAGTCTTTTGTTGCCCTGTCCCAACTTTTTTGTAATGTGTTGCAGGCATCCATTTCAAAATGAGTAAATATTTTAGACTGGAGGCCAAGTGGCCAGAAGAGCGCTAGTTGTTGGTCTGGTATGCATGGGAGTACATATGGACAAAAGTGGTGTCATTGGAAACGGTAATGTCTCCTCAACACATTTCTGCCAGTTAGTCATCCAACAATTGGGGCGGTCACCATGGAAACGACGTTTCAGGTCAATGACCTCAAAACATCCAATCGCGCCAAGAAAATCACTGAAAATCAACAAGTCACATTCAAAGTGTTCCCATGCAGGCCAGCCTTTACAGATCAAGCTGATATTTGGCACACAAGCAGACCCACACCCTGTCCCCACAGTGACAAAACGTGGATACTCAGTCGTGACCCCTGTGACCCTGACCTTGAACATCAACGTACATCGACCCCAGGGTCACAACCGCATACTGCACGTGTCCGACATGTGAAACCTCATGTTGTGAGACAACTACAGGGTAGATGTCCCTTATAGTAATTAAACCATTACTTAAAAAGCCATCACTTGATCCAGCTATCTTAGCTAATTATAGGCCAATCTCCAACCTTCCTT
Organism: Thalassophryne amazonica; assembly: GCF_902500255.1. Lineage (NCBI taxonomy): Eukaryota > Metazoa > Chordata > Actinopteri > Batrachoidiformes > Batrachoididae > Thalassophryne > Thalassophryne amazonica. The sequence continues at coordinate 29,450,881 of NC_047108.1, read as the reverse complement.
TTCTCTCAAAAATTCTTGAAAGGGTAGTTGTAAAACAGCTAACTGATCATCTGCAGAGGAATGGTCTATTTGAAGAGTTTCAGTCAGGTTTCAGAATTCATCATAGTACAGAAACAGCATTAGTGAAGGTTACAAATGATCTTCTTATGGCCTCAGACAGTGGACTCATCTCTGTGCTTGTCCTGTTAGACCTCAGTGCTGCTTTTGATACTGCTGACCAAAAAATTTTATTACAGATTAGAGCATGCCATAGGTATTAAAGGCACTGCGCTGCGGTGGTTTGAATCATATTTATCTAATAGATTACAATTTGTTCATGTAAATGGGGAGTCTTCTTCACAGACTAAGGTTAATTATGGAGTTCCACAAGGTTCTGTGCTAGGACCAATTTTATTCACTTTATACATGCTTCCCTTGGGCAGTATTATTAGAAAGCATTGCTTAAATTTTCATTGTTACGCAGATGATACCCAGCTTTATCTATCCATGAAGCCAGAGGACACAAACCAATTAGTTAAACTGCAGGAATGTCTTACAGACATAAAGACATGGATGACCTCTAATTTCCTGCTTTTAAATTCAGATAAAACTGAAGTTATTGTACTAGGCCCCACAAATCTTAGAAACATGGTGTCTAACCAGATCCTTACTCTGGATGGCATTACCCTGACCTCTAGTAATACTGTGAGAAATCTTGGAGGCATTTTTGATCAGGATATGTCCTTCAATGCGCATATTAAGCAAATATATTGGACTGCTTTTTTACATTTGCGCAATATCTCTAAAATTAGAAAGGTCTTGTCTCAGAGTGATGCTGAAAAACTAATTCATGCATTTATTTCCTCTAGGCTGGACTATTGTAATTCATTATTATCAGGTTGTCCTAAAAGTTCCCTGAAAATCCTTCAGTTAATTCAAAATGCTGCATCTAGAGTACTGACGGGGACTAGAAGGAGAGAGCATATTTCACCCATATTGGCCTCTCTTCATTGGCTTTCTGTTAATTCTAGAATAGAATTTAAAATTCTTCTTCTTACTTATAAGGTTTTGAATAATCAGGTCCCATCTTATCTTAGGGACCTCTTAGTACCATATCACCCCAATAGAGCACTTCGCTCTCAGAATGCAGACTTACTTGTAGTTCCTAGGGTTTTTAAGAGTAGAATGGGAGGCAGAGCCTTCAGCTTTCAGGCTCCTCTCCTGTGAAACCAGCTCCCAATTCGGATCAGGGAGACAGACACCCTCTCTACTTTTAAGATTAGGCTTAAAACTTTTCTTTTTGCTAAAGCTTATAGTTAGGGCTGGATCAGGTGACCCTGAACCATCCCTTAGTTATGCTGCTATAGACTTAGACTGCTGGGGGGTTCCCATGATGCACTGAGTGTTTCTTTCTCTTTTTGCTCTATATGCACCACTCTGCATTTAATCATTAGTGATTGATCTCTGCTCCCTTCCAGAACATGTCTTCTTCCTGATTCTCTCCCCTCAGCCCCAACCAGTCCCAACAGAAGACTGCCCCTCCCTGAGCCTGGTTCTGCTGGAGGTTTCTTCCTGTTAAAAGGGCGTTTTTCCTTCCCACTGTCGCCAAGTGCTTGCTCATAGGGGGTCGTTTTTGACCGTTGGGGTTTTCTGTAATTATGTTTGGCTTTTGCCTTACAATATAAAGAGCCTTGGGGCAACTGTTGTTGTGATTTGGCGCTATATAAATAAAATTGATTTGATTTGATTTATTCAGTTGTCATTGGATGCTGTATTCCCTGGGTATCTCCTATGCCCAGAATGGAGGGGGTAGGGTTAAAACCATTGCCATGCCAATCATCTATGTTCGCCATGTCTCGGCTGCTAAACCCATTGGCCAGACACCAGGGTGTGCGAGATGTGTGGCCTACATGAGCAGAGAACTATAATGAGTAGCCATCAATAGAAATGTGTCAATGCACGATTCACAGTATGGATAGAGAAGGGCCTGGTGTAGGGGACTTGCCTTGTCATGGCAGCCATACATGGTCGGCATACAATTATCATTGTTGATAACACCAGGGTCACAGTCGCATAATGTGCATATCCAACATTTACGTATCCAAACTTTACATTGTGATACAACTACAGAGTAGATGCCCCTTATTCAGGTGTCCCCTGTGCCTACCGCCATGGCAACTAACTATCTCCATCACATCGCTATTTTTCACATTATGTATAGTTCAGTTTTAGCCTGCTGGCCACTTAGTGGACCCCAAAGCATCACAGGTACCATAACAGCATTATTTTCCATTGCTCTGTCTTGGCGGTATTTGGCTGTTTAAATTGCCTAAATACGCACATGAATGCATAAAATATTAACGTAAACCAGTAGTCATATCTCAATATGTACAGTATTCAAAATGGCAGTTCTCCACATTCTAGTATTACAATACACACGCGAAAGATCAACTGGCGTTGTCCAGGTTCCATTCAACGAGTAGGCTGAGACGAACATCCAAGTAGCTTAAATATTTGGCAATGAGAAATCCACTTACAGGCACTGCATGAGGCTACAGTATATCCTTGCATTGTTAGATCTGGCATGCACAGAAATATTAATGTCTGTTTAAAAACCCAACAAGATATATCATGATATATACACATGTAAATAGTGAGCGTAGGCATATCACAGAATATGTACAAGTATGTGGTCAGAATGTCATGCTAATGTTCTTCAAGGTCACTGTCTTGTTCCTCTGCTGCCATGGGCTGTGTGTTATATCCATTCTGACACCCGTCTCTGTTGCAAAAACAGGCATGGGTGCATGGGAGCCTCTTCTTCTTGCAAGAACAGCTAGGAGAACTGCACTTCTTTTTGCAGGTAACTAGTTCCAGACATGCCTCGGGGACAGCTGCTAGGGTGTCAAGACGGGTCTGAAGCCATCGGCATTGTCCATCACCCTGTTTTTATTTACATTTTACACAATGTCCCAACTTCATTGGAATTGGGGTTGTATTACCGTCTTACGTTTGGAGTGATGTATGTTCTCTGAGTGACAGTCATTTCTTAGAGATGGAGAGCATTTATTTATGCTGACTTTTGACTGATGTCAGCTCGACTGGCATAGAAAAGCATCACAGCCGGCTCTACTGAGGAGCTGCACATCAAAGAGAGGAGCAAGCACTTTTTGATGCAGAAGGGAGGAGAGCAGGACAAGCTTCAACGTTGACAAAACCACCATGTCAAATGTTTGCAGGTGCTGCAGCTCAGGGTCAACACTCAATGCCTGCAGCGCTGCTCACATTATATGACAAGAGTAGCAGACAGCACTCAGGTAAATGATATTATTTTTACAAATATAATAATTTGGAATGGTCCCAATCTCTGCTATGGAGTTCATACATAGCAAAGATCACCTTAAGTATAAGTGATCACCTTAGTATTTCTTCTGTTTTTCTTGTTGCTTAATGCTGACAAATTACACTGTATTTGTCTTTCTGATTCTTGATTCTGCTTTTTTTTTCTCTCTGTTTTAGGTGCGGCTCATCCAGAGATGGGTGTGGTATCTGTTCCAGATCTGTGTCTGTAGCATGGCCCAAGCAGAGGGTCGCCCCTTTGAGTCTGGGTCTGGTTGAGGTTTCTTCCTCAGAGGGAGTTTTTCCTTACCGCTGTTGCTCTGGGGGTTGGTAAGGTTAGACCTTACCTGTGTGAAGCGCCTTGAGGCAACTCTGTTGTGATTTGGCGGTATATAAATGAAATAAATTGAAAAATTGAACTGACTAGCTGCAAGGACCAGGAGGCTGGATGCTGAGAGGCCAAGAATACGCAGACCCTTTCTAACTCTTGGTTGACTCTGTCCGATTGTTCGTAGTCTGCAGATGGTACCGGAGGTGAGGCTAGAGGAGACCCCCAGCAGACCGACAAAATTCAATCCAGAACTGAGAAATAAACTGCAGACCATGATCAGAAACAATGTCCTGTGGAAAACCATGTAACCTAAAAACTTGGGTAACAATGCTTCAGCTGTTTCTTTAGCGGAAGGTGACTTAGGAAGTTGGTACAAAATGTGCCATCTGGAAAGTCGATCAGCAGTGGTGAGTATTACAGTATTTCCCTGGGAAGGCAGTAAACCTGTTACAAATCTGCTGAGATGTGTGATCGGGTGGAAGATTTGCACATAGCACAAGTCTGACATGCCCTGATGTATTTCGTCACGTCGGAGAGCAGCCAAGGCCACCAGAACCTCTCTGGATGATGTGCGCAGCATTCTTAATGACCCAGATGGCAAGCGAAGTGACTTTATGAGCCCAACAAATGACCTCCCCACATAGTGAGTCCAGCATGAACACCCTGATGACAACCTGGGGAACAGGAACATAACTGCAGGGACCGGACCCTAGTCTCAATGTCCCAGGTGATAGCGGAGATGAAGAAGGATGCAGGCAAGATAGTACTGGGTACTGACGGTCTTCCGAGGATCTTCGTGCCAGGAAAGGGCATCAGGCTTGCCATTTTTCATCTTATATGAAGTTAGATGAAGTTGAAGTGACTTAAGAAAATGGACCATCTAGCTTGCGGGAATGAGCTGTTTGGCCAAGGTAGGTATTCAAGTTTTTATTATCGGTCCACACTAAGAATGGTACTTGTACCCCTTCTAGCCAATGGCACCACTCCTCCAAGGCCACTTAACCGCCCAACAGTTCACCGGTCGCCAATGTTGTAATTATGTTCGGCCGGAGTGCTTTACTCTTGTGTTAATCTTAGGAGTGGTTTATGTAGGAGGTTTTTTTTTTTTTTTTTACTGTTCCTACCAGTCTATACTTCTGCTACTTTTTCAGTGTAACTGCTGTGACTTTTAAGTCATTATTTAGGTCTGTGTGAATCTGTGTGAGCCTTAGGAGTGGTTAGCTTATCCATTATTGGTTAGCGCGTGGTTGCTTGGCGATACTCTTGAATTTCTTAGTGCACAAAGTACACTACTTTAACTACTTTACATCCTCCGTAATCCTGCGTGATGTTGGAAGATAGGGTGGCTCTCTTAGAGAGCCGTGTCGGTAAGTTAGAGCAGCTTCTTAGCTCAGTGGAGTTAGATGTTACGAGCACTCCAGATGAGGTTAGTGTTGAGCCAGCTAGTGAGCCCATGAGCATCAGCCTAGAAACACCGGCTGTGGAGGATGGCTTTCGGACTGTGGCTAGGCGGAGGAAGCCCTGTAGGGCTTGTGATGCCCCGATCACACTCGCCACAGTGAACTGTGAATCGGTTCTCCCCTTGGAATTGCCTGATTTGAATAAGGGAAGTGCATATCTCGGCCACGCAGTGCATTATGGGTACGCTAAATTTTTCACCTACCAATCCACAAGCAATGATGGCGGAAAGCAGTGAGGAGTGCTATGATTTGGATCATTTCAACTGCTGGAAAGTTGACAATTTTAAAGCATTTTTGTAAGCTCCACAGATTGCCTGTTACAACCAGGACTGTATACGGCAGTGAAAAGAAATGGAAAGAAGATCTGGCTGTGCTTGTGTGTGCTGCATCGTTTACAGAAAACTGCCGTTGGTGCGACAAAGGAGGAATGAGAGCGCTGCTGTTGAAAATGACCAGTCCTTGTTGATAGTTGGAGACAAACAAATTTCTGACCCCTTGAATGCAACTGATGGATGGTTAGAGTCTGAAACTGTGAATATTTGCTAAGCAGGAATGAGAAATTGCTACTCCGCGGCTTCGTAATGACTACAATGAGGTGGGTCTCACATATAACCTCTTTGGTGTCTATGTTTGTTTGATTAAGTTGACAGACATACAATGATATGTGCATGCATGCAGTTTGTTTATAGAACATGTCAATTTTACAATATTATGCGCCATGTCATTCATGGCGAGACATTACAGTCGCTTGCCGATGCACGAAAATGGTGTCATCAGCCACATTATAATTCGGCACAGTTTCAGGATATTGACAAAATAAATGTGTGCAAGAAACTTACAATTTTAGTCCATCTTTTACGTCCGTCTGGATCTTTCTTTTCTGTGGGGAAAATGTGTAGAATGAACGGAGGTTTACAACCGCATTTCTTTTTCTTTCTGTCTTTGTGTGGACTTTGCAGAGCTTTGCAATCGTGTGTTTTCAGCCAACTTTCAAGCCTATAAATTCTGTTCGAGCATTTGAAAACAGCACAATGCGCCCCTGTCATTATTGTATGTGTCGCTTAAGACTTAAAGCCTTTGAAACAATCCCTGTAAACCTTAACTTTTACAGTCCGCTAATGCTACTGTATATGAAATTTAATGGGAGTTGTGTAATTTTGGTAGATGGAATATTTGCCCCTGTTTGACCCATGCATGCGCACTTGCATTGCACACTTTGCTTATTCTCTGAGCCCACAAGTGACTTCAAACTCCCTGTCTTCAGGCCGAAACACCAGACTTTAGTGATAGGGGATTCTATCACCCGCAAAGTCGGTTACAGATGCCAGCTGACATTAATGTATTCCTGGGGCCAGAGCTCCCAACATTGCATCCCATCTTAGGGTGCTGACGCTGCAGAAGGGAAGACAGACTAAGGAACATGACATGAGAATAGTCACACGGTTATTCACGTCCGGCACCAATGATGTCAGGATGAAGCACTCAGAGGTCACAAAAATGGACATAGAGAGGACTTGTGACCTTGCCAGAAAAGAATGTGGTCAGCATCGATTAATCGTCCTCTGGTCCCCTCCCCTCCCGGGGTACTGATGAGGCATTTAGCAGGTGACATCGTTAAATAGGTGGCTGCCGCTATTTTGTAGACAGCAAGGCTTTAGTGTATTGATAACTGGCTTTCGTTCTGGGGCCGCTGTGGTTTGCTGATGCCGGACGGCCTCCACCCTAATGGGGAAGGCGCTGCCATCCTGTCTGCAAACATAGCTAGCCTCTACAGGTAGGGTAAAATTAGGAATTTACAGCAGGACCACGGAGCAGGTGATTAGAGACCCTGCAAGGCTTATGGCAAGGGGTGTGGAATCCATTAGCTTAGCGGGAAAATTATTGCAGAAAATCCACTATGGTGAAAGTGCAGTTTATCTGCCAGGGAGGAAATTTAACAAGTTGAGACTGTGGCCCTGCTTTCTGTAGACGTGTCCTAAAAATCATAGAGGGATATGCTTTGCAAACTTAATACCTATTACTGCATTGGATGATGTTGAAATTGAGGATGGCCCAGTGGTTGTTCCAGCAATAGCAAAGATTTCGTGTCTGCTACCTACAACTTGCATGGAATGTCTCAAAACTAAACCTACTTCTAGGCATCTTATATATGCTACTCTAGAACCACCCCTAAATCCAAACAGTTCAACTGTCAACCCCAACTGAGGTCCTTAGTCTGGATCTTATTAACATAAGATCACTGTCCTCAAAATCATTGTGGATTAATGATGTAATTATTGATCATCACTAAGATATGATTGGGTTATATGAAACCTGGCTTAAACCTACAGCTGTGCTCCCCTTAAATGAGGCCTGCCCACCAGCATATACATTTAGTCACGTCCCTCGTGATGCGAAGCAAGGTGGGGGTGTTGCTTTTATTTATAAATCTAGTTGGTATAGGATCACATAAACAGCATGATCAAATAAACAGCTTATTAGCTGTTGGGGGTCACAAATATAACTCGTTTGAGCACCTGATTCTCTGCTCAGGATATTATGCATTGCCAAGTTCAGAAGAATAAAAATCAGCCATATTACTTTGTCACTGTATATAGGCCTCCTGGCCCATTTTCTGAATTCTTAGATGAATTTGGTACGTTCATCTCTAAATTGTCAACTACTGCAGATAACATTCTGATCATTGGTGGCTTTAAAGTTCATATAAATAAGCCTTCTGATCCCTTCTGCAAATCATTTATGGAAATTGTGGATACATTAGGATTTCGGCAATGCATTTGGGACACGGCGGACATTAGTGGAAATACCCTGGATCTGGTTCTCGCACGTGGTATTGCTGTCACGGATATTGACATCATGCCTCTTACATCAGTGGTCTCTGATCACTCACTAATTAAGTTTACGCTGCCATTTTTAGTGGAATAACAACCTTATATATCACTATGGTGATGCATCAATTCCTCAACTAAGACTGAACTCAAAGCTAGACTGCCTGATGTCTTTGCTTCACATTTGGCAAATACTTAATCAGTAGACAGACTTGTGGATAGTTAAAACTCAGTGCTCAAAACTGCACTCGACATGATTGGGCCACCTTGTGCCACCTCGTCTGTCCCATACAAATGTTGCTTGAATTCTGTTTGAGAACACTTCTCTGATTCTTCTCACTTCTCACCAGATGAGACATTGAAAAACAGTTCTCTTGTCTTAGTTCTTACAGTACTCTGACACACCTTGTACACTGAACAAATGTTTCTTTGGAGTTTCTTTGGAATTCCATAGTATTGGTCCACTAGTACCCTCCACAGATTTTTATGAGGTACTCGAGCAATGGCTTTTTTTTTTAGATCCAGAGACAGTAGTGGTTTGTTGTACTTCCAAGATTTTTCAAAATATTGCCTGTGAGTGAACATTAAGAATTTTCCATCAGCAACACTCCTGAGTCTTGGTTCCAAGATTATTTTGTATCCTTTCATCGCATGATTGAGTAAAGAAATTCCCCTGTACTGTTCACATTTCAACCTATCACCTTTCTTGAATACTGGACAAATAACTGTTTTGCCCCACTCATCTGGGACAGCTATGTTTCCCAATATTTGCACAATATCTTATGCATCCAAGTAAGTATGTATTGCTATTCCTCCATTTTTCAGCAACTCTGTAGGGATTTCATGTGGTCCAGCAGCTTTACCACTTCTAGTTTTCCTGACTGCTAACTGTATTTGTTCTTGGGAAATATGTGATAAGTCTTGATTATTTCCCTTCCATTTTCCTCTTTCTCTTGTTCATCAGTACTATATCAACTTCATGATGTTCAGGGTCATTCCATCTCAAGTAACCCAGAGCGTCCCAGGTCACTCCTCACTTCTGTTCTGTCAGTTTGATATGTTATTCCTATTACAAAGTTATGGTGAAATGCCAAATATTAGGTCTGTATCTTGCAAACATTTGAAGTTACAGCCTTTGGAAATTTGTGTGAATTTTTCACATGTTGTGAAAAAGGTGTTTTCTACCAACTTTGCACGTTAATAATGAGCTCCGTATATGCCTCACAGCTTTGAAACTGCTCAAGCCAAGCTAGCTTTTGGTGTAGCATTTGGAAATGTTGGCACTTTTGGTGTATCTAGTGTGATCTGCCTTCTACAGAGGCCTCAAAATGGTAGAAAACCAAAAATTTTACATGTCGTTCATATCTTTGGTTAGTTCAAATCAAAGAAAATATACTAGCTATGGCTATAGACCTTTTGTATGGTGGTTTGTGACATAATGAACATATCTACACATTTAAATGATATACCAGATTGTTTTTTAGCAAAATTTATAGTGTTTGAAAAAAATGCTAATTTTAAAAAAGTGTACAAATGTACCATTTTTGTCACCCCAAGAGGCCACTGTCGAGGTGCCACAGCACAAAGGGTGGTCAGTGGGTCTATGGCCACCACTGAGCACCACAATGGTGTGAGAGAGTGTTGTGCCACTCCCCCCAAGCATCAGAAATGAGGTGTGAGTGTGTCGTGTCTCCCCCATCCAACATTGTTGAGGTGTGGGAGGTGGAAAAAGTGTGAATGGTGGCCGGAGTGCAGTGCGATCACTGTCCGCACAGCACCCACATCTGGACAGGCTGTCATGGACATGAGGACATCATTTAACACATACATTGCCATTTTCTCCCATGGGTTACACAATGTATGAGACATTATGATCATCACAGCTGTAATATGACACGTGCAGGTGTGTCCAGCATGCTGTTGTCCATGGTGAGTCATTGCATGTGACAGGCATGGTGCACTGCCACCAAACACAGCTGAGTGGGATAGGACAGCTGTGAAAGACCCATCATGACATATACAGCATGTCCCTCTGGAGGTGGAATTACCAGGCAGCAGTGTGCCCATGCTGCCACAACAAAGATAAAATAAAACTCAGCTGTGGAACAGCTCCAGCTGCATGTCAAAGCGCTGGGCAGACACCAACCACACAGAAGCCTTGCTGCAAATTCCATCCTGCTGACAGCTCCCACCGTGAACTCACAAAAGCATCGTCCCATAGGAATCGCAATGTCCACATGGTCCATCCATCATTTGGAGCATTAACTGACAGCCAGGCCAAGAATGTACCAGTGTGGCCAGCTCATGGGCCCCACATCCTGGAGAGGGGAAAGCCATTAGCCCATTCATGTGAGCACTTTGCGCTCCAGATGGGGGGGGGGGGTATGTCACTCATCTGTGAGTGTAATTTCTTATTGACATGCTCACATGCAATCACATCCATACATTTATACGTTTGTCAGGGGACCATGGTTGACATGTAATCACATCATGGGTTGGATGTCATTTGAAAACTACCAGGTACGGTACTGACCATGCTGTGATGTGGTGTACCTCTCACCGTGGTCGCACTGTGTTCGTGCACATGTACATGATCGTGTACAAAACCACTGACGCGGGATGTGCCCACATTTTCAGTAGTCATAGGGCATCCATACACAACTGTCCGACCATCTGTCCCTCTCGACTGCGGCTGGAATTTTTGGATTCGCTCATTCGGCCTGGATCGACCTGTTCACCCACATTTGTGTTATGTGTGAACAGGCCTTTAAGGATCCAATCACTAGTCTGTGGTCAGAATACCTGATACAAGGGATTACTTAAATCCTTATATCCTGTCACACTACAGTAGAGCATGAATGCATGAATGACGTACGAATTGACATTTGAACGATAAATCATTCAATTCGTGATGCGTTTGAACTGCCCTTGAATGCCTCGTACAGCATTCCTACAGCAGTTGGTACATTCGTGTTTTGCTTGTGCCAGAAAACATGCAGAAGGCCATCGAGGTGCAGCTCCACTTTATTGCCATACGATTTGACATTCGAATGCCATTCGTGCAATTCGACCTGCAGTCAAACTCAAGCTACATTCGAATTTCTCAGACAGCATTCGCATGGCACTTAGAAAAATACACCAAATGGCATGGCCAGCACAAATGCAGAGATCAGGCTATTACTGTTGTGCTATTTTTGAAGGGGAATATGCGTGTGGCGATTGCACTGCTGTGTGACTGCTTCCTTGAATGGCATTCAACTGCCATCTGAAATGGCAACCCACCAGCATTCGGAGCAGTCTGATCACGTCGGCATGTCCCGATGAGTGAGCATCCCCCCGTGCACCTGTTTGGGGTGCGCAAGGAACTATTCTAATGTGCAAGGTCTTTGGCACGCAATCATTATGTGCATTAGATAACACTGCACAATCACACCAAATACTCCATGTGTCACAGTGAGTCAGCGCATCACGAAAACATGCTGATGCACCTGTGGCTGATTGGACGTGGTCAACAGCATGATAACATCTTATACAGATAAACTCTGAACATGGGGGCTGACAATAGATCTGTGATTTCATGCACATTTGGATGTTACACCATGATCACAGGCACTGCACATCAGGCGTCTCTGTGACATGTTGACGTGCACTGTGGTTGTTGGATGGGGTCTAACAGCCATGATGATGATAATACAGATAAATTCTCTCGCACATATGAGAGGATGACAATGTATCTGTGCTATCATGCACATTCTGAACATTACACCATGATCACAGGCACTGCACGTCAGCGCGTTTTGCTGATGCAACTGTCTGGATGGGGTCTAACACCATGATAACATGGATAATACCGATAAATCCTCTGACGCATGAGGGGACTGACAATGGATCTGTGATATCATGCACAATCTGGACATTACACAATGATAAGAGGCTGTAGAGGGTGAAAAAGGGGCCATCGTCACTCTGGATCTCCAACGCGCGCACACCTACTCACACACACACATACACCTGGATTGGCTCCAGCTGGAGTGGAATGCACGGTTGGTGTTAACATACACTTAAAGGGACAAAGCTAGTACCAACAAAACTGGGCAGCATGGCTGTTTTGTTTTATTTATTTAATTTGAAATTTTCATGGAGAGCTCTGCATAAAAGGCAGCCCCGCATTTTTGATTCAAGACTGCAAAGACTGCTTTATTTGGTTGCTTTACAATGGTTGATGGTGGTGATGCTTGCAAAGTTGTTTATTTATTTTTTATTTTCCTTAAATCTGGCACAGCTGTGTAGCTGTAAATGACTGTTCTCCACCCTTCCCTGTTGGCCAGGCGGATATCTCCTCCAAATTTCACCAGCAGCTTCAGGTTCCCATCAATGACGGACTGGTGGAGCGCTGTCTGTCCTTCTGAACCAAAGGAGTTTACAATGAATTTGCAGGTTGTCATATTCTGCAGCAAGAGTGGAGCTCCTTGGTGTTGCTTTTCTTCACTGCTTCTTGGATAACTCTCTGCGGTGTGGAACATATTCATGCATCTGCCTAGCTCATGATTGCAGCTCAGCTGGAAGGTGTTGGACAAAGTAATCCTGCCTGCACCCTAAAGCTGAGAATAATTATCTTCCCCTATCGAAAAAGAGTGGACCACTGCCCCCCCCCCCCCCCCCCGCTTGCTTTCCACCCAGACCAGCATTGGAGGGATTCTGCATATTCCTGCTGCTTTCTCTCGGCATTGTGGGGTTTTGTGCTGTGTTGTTCTTATTCTTTGTCTTTTTTTGAAATTTTATTCTGTTTATTTTTTCGTGGGGGAAGGGTTATAATATCTGCACTCGACCTGCACTCTGGGTAGCTGACCTGGATTTGGGAGCTGCTGCACTCCAAATTGTGTGAATCATTCGAGGCCACACATTCAGGGTATTTGTATACCATTCATGTCTGTCACATATGAATGTTGCTTGAATTCTGTTTGTTTTTCCAATTCATGTGATTCGTATGGCATCCGTGCTCCAGTGTGACGTGGCCCTCAGGACTCTCTTTTCAGAAGATAGAATGAGAGCTATCATTGATTTTGCATTGTATATAGCTCCAGAACATAGTTCCATCTGTATCACATCCACTGATGGTTTTCTTGATGGAAAAAAAATGTATTCATAACAGCCAGCCCCTTATTTATACAGAAATTGATGATAGCTTCACTGACCAATTATACTTTCAATACCTGTGCGATCTATGGCAACATGTCTGCTAAAGTCTCCAGTTTCTATGGTGACATCTCTCAGAGGCACTTCATCATAGTGTTACGGTTGGCAGCAAGGACTAAAACAATTCAAAACCCCACAAATGCAGGTCAGTCAAACACAAAAGTTGAGCTCCAAAAATAACAATTTATTTAGAGCCAGAGGTAACAAATCACCAAGACCAAGCGATAGATGTCATGAACAAAAGTAATACAACACCCACTCTGGGTGAGGGAATCCAAAAATGTAAAACAGAAGTGAGGGGAGAAAACTACAGAATACAGCTTTACTTTAAAGTCTCAGTGAAGGGACTCTGTGGGGAGGAAGCACAACAAAAACACTGCAGCCAGACTGTGGGTGAGGGAATCCAAAAAAATGCAAAAGCTCAGAATGAAGGGAAGATACAACAAAATACAGTTTTAACCTTTAACTCAAGTGATGGGGGAATCCAAGACATGGACAGCAGGGTAAACTTAGGTAGTCTATACAAAAAGTGCAAAAGTAAAAAAAAAACAAAACAGCTTCAATCCGAAAGTGGACAAAGAAAACCACACGGGTTACTTACAACAGCTGGAACATAGTGTGACACAGGACTCGTACGCATGACGCAGGAACAAATGACCAACACAAGCAATGAACTCCCGAGGACAAAAACAAGAGTGAACACTTAAACACTCATCTGACCTAATTAGACAAACGTGTACTGATTAGATGACCAAAATACATGTAGTAACAACAGGGCACACCAGAGCGCAACAGAGAGCCAGGTTTACAAACAGGGTGACAGGAACATGGGATAATAAAACTAACACAAGGTGGTGACTAGGGATGGGCATTGATAAGATTTTATCGATATCGATACCATTATCGATTCTGCTTATCGATCCGATTCCTTATCGATTCCCTTATCAATACCTCTTCTGAATTTTGTACTAAAAGTAGGCTTTACAGGTTTTCTATGTATTTCATTGAGTCTTAAAGTAAATAAATATGAAATTGGTCACTGTATCCTTGATCTCTGGACATAATAAAAATAAACAAAACGGTGTTTCGCTTTGAAGTTATTAATTCTGACTGGACTCATCATTCTAACTTGACTTGGCAGAGAGCCGCGCAGCGTTTGGAGCTGTGTGAACAGAACGGAGGACGATTTTCGTTTCTTTTTACAACAAGACAGGAGTCCCAGTTAGTAACTTTAATCCGCACAAAAGTGACTCACGATTTCACATATTCAGGGATGAAAGTGGTGAAAAACAAAAAAAGCTGAAACCCAAAATTACCCCCCAGCAACACGTGCACGAAAATGTTTGAATTCTAGAAGCTCTGAAATGCAATCTGGGACTATTCCATACAATAAACTGCAGTGAGTGCAGCATCCATTTTGGTGAGAAGAAAAAAGAAAAAAAAAAAACAACTTTCCTTATTCAGATTCATTCCAGTAGTATTCTGCTCTTACTAGGATGCAGCAGTTTTCTAGTTTGGCAGATGGTTCTGGAGGAAATCAGTGAAGAAATTAACACATTGAAAATATGGTTTGACCAAACAAACTGTCATTAAACTTAAATAAGGCAGGGATGAAATGGAGGTGTGAGTGTCACTAGGTGTTCACAGGAAACACTTATTTCCGTATGTTTGTATGTAATGTATGTATTTATGTATGTTCATTGTAGTTGGTTTTATATTTTCTGTTGTGTTTTTATTCAGTTTCTTTTTGTCTCTTTCTCTAAAATTGTATATAATCATTAGATTAGTTATTATTACTATTATTGTTGTGCTAGCTATACTATTAATATATAACAAAAATAAATTAAAAAAATATTACAATTTTGTAATACATTTGACGCTTACGACAACAAACGCTTGACAGCTGCAACTGCTTAATGCTAAGTTTAACATTGAAAATGCCATAGACATGCTAATGTGTGTAGTGGGATGAAAGTCCTCGGGTCCCAATTGAAAAGACATTCCCGCTAGCTTGGCTAACGGGGAGTTCCCCTTTGGCTGACCTGGTAGAGGAACGGTCCTTTTGGTGCGAGCCGCTATGGGTTCGATCCCCCACCGTTGTCCCGGCCACGAAGGTCCTGCTGCTTCAATCTGGCGTCATGAACAGGATGTGGATCACAGAGTATGCTAACATGCACCTGTGACTTCGGGACAAAGTCAAAAATGGTGGGGAGATGTGTAGCGGGATGAAAGTCACGAAGGTCCTGCTGCTTCACATGTTAGCATCAGCCCCGTTTTTAAGTTATAAAATACATTTATCAACTGTTTCAGAAGACCATAACAGGTCGGTTTAACATAAAAAAGGTAAATAATACTCACAGCCATATGCTCTTTAGGGTTTTAGCGGGGGAAAGTGAAAGAAAAAAATTTATCACCAAAGCAATGATCGAAGCACTGCTTCGATCTGCGAATCAAATCAAATCAAATCAATTTTATTTATATAGCGCCAAATCACAACAAACAGTTTCCCCAAGGCGCTTTATATGGTAAGGCAAGGCCATACAATAATTACGGAAAAACCCCAACGGTCAAAACAACCCCCTGTGAGCAAGCACTTGGTGACAGTGGGAAGGAAAAACTCCCTTTTAACAGGAAGAAACCTCCAGCAGAACCAGGCTCAGGGAGGGGCAGTCTTCTGCTGGGACTGGTTGGGGCTGAGGGAGAGAACCAGGAAAAAAGACATGCTGTGGAGGGGAGCAGAGATCAATCACTAATGATTAAATGCAGAGTGGTGCATACAGAGCAAAAAGAGAAAGAAACACTCAGTGCATCATGGGAACCCCCAGCAGTCTAAGTCTATAGCAGCATAACTAAGGGATGGCTCAGGGTCACCTGATCCAGCCCTAACTATAAGCTTTAGCAAAAAGGAAAGTTTTAAGCCTAATCTTAAAAGTAGAGAGGGTGTCTGTCTCCCTGATCCAAATTGGGAGCTGGTTCCACAGGAGAGGAGCCTGAAAGCTGAAGGCTCTGCCTCCCATTCTACTCTTACAAACCCTAGGAACTACAAGTAAGCCTGCAGTCTGAGAGCGAAGCGCTCTATTGGGGTGATATGGTACTATGAGGTCCCTAAGATAAGATGGGACCTGATTATTCAAAACCTTATAAGTTAGAAGAAGAATTTTAAATTCTATTCTAGAATTAACAGGAAGCCAATGAAGAGAGGCCAATATGGGTGAGATATGCTCTCTCCTTCTAGTCCCTGTCAGTACTGTAGCTGCAGCATTTTGAATTAACTGAAGGCTTTTCAGGGAACTTTTAGGACAATCTGATAATAATGAATTACAATAGTCCAGCCTAGAGGAAATAAATGCATGAATTAGTTTTTCAGCATCACTCTGAGACAAGACCTTTCTAATTTTAGAGATATTGCACAAATGCAAAAAAGCAGTCCTACATATTTGTTTAATATGCGCATTGAATGACATATCCTGATCAAAAATTACTCCAAGATTTCTCACAGTATTACTAGAGGTCAGGGTAATGCCATCCAGAGTAAGAATCTGGTTAGACACCATGTTTCTAAGATTTGTGGGGCCAAGTACAATAACTTCAGTTTTATCTGAATTTAAAAGCAGGAAATTAGAGGTCATCCATGTCTTTATGTCTGTAAGACATTCCTGCAGTTTAGCTAATTGGTGTGTGTCCTCTGGCTTCATGGATAGATAAAGCTGGGTATCATCTGCGTAACAATGAAAATTTAAGCAATGCTGTCTAATAATACTGCCTAAGGGAAACATGTATAAAGTGAATAAAATTGGTCCTAGCACAGAACCTTGTGGAACTCCATAATTAACCTTAGTCTGTGAAGAAGATTCCCCATTTACATGAACAAATTGTAATCTATTAGATAAATATGATTCAAACCACCGCAGCGCAGTGCCTTTAATACCTATGGCATGCTCTAATCTCTGTAATAAAATTTTATGGTCAACAGTATCAAAGCAGCACTGAGGTCTAACAGAACAAGCACAGAGATGAGGTCCACTGTCTGAGGCCATAAGAAGATCATTTGTAACCTTCACTATGCTGTTTCTGTACTATGATGAATTCTAAAACCTGACTGAAACTCTTCAAATAGACCGTTCCTCTGCAGATGATCAGTTAGCTGTTTTACAACTACCCTTTCAGGAATTTTTGAGAGAAAAGGAAGGTTGGAGATTGGCCTATAATTAGCTAAGATAGCTGGGTCAAGTGATGGCTTTTTAAGTAATGGTTTAATTACTGCCACCTTAAAAGCCTGTGGTACATCGCCAACTAATAAAGACAGATTGATCATATTTAAGATTGAAGCATTAATTAATGGTAGGGCTTCCTTGAGCAGCCTGGTAGGAATGGGGTCTAATAGACATGTTGGGGGGTCTAATCCTCACTGATTCAATTGGTTCAAGGTTCAAAGCAAAGCCGCGCTGCAGAAAGGTTTATTACAGACCCGCTGCAGGGTCTGTAATCAATGTAGAGTAATTATAATTTTCCTGACAAACACCCACAAAAACAATGGCCACTCTGAAGGACCAATAAGGGAATTGTATAAGTAAAAAGGTTATTGATGTCGGTGGATTGAATCATTTCTTAACAATACCAGAAAGGAACCTGTTCTCGATACCATCCCTAGTGGTGACAGATACTAGACTACACAGAAAGAAATACAACACTTGATTTTACTTTATATCAGGAAATTACAAATGATAAGTTACACCAACTAAGAGCCATGTCAAAATACTAATCAAGAATAAACACACAAACTCCAAAAAGGGAAACCAATAGCACACTAGAACTTTAACAAACCAAGAATTTAATACAAAGAGAAACATACAAGGCGACGAGCAGGAAACAGGAGGGGTAACTACAGGAAGTACGACGGTGGGTTGTAAGACAAAACTAAAACCACACTTTAAACTCAGGGAAAGGCGCAAGAGGAAGGACAACAAGACTGAAAGCACACAGGACTAACTTTAGACAAAGACATGACAGGTGACAACATTAATGAGCAGACAGAGAAGCCAGCCTCCATGGGGGGGAAGTACAAGAGACACAACACATTCACAAACCAAAAGACAAGACAGATGATCACAGAAATGAAAACACATGGGGACACATAAAAATACTCAGCATAACTGACTGGGACAGGACCTAACAGTACCCCCCCCCCCCCCCCCAAAAAAAAACCTACCCCCAAAACCAACAAAGGGAAAATACAACAGCCGAAAACAAAGAACCAAAATCGGAACACCGAATCACGGAACCACAAAAAACCTGAAACAGAGAAAAACCACCCCAGGTGGAGGTAGGGGTCGGCAGACCGGTGGAAATCCCACTCCACCAGGGCAGAGAACCATGCAGACTATGACACAGAGACACATTGGAAAACAATGACTGAGACGGCTAACCTCCGCCCCCTCGATCATAGTGAAGTGCAGGATTCAGTCTCTGATGCAGGGGCTGTTTACAGAGGCAGCACAGGAGGGCACCTGGCCATTAGGTGACCTTGAGAATGCTGGAACCACTGGAAAACGACCCTTTTGTGGGCAGGAGTTCATCACGGAAAAGGATGGCAACTTGCTGACTGTGGGGCCACGGTGGAGGTGGAAGTGCAACTGTGTGGCTCTCTGGAATTCAAAACAGAGACTACAGAGTGACTGCATGACCGAATGGAGCTGTCCTTCATTGCAGCGAGGATGTCCAGTCCCACTCCATCACTGACTTTGGAAGCAGGGATGTCCAGCCCCGCTACCCCTCTGGCTTCGGAAGCAGGGACGTCCGGCACCGCTCCACCACTGACTTTGGAAACAGGGGCTGACAGCTCTCTGTTGACATTGTCTGAGGTGGGAGCGACCACGACCATCATGGAAAGGAACAGCGTTGCAGTGTCACTCTCGGCTGCAGAGGTGTCACTGTCAGCTGTGGTGGCATCTGTGTCTGTGGCCGCGGTATCCCTCTTGGCTGCGGAAGCATCACTTTCAGCTGCGGTGGCATCCGTGTCTGTGGCCCTGCCTTGCTCTGTATTGGCGAACAGCTCCTCAGTGGTGCCATCATGGACTGGAATACAAGACCCCCTCAGTGACATCATGGGGAACATGGCTGATTTAACTTTGCTGGGTCCTGGACGCTGCTGGACCCACACTCCAGCCTGTAAGAGATGGTACAGCCATTAACGAGTTCCACCTCCCCAGAGCTGAGAGGCAGCCCCAGTACCAGAGCCCAGAGGCTGTACCAGGGCTGGTCTCATCACAGACGCTGATGGGTAGATGGCGGTCCTTGATGCTATCCTCCAGGTCAGACGACACCTCCGGCACTGAAGCTGGCTGGTCCATGGAGGCGCCTGCAGGAACGGTGCAGATCGCCTCTGCCACTGCCTCTGGTACAAGGCAGGATCTGCTCTCTGAACTGCAAGAAGAGGCAGAAATATTAATGTGCTCCGCACCCACTCCGGAGTCCACTGCTGGGGCTAAGCACGGGAACATGGTTTCCTCTCCTAGACTAGCCCTGCAGCTGGCATGGGTGGTAGGACCGCATCTCCTGAGCTCACCTATGATCCTCCGGACCTGCATTTTCTTCCTCCTTTTCACAGCTCCGCTCCTTGCCACCGGTCGTCGAGGGCAGTGACTGTGGAGGACTGGCTGGTTCAGCAGGCTAAGGTGGAGCGGGAGACCCTGTTGGCGGTGACGGGGCCAAATGTCCGGAGCTCAGGTCAGAGGCCAGAATGCTGGATCGAGGACTGTCCAGTGGAGGGGCAAAGACTGAAGACAGACTATTCAGGGAGTGCTTAAGAGCTGAGGAAACTATCTGTCTGAAAACTGGATCATTAAAAATTGCTGGAGACTGCAATTATGTTAACCATTTCTCAGTTGTGGAGATGAGGGGAATGCAGAGCAATATTGGTTTCAGACAGATCGCACGGATGACAGGAGACTCTGAATGGATTCAGTAAGAGAGTGCAGACCTGCAGTCTCCAAACTGGAGGACCTGTTGACAGATGGAAGGCAGGTTCACCACGGTGTCACAGGCTGAACCGCAGTGACGAGTCTAGGGGGCATACCCTCCACTGACATTGTGACTGAATTTTGGTGGTCAAGTTCATGATCGTAAAAAAAAGCAACTGGGTCCTGTGCCCAGTCTGGAGGATTATCTTGGTTACAGATTTTCTAGAAAGAACATTTCATGAAAAACATCAAGTGCCCATGCGTGTGCATCTACCACCTCCCTAGTCTGATTAAAAATCTCCTCCTCTACTTGGGGTTGGAACAACAGTGGATAGAACTGAAACACAGTCTAAACTGTTCCCCAAATTTCTGAAGGGAAACAAGATCAGGGATATTGCCCGTGGGGTTTTTCCTGTGGGGTTCATTCTGTTATGGTTGGCAGCAAGGACTAAGATAATTCAAAACCCCAGGAATGCAGGTCAACTCAAAAAACAGTTTCAATCCAAAAGTGGACAAAGAAACCACACTGGTTACTTACAATGGTTGGAACACAGGACTTGTATACATGACACAGGAACAAATGACCAACAGCAAACAATGAACCCCCGAGGACAAACACAAGAGTGAACACATGATTAGACAAAAGTGTACTGATTAGATGACCAAAATACATGTAGTAATGAACAGGGGATACCAGAGGGGAACAGAGAGCAAGCTTTACAAACAGGGTGGCAAGAAAATGGAATAATAAAGCTAAACACAAGGTGGCGACAGATACAAGACTACACAGAAAGAAATACAACACTTGATTTTACTTCAAATCAGGAAATGACAAATGATAAATAACACCAACTAAGAGCCATGACAAAATACTAATCAAGAATAAACACACAAACTCCAAAAATGGAAACCAATAGCACACTAGAACTTTAACACACCAAGAATTTAATACAAAGAGAAATACGAGGTCTCTTAGATAATAAACCGACCCTTTTATTTTTTTTTTTAACTATATGGATTTGAATGACATTACACCAATCATGCTTGAACCCTCGTGCGCATGCGTGAGTTTTTTCACGCGTGTCGGTGACGTCATTTCCCTGTGGGCAGGCCTTGAGTGAGATGTGGTCCCGCCCTCTCGGCTGAATTCCTTTGTTTCACACGCTGCTCGAGACGGTGCGCGTTGCTTTATCAAAATTTTTTCTGGACCTGTGAGGAATATCCGAGTGGACACTATTCGAGAAATTAAAATGGTTTTCTGTGAAAAGTTTAACGGCTGATGAGAGATTATGGGGTGTTTCTGTCGGTGTAAGGACTTCCCACGGAGCGGGATGTCCTGCAGCGCTTCCAGGCGCTGTCGTCGGCCTGTTTCGAGCTTAAAACATCCTAATTTAAGGCTTAATTCACCCAGGACATCGTGAGAGAACAGAGAAGATTCAGAAGAGGCCGGCATGAGGAATTTATGCGGACATTCCACTGTTTAAGGACATTTTATTAATGAAAGACGTACGCGCAATTCACCGAGTCATTTCCGTGACGACTCGGCAAATCTGTGTGCGCCGCGGACCGGAAAAACACCTCCGTGTTGAAAACCATTTGTAGAATTCAGGCGGCTTTTAATGGCTTTCAACAAGTGAGTAACTGAGAAATTGTTTAACAGCTTGGGCATGTTCCAACTTGCCCGTTAAGATTTCCAACGGAGGTGTTTTTCCTGCCGCGACCCCCCGCGGTCGGGTCCAGCCCGACATGCGACTCTGCCCGCACGTTCTTTCATTACAAAATGACCGTTAACAATGGAATGTCCGAATAAACTCCTCATGCCGACTTCTTCTGAAAGTTCTTTGTTCTCTGACGACTTTACTGCGTCAACAGAGCCTGAAATGTGGAAGTTTTCAACTTGAAACGGCGAGACGCTGCCGCCTCGAAGCGCAGATCGCCGTCAGGCGCCGTGGACCGTCCTTAAAGCGACACTACCAGACCAAAATCTCTCATCAGCCGTTAAAATTTTTACCGAAAACCAGCTGAATTTATTGAATGGTGTCCACTCAGTTGTGCCTTACAGTTTTGAAAAAATTTTTATCAAACAAAGCAACAGTCTCTGAGCCATTCCTAAACAATGAAAAAATCGACGAGCGGGTGGACGACTCCTCACTCAAAGACTGCCCACAGGCGAATGACGTAACCGACAGGCGTGAAAAAACTCTCGCATGCCCACGAGGGTTCAAGCATGTCTGATGTAATCACACGTGATTCAAATCCATATGGTTTTTGAAAAAATAATAAGGTCGGATACTTTTCTAATAGACCTCGTATACGAGGCGATGAGCAGGAGACAGGAGGGGGAACTACAGGAAGTATAACGGTGGGCTGGAAGACAAATAAAACTAAAGCCACACATTAAACCCGGGGGAAGGTGCAAGAGGAAGACAAGACTGACAGCAAACAGGACTAACTTTAGACAAAGACATGACAGGTGACAATGACAATGAGCAGAGAAGCCAGCCTCACGGAAGGGAGAAAGAGAGAAGGAGAGAGAGAGAGCACGCACAAGAGAAAGCACAACAGATACAACACATCACAGACCAGAAGACAAGACAGGTGATCACAGAAATGAAAAGACATGGGGACACATAAAAATAGTCAACATAACTGACTGGGACAGGAGCCTAACATATAGAGGCCTTGCAAATCATGGCAGAGGTTGTGTCTCTTCAATTGACCTCCCTTGCCATAAATCTGGAGGCGTCCAACTTGTTTAGTGAATATCCATGAAAGGTTTCAGGAAAGTTTCAGCTGACTTGATGAAAATCCTCATCAAGTCAAATGACTTAATGAGGATTTTCCAAGCTAAATGTGAGTGGTTCTTTAGACATACACCCATTTATTTCTGGTTGCAGTTCACTTGAAAACTGTCTCCTCAATTATTTATCTTGTTAAGGATTTATTATAACTCTATCTAATATTTATTTTAGGTTGAAATCTCTCACAGGCTCGCTGTGAGGATCACGGCTCCGGGCATTCGCACTAACTGACACATATTATCCTTATTAGAATGTGTGGTGATGATTTTCTCACACAATGTGAATTGCTTCACTCAGACCTGCTCCAACAGAGTCTGAGAGTGAGACTGGCTTGAGTAATTCATTCATTTCAGAAATTATTGAATATCCAACAGCACATAGTTGGAAACACAGGTAATTTCTACCTGCCTGGCATTTCCGCCTGACGCACCTCCACCAGTGCCGGTGGGGTAACTGCATGTCTCCCTGCCGCCCCCCCTGTAGCCACCCCTAGAACCCCTCTTTCTCCCACGACCTATCCTTCCTACGCAACCACAGCCAGAAGCTGGCTCTTCCGCCTCCTCTGCCAGCTCCCTACATGCCCTCTTCAGCCTTATTCCTAAGGAGGCACTGAATGGATGTTCCGATGAACCCCCTACAGCCAACCTCCACGGGATAGATAACTGCGGACCATCCCGCTTCCCGACACTCTGCTACCAAGTCGGTGTATTTATCTCTCTTCCTTTCACAGGCAGCCTCCATTCCTCCCTCCCAAGGGACCGTTAGCTCCACCAAAATCACAGACTTAACATCAGCAGACCACAGCACAACATCTGGCCTCAAAGAGGTGGTAACAATCTCTGGGGGGAACTTGAGCTGCCTATCGAGATCCCACCTCAAGTTCCAGCTACATCCAGGTGTTAGCAGTGACCTTGTCCTCTGAGCAACAGGTTGGACTCCAGCCCCTTGTCTAACAAAGTTGATAAAAGTCCAAGACTTAGGAGGAAGGTCTTTAATTACCTCCGTTCTCTGCACTTCAAGGACTTCTGTCAGCTTCCGCAGAACCGGATCGTGCCGCCACCTATACCTACCCTGCACCAGAGCTGTCTTGCAACTAGACAGGATATGTTGGAGGCTTGGGTTTGGGACATTACAGAGCTGACAGCTTTCCTCCAAGCCATACCACAGACTCACATTGCTTGGGCTGGGGAGGGTATCATACATGGCCCGCATGAGGAAGCTAAGCCTTGCTTGGGGCATCTTCCACACATCGGACCACTTGATGGTCCTACTGACAACTCCTTCCCAAAACTCCTTGAGACTGTGACAAGTTGAAATAGGCATGAAAACCTCAATCTGTAATCCGTTTCAGCACACATTTTTTTCTGCACGCCCTTCCTGATCCAACTCCACATTATATAGAGGCAGAATCTTCTGCACTTTAAATAATCACACTTGGCCACCAGCCCTGCTTCAATCAATCAACTTCAATCAACTTTTTTCTTCTATAGCGCCAATCACAACAAACAGTTGCCCCAAGGCGCTTCATGCCTTAGATATCCAACTTATCTTTTTGTAAGCATGGGTTGATCTACAATCAATTAGTAATGTCTCAGGGATTCAGTAAGGGGAATGTGCACCTGTTTCTCATTGATCCAGATGAGATACACACACACACACACATATTATACAAATAATGAATTCTTGATTTCAGTGGTATGAGTATTTCATGAAGTGAATGCTGGAACATACCATTCAACAAGGTGAAGCCAAGTTGAATGGTTTGTTCCAGCTTTCACCAAATTAAATATTCGTTCCATTGAAAGAATGTAAAAAACATTCATTATTTGTTTTGTATAATGGCTAAAATAGATCCTTGTCATTTGACATTTTATTAATTTATAAATAACAGAAAAGGGACTTACATTTTGATGTTCCACTGCTGCTAAAGTCCAAATTGTGACGTGTGGCACCGACTTCGGACTTCCACAAAAAAAAAGAAAAAAAAAAGACTTTGTGCAGTCCAGCCAAAAATCACATCAGCTTTTCATGTGAACAGCACTTCATGCATCCATACGGCTACAGCGGATTGGATTTTGTGTGTGTGTGTGTGCGTGTGTGTGTGTCGGGGCACTTGTGTGCAATGTGTACTACTAAAAAAACGACTGTGTACATCTTCAGTGCAGCAAAAAAAAAATCACATCAGAAATTAGTCCATCTTTTCATTCTTTCTCCTGCCAACAGCCTCCAGACAGCACAGTGGATTTGTTTTGTGTGTGCGTGCACACGCGTGTTGTGTGTATGTATGTGTGTGTGCGTGCGCACGTGCCTATGTGGGCGCGCATGCACGAGGATGTGCACATGTGCATGGGTGTGTGCGCGTGTGTGTGCAAAAGTGCAGAGTGCAATGGTACCAAAAGTATGGAACCAAATTTGCACTCTAAATGGAATCAAACTGCACTCTCAATGCAATGCAACACAAATGGGATTGCAATTAATCCATGTCATGTGACATACAAAGCACCAATCAAATGACAAGGATCCCAGCAGCCATATATATAATATATATATATATATATTATATATATATAATATATATACATCCGTCCATCCAATTTCTCTTCCGCTTTATATCCGGATATACGAGGTCCTGTGATAAAAGTAATGGACCTTATTATTTTTGTCAAAAACCATATGGATTTGAATCCACGTGTGATGACATCAGACATGCTTGAAACCCTTGTGGGCATGCGAGAGTTTTTTCACCGCCTGTTGGTTATGGTCATTCGCTGCTGTGGGCAGTCTTTGAGTGAGGAGTTGCCCACCCCCTCCGTCCGTTTTTTTCAATTGTTTAGGAATGGCTCAGAGCCTGCTGCTGCTTTGTGTTGATCAAATTTTTTTGCAAAACTGTAAGGCACAACCGGAGTGGAACACCATTCGACTAAATTCAGCGGTTTTCGGTTAAAATTTTAACAGCTGATGAGAGATTTTGGTCTGGTAGTGTCGCTTTAAGGACGGCCCACGGTGCCTGACGGCGATCTGCGCTTCGAGGCGGCAGCATCTCGCCGTTTTCAAGTTGAAAACTTCCACATCTTCAGGGCTCTGTTGACCCAGGAAGTCGTCAGAGAACAGAGAACTTTCAGAAGAAGTCGGCATGAGGAGTTTATTCGGACATTCCATTGTTAACGGACAATTTGTAATGAAAGAACGTGGCGGCAGAGTCGCATGTCGGGCGGACCCGGATCCGAGGGGGGTACACGACAGGAAAACACCTCCGTTGGAAACCTTAACGGGCAAGTTGGAACATGCCCAGCTGTTAAACAAATTCTCAGTTACTCACTTGTTGAAAGCCATCAAAAGCCGCCTGAATTTTACAAATGGTTTTCAACACGGAGGTGTTTTTCTGTCGCGGCGAATTTGCGCGACGTCTTTCATAAAAATGTCCTTAAACAGTGGGAATGTCCACATAAAGTCCTCATGCCGGCCTCTCTGAATCTTCTCTGTTCTCTCACGAACATCTGGGTGAATTAAGCTTAAATTAGGCTGTTTTCAGGTCGAAACAGGCCGACGACGGCGCCTGGAAACACTGCGCGACGTCCCGCTCCGTGGGAAGTCCTTTACAGCGACAGAAACCACCCCATAATCTCTCATCAGCCGTTAAACTTTTCACCGAAAACCAGCTTAATTTCTCGAATAGTGTCCACTCGGATATCCCTCACAGGTCCCAGAAAAAATGTTGATAAAGCAACGCGCGCCGTCCGCAGCGGCTATTCAGACAAAGAGATTCCGCGGGCGGGGTGGAGCACTCCTCACTCAGGCCTGCCCACAGGCGAAGACGTCACCGACACGCATGAAAAAACTCACGCATGTGCACGAGGGTTCAAGCATGTCTGACGTAAAAACCATATGAATCAAATCCATTTATTTTTGAAAAAATAAAAGGACCGCTTTTTTCATCACAGACCTCGTATATATATATATCTATATAATATATATATATATATATCTATCTATATATATATTATAGATATATATATATATGCACATGCATGTGCACACGTGCTCGTGCACGCACATGGGCGCATGATGCGCACAACACAGTGCGCATGCCACACACAAAAACAAATCCACTGCGCTTTCTGGAGGCTGTTAGCAGGAAGAAAGAATGAAAGCTGGACTCATTTCTGATGTGATTTTTTTCTTTGCTGCACTGAGGACATACATCAGGGGTGGCCAAGTTCGATCCTGAGAGCCACCTTCCTGACACTCTTAGTGTCTCCCTGCTCCAACACACCTGAATCCAAGAAAGGCTCATTAAAAGTCTGCTAACAAGGTCCTTCATTGGATTCAGGTGTGTGGAGCAGGGAGATAACTAAGCAGTGTCAGGAAGGTGGATCTTGAAGACCGAACTTGGTCACCCTTGATGTACAGTCTTGTCTTTGGTAGTACACGTGTGGGGGACAACGAGCTAACTGACACTGCTAATTCTTGTAACACACACACAAAATCCACTCCAATGTAAGCCATCTGGATGCATGAAGAGCTGTTCACATGCAAGGCTGATGTGATTTTTGGCTGGACTGAGGAACTACACAAAGTCTTTTTTTCTTTTTTATGGAAGTCCGAAGTCAGTGCACAGCATCACTGGACTAGACATTACAATTTGGACTTTAGCAGCAGTGACGCACCCGTAACGAATGACATTGATTTACTTATTTGGAATGAATGGCACCTCACTCGGGCACCAATTTAATGTAGTGAATAAGTAGTTAAGCCTGACAATGTGCTATTGGCCTCATGAAGAGCCCCAAAACTATGTAGTGAAAGTCTTGTGGAGAGCCCCAAAACTATGTAGTGAAAGTATTGTTAAACTCCCAAATTGAATTAACCCTCTGGGGCTGACGCCGTCATATATGACGGCTGGGACCAAGCTTTACTAAATTATAAAGAACTTTTTAATGATATGAGTTAGAAACTTATTTTTTTTTGCTGAAAAGTTAATTCTGCCAACTTTCGATCCACTGTCGGCCATCTTTGTACTCCTCATAGAAGCTGTGTGATGACGTGCGGAATGTGAGTGTCCAGTTGGAATTGGTTCACTGTCACATGGTTTTCCAAAATCCAATCGTAGGGCAGATTTACCTCACATGATAAACCAAAGATCGTTTCCAGGAGTGATATCTTACTAGTTGGCCCATTTGAATAGCCCCTAACTCTTCCAATGTGCCCTGCGCCATTACGCACAGTGAGAGTGAAAGCAGAAGGAGAGCCTCGTATGACAATCTCACGTGCTCAAACAAAGACTGTGTAACTATCAGGATTGCTCCAATAGTTTGCATTTGAATGTTACTGATTACTCTGTGGCTCTCTCCCTCTGGCGTAAAGCACTATTTACAGGGGTGGCCAAGTTTGGTCCTCGAGAGCCACCTTCCTGACACTCTTAGTTGTCTCCCTGCTCCAACACACCTGAATCCAATGGAAGGCTCATTAAAAGCCTGCTAACGAGTCCTTCATTGGATTCAGGTGTGTTGGAGCAGGGAGACAACTAAGAGTGTCAGGAAGGCGGCTCTTGAGGACCGAACTTGGCCACCCCTGGTTTACCATATCAATGAGGTGAGGGAGAGGGGCCGCGCCTCAGACTGCAAGGGGCCAAAGTGTGAAATGAAAGCTGCTTGCAGAGTCAGACAGAAGACTCCAAAACACAGTAGAAATAGAAATTTGTGATGTGACCTTTGTGTAATAGGAGACATTAATTGCTGTGAGTTGAAGACAAACAAATCGCATAGACCATTTTGTATATATTGTTCAAAATGTGCATTTGTGTTTATTGTTTGAACTTTTTGTTGTCCAGTCTTTCACACAAGACCTCAAATTACCTTTATAAAGTGTCAAAACAGTTGTTTGTTATAGTTTGCTGTGTGTTTTGAATAAATGTGTGTAGAAAATTATTTTTCGCTTTATTTTTTCCCTTTTTTATTTCTGATTGTAAGCCTTTATTACACTTATAAAACACAACAAACGCATATATATATTATGAAAGCACAGGTTGTCCTGAAAAAAGAGACATAAAACTTGATTGTGGGAGGGTAGGGAGAGCTGTTAACAGCAGTAATAAAACATTTATGCCAGGCGAGTGAACTGTCCAAAAAATGCCCTCAGACCCCAGAGGGTTAAATTGGCCTAGACCTCATTTAGTCACCAAAATAATTAACAATTTAGGGTTTAATAATTATTATATAATTAGAATAATATGTAATTACCTCAGAGCACCACCTATTTAAAGCATATGCACTTTAATTTAAACAACCATTACTTAATCAGTCTCAAACTTATCAATCAGTCTCAGTCTCAATTTACTAAATCAGTCTCAATTTATTTAATCAGTCTTGGGTTTGAAAGTCTGAATTTTATGAACACAAAATGAACCACAGCAGAAATATTTACATTTTATTTACAGTTATACAAGGAATGAACAGTTACTGGCATTTTGAGTGGACAGTGATTAAATCAGTTCATTTATGGACACAATTTGCTTACTCATGAGACATTGAAAGAAAGTAGTGAGATAAAGCTTAAAGATTAAGTAAATAAATCTGATTTGAATTTAGTGATGAAATCTGAAGCCAATTATTTTTAAGAAAACTATTAAACATATGAATATGTTTAAAAAGAAGCCACTTTGCATCTGTCAAGGATTTTATATAGTTCATGCTCTTATTATCATTTTTTCTTTAGTTTAGGCTTATATTATCATTTATTTCTTATAGTTTATGCTTATTATTTTTTCCTCTTTGTGAGAAGGGAGGTTTTAGAAAGAAAGACTTGTTGTCTGCATTCTTCATGATTGAGCAAACTATTTTTCATTTTGCCTTATCCTGCTTTGACGAGCCACAAGGCTCATGTTGCAGGAATGGAAGGTTTCAGCTTTGCTATCACCCTCTTGCAGACATGACTCATGTGTAACCTCTCCCGACTGTCCTTGTTTGTTTTTTCTCATGTTGATGAACTAAATAAAAGGCTGGGCCAGAGGAGGGGATTTTAGGAGAGCTTTGTAGCTGAGCATTCTCATGGTCTTGCCTGGTTCTTGTTCCTGTCCATAGTAGTATTATATTTGTTTTTGCTCAGTTCATAGTTCCCTGTACTCCCTCACTCATATCGGATTATGTTCACTTCACATCACTGCACCTCCCTTGTACAACCCTAATTCCAGTGAAGTTGGGACATTGTGTAAAATGTAAATAAAAACAGAATGCAATGATTTGCAAATCCTTTTCAACCTATTTAACTGAATACACCGCAAAGACAATATTTAATGTTCAAACTGATAAACATTGTTTTTGTGCAAATATTTGCTCATTTTGAAATGGATGCCTGCAACACATTTCAAAAAGTTGGGACAGTGGTATGTTTAGCACTGTGTTACATCACCTTTCCTTCTAACAACATTCAATAAGTGTTTGGGAACTGAGGACACTAATTGTTGAAGCTTTGTAGGCGGAATTCATTCCCATTCTTGCTTGATGTATGACTTCAGTTGTTAAACAGTCCGGGGTCTCCATTGTCATATTTTGTGCTTCGTAATGCACCACACATTTTCAATGGGCAACAGGTCTGGACTGCAGTCAAGCCAGTCTAGTACCTACACTCTTTTACTACGAAGCCACATGTTGTAACATGTGCAAAATGTGGCTTGGCATTGTCTTGCTGAAATAAGCAGGGACGTTCCTGAAAAAGATGTTGCTTGGATGGCAGTATGTGTTGCTGCAAAACCTGGATGTACCTTTCAGCATTGATGGTGCCATCACAGATGTGTAAGTTGCCCATGCCATGGGCACTAACACACCCCATACCATCACAGATGCTGGCTTTTGAACATTGCGCTGGTAACAATCTGAATGGTCTTTTTCCTCTTTTGTCCGGAGTACACGCCAATTTTCAAAAACAATTTGAAACGTGGACTCATCAGACCACAGCACACTTTTCCACTTTGCGTCTGTCCACTTCAAATGAGCTCAGGCCCAGAGAAGGCAGCGGCATTTCTGGATGTTGTTGATGTATGGCTTTCACTTTGCATGGTAGAGTTTTAACTTTCACTTGTAGATGTAGCGACGAACTGTGTTAACTGACAATGGTTTGTGAAGTGTTCCTGAGCCCACGCTGTAAGATCCTTTACACAATGATGGGTTTTAATGCAGTGTCGCCTGTTGGATCGAAGTTCACGTGCATTCATTGTTGGTTTTTGGCCTTGCCGCTTACGTGTAGAAAGTTCTCCAGAAAGTTCTTCTGATTATATTATGGACTATAGATGATGGAATCCCTAAATTCCTTGCAATTGAATCTTGAGAAACATTGTTCTTAAACTGCTGAACTATTTTTTCATGCAGTTGTTCACAAAGTGGTGATCATGACACTCACCTGTTTCCAATTAGGTGTTCTTTGAGCATTCATCAGCTTTCCCAGTCTTTGTTGCCCTGTCCCAACTTTTTGTAATGTGTTGCAGGCATCCATTTCAAAATGAGTAAATATTTTAGACTGGAGGCCAAGTGGCCAGAAGAGCGCTAGTTGTTGGTCTGGTATGCATGGGAGTACATATGGACAAAAGTGGTGTCATTGGAAAGGGTAATGTCTCCTCAACACATTTCTGCCAGTTAGTCATCCAACAATTGGGGCGGTCACCATGGAAACGACGTTTAAGGTCAATGACCTCAAAACATCCAATCGCGCCAAGAAAATCACTGAAAATCAACAAGTCACATTCAAAGTGTTCCCATGCAGGCCAGCCTTTACAGATCAAGCTGATATTTGGCACACAAGCAGACCCACACCCTGTCCCCACAGTGACAAAACGTGGATACTCAGTCGTGACCCCTGTGACCCTGACCTTGACCTTGAACATCAACGTACATCAACCCCAGGGTCACAACCGCATACTGCACGTGTCCGACATGTGAAACCTCATGTTGTGAGACAACTACAGGGTAGATGTCCCTTATAGTAATTAAACCATTACTTAAAAAGCCATCACTTGATCCAGCTATCTTAGCTAATTATAGGCCAATCTCCAACCTTCCTTTTCTCTCAAAAATTCTTGAAAGGGTAGTTGTAAAACAGCTAACTGATCATCTGCAGAGGAATGGTCTATTTGAAGAGTTTCAGTCAGGTTTCAGAATTCATCATAGTACAGAAACAGCATTAGTGAAGGTTACAAATGATCTTCTTATGGCCTCAGACAGTGGACTCATCTCTGTGCTTGTTGTTAGACCTCAGTGCTGCTTTTGATACTGCTGACCATAAAATTTTATTACAGATTAGAGCATGTCATAGGTATTAAAGGCACTGCGCTGCGGTGGTTTGAATCATATTTATCTAATAGATTACAATTTGTTCATGTAAATGGGGAGTCTTCTTCACAGACTAAGGTTAATTATGGAGTTCCACAAGGTTCTGTGCTAGGACCAATTTTATTCACTTTATACATGCTTCCCTTGGGCAGTATTATTAGAAAGCATTGCTTAAATTTCATTGTTACGCAGATGATACCCAGCTTTATCTATCCATGAAGCCAGAGGACACAAACCAATTAGTTAAACTGCAGGAATGTCTTACAGACATAAAGACATGGATGACCTCTAATTTCCTGCTTTTAAATTCAGATAAAACTGAAGTTATTGTACTAGGCCCCACAAATCTTAGAAACATGGTGTCAACCAGATCCTTACTCTGGATGGCATTACCCTGACCTCTAGTAATACTGTGAGAAATCTTGGAGGCATTTTTGATCAGGATAGTCCTTCAATGCGCATATTAAGCAAATATATTGGACTGCTTTTTACATTTGCGCAATATCTCTAAAATTAGAAAGGTCTTGTCTCAGAGTGATGCTGAAAAACTAATTCATGCATTTATTTCCTCTAGGCTGGACTATTGTAATTCATTATTATCAGGTTGTCCTAAAAGTTCCCTGAAAATCCTTCAGTTAATTCAAAATGCTGCATCTAGAGTACTGAC
Organism: Thalassophryne amazonica; assembly: GCF_902500255.1. Lineage (NCBI taxonomy): Eukaryota > Metazoa > Chordata > Actinopteri > Batrachoidiformes > Batrachoididae > Thalassophryne > Thalassophryne amazonica. The sequence continues at coordinate 29,418,001 of NC_047108.1, read as the reverse complement.
GGGGACTAGAAGGAGAGAGCATATTTCACCCATATTGGCCCTCTTCATTGGCTTTCTGTTAATTCTAGAATAGAATTTAAAATTATTCTTCTTACTTATAAGGTTTTGAATAATCAGGTCCCATCTTATCTTAGGGACCTCATAGTACCATATCACCCAATAGAGCACTTCGCTCTCAGAATGCAGACTTACTTGTAGTTCCTAGGGTTTTTAAGAGTAGAATGGGAGGCAGAGCCTTCAGCTTTCAGGCTCCTCTCCTGTGGAACCAGCTCCCAATTCGGATCAGGGAGACAGACACCCTCTCTACTTTTAAGATTAGGCTTAAAACTTTCCTTTTTGCTAAAGCTTATAGTTAGGGGGCAGATAGTGACCCTGAACCCCCTTAGTTATGCTGCTATAGACTTAGACTGCTGGGGGGTTCCCATGATGCACTGAGTGTTTCTTTCTCTTTTTGCTCTATATGCACCACTCTGCATTTAATCATTAGTGATTGATCTCTGCTACCTTCCAGAACATGTCTTCTTCCTGATTCTCTCCCCTCAGCCCCAACCAGTCCCAACAGAAGACTGCCCCTCCCTGAGCTGGTTCTGCTGGAGGTTTCTTCCTGTTAAAAGGGCGTTTTCCTTCCCACTGTCGCCAAGTGCTTGCTCATAGGGGGTCGTTTTGACCGTTGGGGTTTTCTGTAATTATTGTTTGGCTTTTGCCTTACAATATAAAGAGCCTTGGGGCAACTGTTGTTGTGATTTGGCGCTATATAAATAAAATTGATTTGATTTGATTTATTCAGTTGTCATTGGATGCTGTATTCCCTGGGTATCTCCTATGCCCAGAATGGAGGGGGTAGGGTTAAAACCATTGCCATGCCAATCATCTATGTTCGCCATGTCTCGGCTGCTAAACCCATTGGCCAGACACCAGGGTGTGCGAGATGTGTGGCCTACATGAGCAGAGAACTATAATGAGTAGCCATCAATAGAAATGTGTCAATGCACGATTCACAGTATGGATAGAGAAGGGCCTGGTGTAGGGGACTTGCCCTTGTCATGGCAGCCATACATGGTCGGCATACAATTATCATTGTTGATTAACACCAGGGTCACAGTCGCATAATGTGCATATCCAACATTTACGTATCCAAACTTTACATTGTGATACAACTACAGAGTAGATGCCCCTTATTCAGGTGTCCCCTGTGCCTACCGCCATGGCAACTAACTATCTCCATCACATCGCTATTTTTCACATTATTGTATAGTTCAGTTTTAGCCTGCTGGCCACTTAGTGGACCCCAAAGCATCACAGGTACCATAACAGCATTATTTTCCATTGCTCTGTCTTGGCGGTATTTTGGCTGTTTAAATTGCCTAAATACGCACATGAATGCATAAAATATTAACGTAAACCAGTAGTCATATCTCAATATGTACAGTATTCAAAATGGCAGTTCTCCACATTCTAGTATTACAATACACACGCGAAAGATCAACTGGCGTTGTCCAGGTTCCATTCAACGAGTAGGCTGAGACGAACATCCAAGTAGCTTAAATTATTTGGCAATGGAGAAATCCACTTACAGGCACTGCATGAGGCTACAGTATATCCTTGCATTGTTAGATCTGGCATGCACAGAATATTAATGTCTGTTTAAAAACCCAACAAGATATATCATGATATATACCATGTAAATAGTGAGCGTAGGCATATCACAGAATATGTACAAGTATGTGGTCAGAATGTCATGCTAATGTTCTTCAAGGTCACTGTCTTGTTCCTCTGCTGCCATGGGCTGTGTGTTATATCCATTCTGACACCCGTCTCTGTTGCAAAAACAGGCATGGGTGCATGGGAGCCTCTTCTTCTTGCAAGAACAGCTAGGAGAACTGCACTTCTTTTTGCAGGTAACTAGTTCCAGACATGCCTCGGGGACAGCTGCTAGGGTTGTCAAGACGGGTCTGAAGCCATCGGCATTGTCCATCCACCCTGTTTTTATTTACATTTTACACAATGTCCCAACTTCATTGGAATTGGGGTTGTATTACCGTCTTACGTTTGGAGTGATGTATGTTCTTCTGAGTGACAGTCATTTCTTAGAGACTGGAGAGCATTTATTTATGCTGACTTTTGACTGATGTCAGCTCGACTGGCATAGAAAAGCATCACAGCCGGCTCTACTGAGGAGCTGCACATCAAAGAGAGGAGCAAGCACTTTTTGATGCAGAAGGGAGGAGAGCAGGACAAGCTTCAACGTTGACAAAACCACCATGTCAAATGTTTGCAGGTGCTGCAGCTCAGGGTCAACACTCAATGCCTGCAGCGCTGCTCACATTATATGACAAGAGTAGCAGACAGCACTCAGGTAAATGATATTATTTTACAAATATAATAATTTGGAATGGTCCCAATCTCTGCTATGGAGTTCCTACATAGCAAAGATCACCTTAAGTATTAAGTGATCACCTTAGTATTTCTTCTGTTTTTTCTTGTTGCTTAATGCTGACAAATTACACTGTATTTGTCTTTCTGATTCTTGATTCTGCTTTTTTTTTCTCTCTGTTTTAGGTGCGGCTCCATCCAGAGATGGGTGTGGTATCTGTTCCAGATCTGTGTCTGTAGCATGGCCCAAGCAGAGGGTCGCCCCTTTGAGTCTGGTCTGGTTGAGGTTTCTTCCTCAGAGGGAGTTTTTCCTTACCGCTGTTGCTCTGGGGGTTGGTAAGGTTAGACCTTACCTGTGTGAAGCGCCTTGAGGCAACTCTGTTGTGATTTGGCGGTATATAAATGAAAATAAATTGAAAAATTGAACTGACTAGCTGCAAGGACCAGGAGGCTGGATGCTGAGAGGCAAGAATACGCAGACCCTTTTCTAACTCTTGGTTGACTCTGTCCGATTGTTCGTTAGTCTGCAGATGGTACCCGGAGGTGAGGCTAGAGGAGACCCCCAGCAGACGACAAAATTCAATCCAGAACTGAGAAATAAACTGCAGACCATGATCAGAAACAATGTCCTGTGGAAACCCATGTAACCTAAAAACTTGGGTTAACAATGCTTCAGCTGTTTCTTTAGCGGAAGGTGACTTAGGAAGTGGTACAAAATGTGCCATCTTGGAAAGTCGATCAGCAGTGGTGAGTATTACAGTATTTCCCTGGGAAGGCAGTAAACCTGTTACAAAATCTGCTGAGATGTGTGATCGGGTGGAAGATTTGCACATAGCACAAGTCTGACATGCCCTGATGTATTTCGTCACGTCGGAGAGCAGCCAAGGCCACCAGAACCTCTCCTGGATGATGTGCGCAGCATTCTTAATGCCCAGATGGCAAGCGAAGTGACTTTTATGAGCCCAACAAATGACCTCCCCACATAGTGAGTCCAGCATGAACACCCTGATGACAACCTGGAGGAACAGGAACATTAACTGCAGTGGACCGGACCCTAGTCTCAATGTCCCAGGTGATAGCGGAGATGAAGAAGGATGCAGGCAAGATAGTACTGGGTACTGACGGTTCTTCCGATGGATCTTCGTGCCAGGAAAGGGCATCAGGCTTGCCATTTTCATCTTATATGAAGTTAGATGAAGTTGAAGTGACTTAAGAAAATGGACCATCTAGCTTGCCGGGAATTGAGCTGTTTGGCCAAGCGTAGGTATTCAAGTTTTTTATTATCGGTCCACACTAAGAATGGTACTTGTACCCCTTCTAGCCAATGGCACCACTCCTCCAAGGCCACTTTAACCGCCAACAGTTCCCGGTCGCCAATGTTGTAATTATGTTCGGCCGGAGTGCTTTACTCTTGTGTTAATCTTAGGAGTGGTTTACTTGTAGGAGGTTTTTTTTTTTTTTTTACTGTTCCTACAAGTCTAATACTTCTGCTACTTTTTCAGTGTAACTGCTGTGAATTTTAAGTCATTTATTTATGTCTGTGTGAATCCTGTGTGAGCCTTAGGAGTGGTTAGCTTATCCATTATTGGTTAGCGCGTGGTTGCTTGGCGATACTCTTGAATTTCTTAGTGCACAAAGTACACTACTTTAACTACTTTACATCCTCCGTAAATCCTGCGTGATGTTGGAAGATAGGGTGGCTCTCTTAGAGAGCCGTGTCGGTAAGTTAGAGCAGCTTCTTAGCTCAGTGGAGTTAGATGTTACGAGCACTCCAGATGAGGTTAGTGTTGAGCCAGCTAGTGAGCCCATGAGCATCAGCCTAGAAACACCGGCTGTGGAGGATGGCTTTCGGACTGTGGCTAGGCGGAGGAAGCCCTGTAGGGCTTGTGATGCCCCGATCACACTCGCCACAGTGAACTGTGAATCGGTTCTCCCCCTTGGAATTGCCTGATTTGAATAAGGGAAGTGCATATCTCGGCCCACGCAGTGCATTATGGGTACGCTAAATTTTTCACCTACCAATCCACAAGCAATGATGGCGGAAAGCAGTGAGGAGTGCTATGATTTGGATCATTTCAACTGCTGGAAAGTTGACAATTTAAAGCATTTTTGTAAGCTCCACAGATTGCCTGTTACAACCAGGACTGTATACGGCAGTGAAAAGAAATGGAAAGAAGATCTGGCTGTGCTTGTGTGTGCTGCATCGTTACAGAAACTGCCGTTGGTGCCGACAAAGGAGGAAGAGAGCGCTGCTGTTGAAAATGACCAGTCCTTGTTGATAGTTGGAGACAAACAAATTTCTGACCCCTTGAATGCAACTGATGGATGGTTAGAGTCTGAAACTGTGAATATTTGCTAAGCAGGAATGAGAAATTGCTACTCCGCCGGCTTCGTAATGACTACAATGAAGGTGGGTCTCACATATAACCTCTTTGGTGTCATGTTTGTTTTGATAAGTTGACAGACATACAATGATATGTGCATGCATGCAGTTTGTTTATAGAACATGTCAATTTTACAATATTATGCGCCATGTCATTCATGGCGAGACATTACAGTCGCTTGCCGATGCACGAAAATGGTGTCATCAGCCACATTATAATTCGGCACAGTTTCAGGATATTGACAAAATAAATGTGTGCAAGAAACTTACAATTTTAGTCCATCTTTTACGTCCGTCTGGATCTTTCTTTTCTGTGGGGAAAATGTGTAGAATGAACGGAGGTTTACAACCGCATTTCTTTTTCTTTCTGTCTTTGTGTGGACTTTGCGGAGCTTTGCAATCAGTGTTTTCAGCCAACTTTCAAGCCTATAAATTCTGTTCGAGCATTTGAAAACAGCACAATGCGCCCCTGTCATTATTGTATGTGTCGCTTAAGACTTAAAGCCTTTGAAACAATCCCTGTAAACCTTAACTTTTACAGTCCGCTAATGCTACTGTATATGAAATTTAATGGGAGTTGTGTAATTTTGGTAGATGGAATATTTGCCCCTGTTTGACCCATGCATGCGCAGTTGCATTGCACACTTTGCTTATTCTCTGAGCCCACAAGTGACTTCAACTCCTGTCTTCAGGCCGAAACACCAGACTTTAGTGATAGGGGATTCTATCACCCGCAAAGTCAGGTTACAGATGCCAGCTGACATTAAATGTATTCCTGGGGCCAGAGCTCCCAACATTGCATCCCATCTTAGGGTGCTGACGCTGCAGAAGGGAAGACAGACTAAGGAACATGACATGAGATATAGTCACACGGTTATTCACGTCGGCACCAATGATGTCAGGATGAAGCACTCAGAGGTCACAAAAATGGACATAGAGAGGACTTGTGACCTTGCCAGAAAGATGTGTCAGCATCGATTAATAGTCTCTGGTCCCCTCCCCTCCCGGGGTACTGATGAGGCATTTAGCAGGCTGACATCGTTAAATAGGTGGCTGCCGCTATTTTGTAGACAGCAAGGCTTTAGTTTTATTGATAACTGGCTTTCGTTCTGGGGCCGCTGTGGTTTGCTGATGCCGGACGGCCTCCACCCTAATGGGGAAGGCGCTGCCATCCTGTCTGCAAACATAGATAGACCTCTACAGGTAGGGTAAAATTAGGAATTTACAGCAGGACACGGAGCAGGTGATTAGAGACCCTGCAAGGCTTATGGCAAGTGGGTGTGGAATCCATTAGCTTAGCGGGAAAATTATTGCAGAAAATCCACTATGGTGAAAGTGCAGTTTATCTGCCAGGGAGGGAAATTTAACAAGTTGAGACTGTGGCCTGCTTCTGTAGACGTGTCCATAAAAATCATAGAGGGATATGCTTTGCAAACTTAATACCTATTACTGCATTGGATGATGTTGAAATTGAGGATGGCCCAGTGGTTGTTCCAGCAATAGCAAAGATTTCGTGTCTGCTACCTACAACTTGCATGGAATGTCTCAAAACTAAACCTACTTCTAGGCATCTTATATATGCTACTCTAGAACCACCCCTAAATCCAAACAGTTCAACTGTCAACCCCAACTGAGGTCCTTAGTCTGTCTTATTAACATAGATCACTGTCCTCAAATCATTGTGGATTAATGATGTAATTATTGATCATCACTAAGATATGATTGGGTTATATGAAACCTGGCTTAAACCTACAGCTGTGCTCCCCTTAAATGAGGCCTGCCCACCAGCATATACATTTAGTCACGTCCCTCGTGATGCGAAGCAAGGTGGGGGTGTTGCTTTTATTTATAAATCTAGTTGGTATAGGATCACATAAACAGCATGATCAAATAAACAGCTTATTAGCTGTTGGGGGTCACAAATATAACTCGTTTGAGCACCTGATTCTCTGCTCAGGATATTATGCATTGCCAAGTTCAGAAGAATAAAAATCAGCCATATTACTTTGTCACTGTATATAGGCCTCCTGGCCCATTTTCTGATTCTTAGATGAATTTGGTACGTTCATCTCTAAATTGTCAACTACTGCAGATAACATTCTGATCATTGGTGGCTTTAAAGTTCATATAAATAAGCCTTCTGATCCCTTCTGCAAATCATTTATGGAAATTGTGGATACATTAGGATTTCGCAATGCATTTGGGACACGGCGGACATTAGTTGGAAATACCCTGGATCTGGTTCTCGCACGTGGTATTGCTGTCACGGATAGTGACATCATGCCTCTTACATCAGTGGTCTCTGATCACATCACTAATTAAGTTTACGCTGCCATTTTTAGTGGAATAACAACCTTATATATCACTATGGTGATGCATCAATTCCTCAACTAAGACTGAACTCAAAGCTAGACTGCCTGATGTCTTTGCTTCACATTTGGCAAATACTTAATCAGTAGACAGACTTGTGGATAGTTAAAACTCAGTGCTCAAAACTGCACTCGACATGATTGGGCCACCTTGTGCCACCCTCGTCTGTCCCATACAAATGTTGCTTGAATTCTGTTTGAGAACACTTCTCTGATTCTTCTCACTTCTCACCAGATGAGACATTGAAAAACAGTTCATTCTTTGTCTTAGTTCTTACAGTACTCTGACACACCTTGTACACTGAACAAATGTTTCTTTGGAGTTTCTTTGGAATTCCATGTATGGTCCACTAGTACCCCTCCACAGATTTTTATGAGGTACTCGAGCAATGGCTTTTTTTTAGATCCAGAGACAGTAGTGGTTTGTTGTACTTCCAAGATTTTTCAAAATATTGCCTGTGAGTGAACATTAAGAATTTTCCATCAGCAACACTCCTGAGTCTTGGTTCCAGATTATTTTGTATCCTTTCATCGCATGATTGAGTAAAGAAATTCCCCTGTACTGTTCACATTTCAACCTATCACCTTTCTTGAATACTGGACAAATAACTGTTTTGCCCCACTCATCTGGGACAGCTATGTTTCCCAATATTTGCACAATATCTTATGCATCCAAGTAAGTATGTATTGCTATTCCTCCATTTTTCAGCAACTCTGTAGGGATTTCATGTGGTCCAGCAGCTTTACCACTTCTAGTTTTCCTGACTGCTAACTGTATTTGTTCTTGGGAAATATGTGATAAGTCTTGATTATTTCCCTTCCATTTTCCTCTTTCTCTTGTTCATCAGTACTATATCAACTTCATGATGTTCAGGGTCATTCCATCTCAAGTCACCCAGAGCGTCCCAGGTCACTCCTCACTTCTGTTCTGTCAGTTGATATGTTATTCCTATTACAAAGTTATGGTGAAATGCCAAATATTAGGTCTGTATCTTGCAAACATTTGAAGTTACAGCCTTTGGAAATTTGTGTGAATTTTTCACATGTTGTGAAAAAGGTGTTTTCTACCAACTTTGCACGTTAATAATGAGCTCCGTATATGCCTCACAGCTTTGAAACTGCTCAAGCCAAGCTAGCTTTTGGTGTAGCATTTGGAAATGTTGGCACTTTTGGTGTATCTAGTGTGATCTGCCTTCTACAGAGGCCTCAAAATGGTAGAAAACCAAAAATTTTACATGTCGTTCATATCTTTGGTTAGTTCAAAATCAAAGAAATATACTAGCTATGGCTATAGACCTTTTTGTATGGTGGTTTGTGACATAATGAAACATATCTACACATTTAAATGATATACCAGATTGTTTTAGCAAAATTTATAGTTGTTGAAAAAAATGCTAATTTTAAAAAGTGTACAAATGTACCAATTTTTGTCACCCCAGAGGCCACTGTCGAGGTGCCCACAGCACAAAGGGTGGTCAGTGTGTCATGGCCACCACTGAGCACCACAAATGGTGTGAGAGAGTGTTGTGCCACTCCCCCCAAGCATCAGAAATGATGTGTGAGTGTGTCGTGTCTCCCCCATCCAACATTGTTGAGGTGTGGCTGAGGTGGAAAAAGTGTGAATGGTGGCCGGAGTGCAGTGCGATCACTGTCCAGCACAGCACCCACATCTGGACAGGCTGTCATGGACATGAGGACATCATTTAACACATACATTGCCATTTTCTCCCATGGGTTACACAATGTATATGAGACATTATGATCATCACAGCTGTAATATGACACGTGCAGGTGTGTCCAGCATGCTGTTGTCCATGGTGAGTCATTGCATGTGACAGGCATGGTGCACTGCCACCAAACACAGCTGAGTGGGATGACAGCTGTGAAAGACCCATCGACATATACAGCATGTCCCTCTGAGGTGGAATTACCAGGCAGCAGTGTGCCCATGCTGCCACAACAAAGATAAAAATAAAAACTCAGCTGTGGAACAGCTCCAGCTGCATGTCAAAGCGCTGGGCAGACACCAACCACACAGAAGCCTTGCTGCAAATTCCATCCTGCTGACAGCTCCCACCGTGAACTCACAAAAGCATCGTCCCATAGGAATCGCAATGTCCACATGGTCCATCCATCATTTGGAGCATTAACTGACAGCCAGGCACAAGAATGTACCAGTGTGGCCAGCTCATGGGCCCCACATCCTGGAGAGGGGAAAGCCATTAGCCCATTCATGTGAGCACTTTGCTGCTCCAGATGGGGGGGGGGGGGGGTATGTCACTCATCTGTGATGTAATTTCCTTATTGACATGCTCACATGCAATCACATCCACTACATTTATACGTTTGTCAGGGGACCATGGTTGACATGTAATCACATCATGGGTTGGATGTCATTTGAAAACTACCAGGTACGGTACTGACCATGCTGTGATGTGGTGTACCTCTCACCGTGGTCGCACTGTGTTCGTGCACATGTACATGATCGTGTACAAAACCACTGACGCGGGATGTGCCCACATTTTCAGTAGTCATAGGGCATCCATACACAACTGTCCGACCATCTGTCCCTCTCGACTGCGGCTGGAATTTTTTTGGATTTCGCTCATTCGGCCTGGATCGACCTGTTTCACCCACATTTGTGTTATGTGTGAACAGGCCTTTAAGGATCCAATCACTAGTCTGTGGTCAGAATCACCTGATACAAGGGATTACTTTAACATCCTTAATATCCTGTCACACTACAGTAGAGCATGAATTGCATGAATGACGTACGAATTGACATTTGAACGATAATCATTCAATTCGTGATGCGTTTGAACTGCCCTTGAATGCCTCGTACAGCATTCCTACAGCAGTTGGTACATTCGTGTTTTGCTTGTGCCAGAAAACATGCAGAAGGCCATCGAGGTGCAGTCCTACCACATTCTTATTGCCATACGATTTGACATTCGAATGCCATTCGTGCAATTCGACCTGCAGTCAAACTCAAGCTACATTCGAATTTCTCAGACAGCATTCGCGTGGCACTTAGAAAAATACACCAAATTGGCATGGCCAGCACAAATGCAGAGATCAGGCATATTACTGTTGTGCTATTTTTGAACTGGGGAATATGCGTGTGGCGATTGCACTGCTGTGTGACTGCTTCCTTGAATGGCATTCAAACTGCCATCTGAAATGGCAACCCACCAGCATTCGGAGCAGTCTGATCACGTCGGCATGTCCCGATGAGTGAGCATCCCCCCGTGCACCCTGTTTGGGGTGCGCAAAGGAACTATTCTAATGTGCAAGGTCTTTGGCACGCAATCATTATGTGCATTAGACGTTAACACTGCACAATCACACCAAATACTCCATGTGTCACAGTGAGTCAGCGCATCACGAAAACATGCTGATGCACCCTGTGGCTGATTGGACGTGGTCTAACAGCCATGATAACATCATTATACAGATAAATCCTCTGACACATGAGGTGGACTGACAATAGATCTGTGATTTCATGCACATTTTGGATGTTACACCATGATCACAGGCACTGCACATCAGTGCGTCTCTGTGACATGTTGACGTGCACTGTGGTTGTCTGGATGGGGTCTAACAGCCATGATGACATGATAATACAGATAAATTCTCTCGCACATACGAGATGGACTGACAATGGATCTGTGCTATCATGCACATTCTGAACATTACACCATGATCACAGGCACTGCACGTCAGCGCGTTTTGCTGATGCACACTGTCTGGATGGGGTCTAACAACCATGATAACATGATAATACCGATAAATCCTCTGACGCATGAGGTGGACTGACAATGGATCTGTGATATCATGCACAATCTGGACATTACACCATGATAAGAGGATGTAGAGGGTGAAAAAGGGGCCATCTGCACTCTGGACTCCAAACGCGCACACGCTCACACACACACACATACACCTGGATTGGCTCCAGCTGGAGTGGAATGCACGGTTGGTGTTAACATACACTTAAAGGGACAAAGCTAGTACCAACAAAACTGGGCAGCATGGCTGTTTTGTTTTATTTATTTAATTTGAAATTTTCATGGAGAAGCTCTGCATAAAAGCAGCCCCGCATTTTTGATTCAAGACTGCAAATACTGCTTTATTTGGTTGCTTTACAATGGTTGATGGTGATGATGCTTGCAAAGTTGTTTATTTTTTTTATTTTCCTTAAATCTGGCACAGCTGTGTAGCTGTAAATGACTGTTCTCCACCCTTCCCTGTTGGCCAGGCGGATATCTCCTCCAAATTTCACCAGCAGCTTCAGGTTCCCATCAATGACGGACTGGTGGAGCGCTGTCTGTCCTTCTGAACCAAAGGAGTTTACAATGAATTTGCAGGTTGTCATATTCTGCAGCAAGAGTGGAGCTCCTTGGTGTTGCTTTTCTTCACTGCTTCTTGGATAACTCTCTGCGGTGTGGAACATATTCATGCATCTGCCTAGCTCATGATTGCAGCTCAGCTGGAAGGTGTTGGACAAAGTAATCCTGCCTGCACCCTAAAGCTGAGAATAATTATCTTCCCCTATCGAAAAAGAGTGGACCACTGCCCCCCCCCCCCCCCCCGCTTGCTTTCCACCCAGACCAGCATTGGAGGGATTCTGCATATTCCTGCTGCTTTCTCTCGGCATTGTGGGGTTTTGTGCTGTGTTGTTCTTATTCTTTGTCTTTTTTTGAAATTTTATTCTGTTTATTTTTTCGTGGGGGAAGGGTTATAATATCTGCACTCGACCTGCACTCTGGGTAGCTGACCTGGATTTGGGAGCTGCTGCACTCCAAATGTGTGAATCATTCGAGGCCACACATTCAGGGTATTTGTATACCATTCATGTCTGTCACATATGAATGTTGCTTGAATTCTGTTTGTTTTTCCAATTCATGTGATTCGTATGGCATCCGTGCTCCAGTGTGACGTGGCCCTCAGGACTCTCTTTTCAGAAGATAGAATGAGAGCTATCATTGATTTTGCATTGTATATAGCTCCAGAACATAGTTCCATCTGTATCACATCCACTGATGGTTTTCTTGATGGAAAAAAAATGTATTCATAACAGCCAGCCCCTTATTTATACAGAAATTGATGATAGCTTCACTGACCAATTATACTTTCAATACCTGTGCGATCTATGGCAACATGTCTGCTAAAGTCTCCAGTTTCTATGGTGACATCTCTCAGAGGCACTTCATCATAGTGTTACGGTTGGCAGCAAGGACTAAAACAATTCAAAACCCCACAAATGCAGGTCAGTCAAACACAAAAGTTGAGCTCCAAAAATATAACAATTTATTTAGAGCCAGAGGTAACAAATCACCAAGACCAAGCGATAGATGTCATGAACAAAAGTAATACAACACCCACTCTGGGTGAGGGAATCCAAAAATGTAAAACAGAAGTGAGGGGAGAAAACTACAGAATACAGCTTTACTTTAAAGTCTCAGTGAAGGGACTCTGTGGGGAGGAAGCACAACAAAAATACACTGCAGCCCAGACTGTGGGTGAGGGAATCCAAAAAAATGCAAAAGCTCAGAAGTGAAGGGAAGATACAACAAAATACAGTTTTAACCTTTAACTCAAGTGATGGGGGAATCCAAGACATGGACAGCAGGGTAAACTTAGGTAGTCTATACAAAAAGTGCAAAAGTAAAAAAAAAAACAAAACAGCTTCAATCCGAAAGTGGACAAAGAAAACCACACGGGTTACTTACAACAGCTGGAACATAGTGTGACACAGGACTCGTACGCATGACGCAGGAACAAATGACCAACAACAAGCAATGAACTCCCGAGGACAAAAACAAGAGTGAACACTTAAACACTCATCTGACCTAATTAGACAAACGTGTACTGATTAGATGACCAAAATACATGTAGTAACAAACAGGGCACACCAGAGCGCAACAGAGAGCCAGGTTTACAAACAGGGTGACAGGAACATGGGATAATAAAACTAAACACAAGGTGGTGACTAGGGATGGGCATTGATAAGATTTTATCGATATCGATACCATTATCGATTCTGCTTATCGATCCGATTCCTTATCGATTCCCTTATCAATACCTCTTCTGAATTTTGTACTAAAAGTAGGCTTTACAGGTTTTCTATGTATTTCATTGAGTCTTAAAGTAAATAAATATGAAATTGGTCACTGTATCCTTGATCTCTGGACATAAATAAAAATAAACAAAACGGTGTTTCGCTTTGAAGTTATTAATTCTGACTGGACTCAATCATTCTAACTTGACTTGGCAGAGAGCCGCGCAGCGTTTGGAGCTGTGTGAACAGAACGGAGGACGATTTTCGTTTCTTTCTTACAACAAGACAGGAGTCCCAGTTAGTAACTTTAATCCGCACAAAAGTGACTCACGATTTCACATATTCAGGGATGAAAGTGGTGAAAAACAAAAAAAGCTGAAACCCAAAATTACCCCCCAGCAACACGTGCACGAAAATGTTTGAATTCTAGAAGCTCTGAAATGCAATCTGGGACTATTCCATACAATAAACTGCAGTGAGTGCAGCATCCATTTTGGTGAGAAGAAAAAAGAAAAAAAAAAAAACAACTTTCCTTATTCAGATTCATTCCAGTAGTATTCTGCTCTTACTAGGATGCAGCAGTTTTCTAGTTTGGCAGATGGTTCTGGAGGAAATCAGTGAAGAAATTAACACATTGAAAATATGGTTTGACCAAAACAAACTGTCATTAAACTTAAATAAGGCAGGGATGAAATGGAGGTGTGAGTGTCACTAGGTGTTCACAGGAAACACTTATTTCCGTATGTTTGTATGTATGTATGTATTTATGTATGTTCATTGTTAGTTGGTTTTATATTTTCTGTTGTGTTTTTATTCAGTTTCTTTTTGTCTCTTTCTCTAAAATTGTATATAATCATTAGATTAGTTATTATTACTATTATTGTTGTGCTAGCTATTACTATTAATATATAAACAAAAATAAATTAAAAAAATATTACAATTTGTAATACATTTGACGCTTACGACAACAAACGCTTGACAGCTGCAACTGCTTAATGCTAAGTTTAACATTGAAAATGCCATAGACATGCTAATGTGTGTAGTGGGATGAAAGTCTCGGGTCCCAATTGAAAAGACATTCCCGCTAGCTTGGCTAACGGGGAGTTCCCCTTTGGCTGACCTGGTAGAGGAACGGTCTTTTGGTGCGAGCCGCATGGGTTCGATCCCCCACCGTTGTCCCGGCCACGAAGGTCCTGCTGCTTCAATCTGGCGTCATGAACAGGATGTGGATCACAGAGTATGCTAACATGCACCTGTGACTTCGGGACAAAGTCAAAAATGGTGGGGAGATGTGTAGCGGGATGAAAGTCACGAAGGTCCTGCTGCTTCACATGTTAGCATCAGCCCCGTTTTTAAGTTATAAAATACATTTATCAACTGTTTCAGAAGACCATAACAGGTCGGTTTAACATAAAAAAGGTAAATATACTCACAGCCATATGCTCTTTAGGGTTTTAGCGGGGAAAGTGAAGAAAAAAAATTTATCACCAAAGCAATGATCGAAGCACTGCTTCGATCTGCGAATCAAATCAAATCAAATCAATTTTATTTATATAGCGCCAAATCACAACAAACAGTTTCCCCAAGGCGCTTTATATGGTAAGGCAAGGCCATACAATAATTACGGAAAAACCCCAACGGTCAAAACAACCCCCTGTGAGCAAGCACTTGGTGACAGTGGGAAGGAAAAACTCCCTTTTAACAGGAAGAAACCTCCAGCAGAACCAGGCTCAGGGAGGGGCAGTCTTCTGCTGGGACTGGTTGGGGCTGAGGGAGAGAACCAGGAAAAAGACATGCTGTGGAGGGGAGCAGAGATCAATCACTAATGATTAATGCAGAGTGGTGCATACAGAGCAAAAAGAGAAAGAACACTCAGTGCATCATGGGAACCCCCCAGCAGTCTAAGTCTATAGCAGCATAACTAAGGGATGGCTCAGGGTCACCTGATCCAGCCCTAACTATAAGCTTTAGCAAAAAGGAAAGTTTTAAGCCTAATCTTAAAAGTAGAGAGGGTGTCTGTCTCCCTGATCCAAATTGGGAGCTGGTTCCACAGGAGAGGAGCCTGAAAGCTGAAGGCTCTGCCTCCCATTCTACTCTTACAAACCCTAGGAACTACAAGTAAGCCTGCAGTCTGAGAGCGAAGCGCTCTATTGGGGTGATATGGTACTATGAGGTCCCTAAGATAAGATGGGACCTGATTATTCAAACCTTATAAGTTAGAAGAAGAATTTTAAATTCTATTCTAGATTAACAGGAAGCCAATGAAGAGAGCCAATATGGGTGAGATATGCTCTCTCCTTCTAGTCCCTGTCAGTACTGTAGCTGCAGCATTTTGAATTAACTGAAGGCTTTTCAGGGAACTTTTAGGACAATCTGATAATAATGAATTACAATAGTCCAGCCTAGAGGAAATAAATGCATGAATTAGTTTTTCAGCATCACTCTGAGACAAGACCTTTCTAATTTTAGAGATATTGCACAAATGCAAAAAAGCAGTCCTACATATTTGTTTAATATGCATTGAATGACATATCCTGATCAAAAATTACTCCAAGATTTCTCACAGTATACTAGAGGTCAGGGTAATGCCATCCAGAGTAAGAATCTGGTTAGACACCATGTTTCTAAGATTTGTGGGCCAAGTACAATAACTTCAGTTTTATCTGAATTTAAAAGCAGGAAATTAGAGGTCATCCATGTCTTTATGTCTGTAAGACATTCCTGCAGTTTAGCTAATTGGTGGTGTGTCCTCTGGCTTCATGGATAGATAAAGCTGGGTATCATCTGCGTAACAATGAAAATTTAAGCAATGCTGTCTAATAATACTGCCTAAGGGAAACATGTATAAAGTGAATAAAATTGGTCCTAGCACAGAACCTTGTGGAACTCCATAATTAACCTTAGTCTGTGAAGAAGATTCCCCATTTACATGAACAAATTGTAATCTATTAGAAATATGATTCAAACCACCGCAGCGCAGTGCCTTTAATACCTATGGCATGCTCTAATCTCTGTAATAAAATTTTATGGTCAACAGTATCAAAAGCAGCACTGAGGTCTAACAGAACAAGCACAGAGATGAGTCCACTGTCTGAGGCCATAAGAAGATCATTTGTAACCTTCACTAATGCTGTTTCTGTACTATGATGAATTCTAAAACCTGACTGAAACTCTTCAAATAGACCGTTCCTCTGCAGATGATCAGTTAGCTGTTTTACAACTACCCTTTCAGGAATTTTTGAGAGAAAAGGAAGGTTGGAGATTGGCCTATAATTAGCTAAGATAGCTGGGTCAAGTGATGGCTTTTTAAGTAATGGTTTAATTACTGCCACCTTAAAAGCCTGTGGTACATCGCCAACTAATAAAGATAGATTGAGCATATTTAAGATTGAAGCATTAATTAATGGTAGGGCTTCCTTGAGCAGCCTGGTAGGAATGGGTCTAATAGACATGTTGGGGGGTCTAATCCTCACTGATTCAATTGGTTCAAGGTTCAAAGCAAAGCCGCGCTGCAGAAAGGTTTATTACAGACCCGCTGCAGGGTCTGTAATCAATGTAGAGTAATTATAATTTTCCTGACAAACACCCCCAAAAACAATGGCCACTCTGAAGGACCAATAAGGGAATTGTAAAGTAAAAAGGTTATTGATGTCGGTGGATTGAATCATTTCTTAACAATACCAGAAAGGAACCTGTTCTCGATACCCATCCCTAGTGGTGACAGATACTAGACTACACAGAAAGAAATACAACACTTGATTTTACTTTATATCAGGAAATTACAAATGATAAGTTACACCAACTAAGAGCCATGTCAAAATACTAATCAAGAATAAACACACAAACTCCAAAAAGGGAAACCAATAGCACACTAGAACTTTAACAAACCAAGAATTTAATACAAAGAGAAACATACAAGGCGACGAGCAGGAAACAGGGGTAAACAGGAAGTACGACGGTGGGTTGTAAGACAAAACTAAAACCACACTTTAAACTCAGGGAAAGGCGCAAGAGGAAGACACAAGACTGAAAGCACACAGGACTAACTTTAGACAAAGACATGACAGGTGACAACATTAATGAGCAGACAGAGAAGCCAGCCTCCATGGGGGGGAAGTACAAGAGACACAACACATTCACAAACCAAAAGACAAGACAGATGATCACAGAAATGAAACACATGGGGACACATAAAATACTCAGCATAACTGACTGGGACAGGACCTAACAGTACCCCCACCCCCACCCCAAAAAACCTACCCCCAAAACCAACAAAGGGAAAATACAACAGCCGAAAACAAAGAACCAAAATCGGAACACCGAATCACGGAACCACAAAAAACCTGAAACAGAGAAAAACCACCCCAGGTGGAGGTAGGGGTCGGCAGACCGGTGGAAATCCCACTCCACCAGGGCAGAGAACCATGCAGACTATGACACAGAGACACATTGGAAAACAATGACTGAGACGGCTAACCTCCGCCCCCTCGATCATAGTGAAGTGCAGGATTCAGTCTCTGATGCAGGGGCTGTTTACAGAGGCAGCACAGGAGGGCACCTGGCCATTAGGTGACTTGAGAATGCTGGAACCACTGGAAAACGACCCTTTTGTGGGCAGGAGTTCATCACGGAAAAGGATGGCAACTTGCTGACTGTGGGGCCACGGTGGAGGTGGAAGTGCAACTGTGTGGCTCTCTGGAATTCAAAACAGAGACTACAGAGTGACTGCATGACCGAATGGAGCTGTCCTTCATTGCAGCGAGGATGTCCAGGTCCCACTCCATCACTGACTTTGGAAGCAGGGATGTCCAGCCCCGCTACCCCTCTGGCTTCGGAAGCAGGGACGTCCGGCACCGCTCCACCACTGACTTTGGAAACAGGGGCTGACAGCTCTCTGTTGACATTGTCTGAGGTGGGAGCGACCACGACCATCATGGAAAGGAACAGCGTTGCAGTGTCACTCTCGGCTGCAGAGGTGTCACTGTCAGCTGTGGTGGCATCTGTGTCTGTGGCCGCGGTATCCCTCTTGGCTGCGGAAGCATCACTTTCAGCTGCGGTGGCATCCGTGTCTGTGGCCCTGCCTTGCTCTGTATTGGCGAACAGCTCCTCAGTGGTGCCATCATGGACTGGAATACAAGACCCCTCAGTGACATCATGGGGAACATGGCTGATTTAACTTTGCTGGGTCCTGGACGCTGCTGGACCCACACTCCAGCCTGTAAGAGATGGTACAGCCATTAACGAGTTCCACCTCCCCAGAGCTGAGAGGCAGCCCAGTACCAGAGCCCAGAGGCTGTACCAGGGCTGGTCTCATCACAGACGCTGATGGGTAGATGGCGGTCCTGATGCTATCCTCCAGGTCAGACGACACCTCCGGCACTGAAGCTGGCTGGTCCATGGAGGCGCCTGCAGGAACGGTGCAGATCGCCTCTGCCACGCCTCTGGTACAAGGCAGGATCTGCTCTCTGAACTGCAAGAAGAGGCAGAAATATAATGTGCTCCGCACCCACGTCCGAGTCCACTGCTGGGGCTAAGCACGGGAACATGGTTTCCTCTCCTAGACTAGCCCTGCAGCTGGCATGGTGGTAGGACCGCATCTCCTGAAGCTCACCTATGATCCTCCTGGACCTTGCATTTCTTCCTCCTTTTCACAGCTCCGCTCTTGCCACCGGTCGTCGAGGGCAGTGACTGTGGAGGACTGGCTGGTTCAGCAGGCTAAGGTGGAGCGGGAGACCCTGTTGGCGGTGACGGGGCCAAATGTCCGGAGCTCAGGTCAGAGGCCAGAATGCTGGATCGAGGACTGTCCAGTGGAGGGGCAAAGACTGAAGACAGACTATTCAGGGAGTGCTTAAGAGCTGAGGAAACTATCTGTCTGAAAACTGGATCATTAAAAATTGCTGGAGACTGCAATTATGTTAACCATTTCTCAGTTGTGGAGATGAGGGGAATGCAGAGCAATATTGGTTTCAGACAGATCGCACGGATGACAGGAGACTCTGAATGGATTCAGTAAGAGAGTGCAGACCTGCAGTCTCCAAACTGGAGGACCTGTTGACAGATGGAAGGCAGGTTCACCACGGTGTCACAGGCTGAACCGCAGTGACGAGTCTAGGGGGCATACCCTCCACTGACATTGTGACTGAATTTTGGTGGTCAAGTTCATGATCGTAAAAAAAGCAACTGGGTCCTGTGCCCAGTCTGGAGGATTATCTTGGTTACAGATTTTCTAGAAAGAACATTTCATGAAAAACATCAAGTGCCCATGCGTGTGCCATCTACCACCTCCCTAGTCTGATTAAAAATCTCCTCCTCTACTTGGGTTGGAACAACAGTGGATAGAACTGAAACACAGTCTAAACTGTTCCCCAAATTTCTGAAGGGAAACAAGATCAGGGATATTGCCCGTGGGGTTTTTCCTGTGGGGTTCATTCTGTTATGGTTGGCAGCAAGGACTAGATATTCAAAACCCCAGGAATGCAGGTCAACTCAAAAACAGTTTCAATCCAAAGTGGACAAAGAAACCACACTGGTTACTTACAATGGTTGGAACACAGGACTTGTATACATGACACAGGAACAAATGACCAACAGCAAACAATGAACCCCCGAGGACAACACAGAGTGAACACATGATTAGACAAAAGTGTACTGATTAGATGACCAAAATACATGTAGTAATGAACAGGGGAGACCAGAAGGGGAACAGAGAGCAAGCTTTACAAACAGGGTGGCAAGAAAATGGAATAATAAGCTAAAACACAAGGTGGCGACAGATACAAGACTACACAGAAAGAAATACAACACTTGATTTTACTTCAAATCAGGAAATGACAAATGATAAATAACACCAACTAAGAGCCATGACAAAATACTAATCAAGAATAAACACAACAAACTCCAAAATGGAAACCAATAGCACACTAGAACTTTAACACACCAAGAATTTAATACAAAGAGAAATACGAGGTCTCTTAGATAATAAACCGACCCTTTTATTTTTTTTTTAACTATATGGATTTGAATGACATTACACCAATCATGCTTGAACCCTCGTGCGCATGCGTGAGTTTTTTTCACGCGTGTCGGTGACGTCATTTCCCTGTGGGCAGGCCTTGAGTGAGATGTGGTCCCGCCCTCTCGGCTGAATTCCTTTGTTTCACACGCTGCTCGAGACGGTGCGCGTTGCTTTATCAAAATTTTTTCTGGACCTGTGAGGAATATCCGAGTGGACACTATTCGAGAAATTAAAATGGTTTTCTGTGAAAAGTTTAACGGCTGATGAGAGATTATGGGGTGTTTCTGTCGGTGTAAGGACTTCCCACGGAGCGGGATGTCCTGCAGCGCTTCCAGGCGCTGTCGTCGGCCTGTTTCGAGCTTAAAACATCCTAATTTAAGGCTTAATTCACCCAGGACATCGTGAGAGAACAGAGAAGATTCAGAAGAGGCCGGCATGAGGAATTTATGCGGACATTCCACTGTTTAAGGACATTTATTAATGAAAGACGTACGCGCAAATTCACCGAGTCATTTCCGTGACGACTCGGCAAATCTGTGTGCGCCGCGACCGGAAAAACACCTCCGTGTTGAAAACCATTTGTAGAATTCAGGCGGCTTTTAATGGCTTTCAACAAGTGAGTAACTGAGAAATTGTTTAACAGCTTGGGCATGTTCCAACTTGCCCGTTAAGATTTCCAACGGAGGTGTTTTTCCTGCCGCGACCCCCCGCGGTCGGGTCCAGCCCGACATGCGACTCTGCCCGCACGTTCTTTCATTACAAAATGACCGTTAACAATGGATGTCCGAATAAACTCCTCATGCCGACTTCTTCTGAAAGTTCTCTGTTCTCTGACGACTTACTGCGTCAACAGAGCCTGAAATGTGGAAGTTTTCAACTTGAAAACGGCGAGACGCTGCCGGCCTCGAAGCGCAGATCGCCGTCAGGCGCCGTGGACCGTCCTTAAAGCGACACTACCAGACCAAAATCTCTCATCAGCCGTTAAAATTTTTAACCGAAAACCAGCTGAATTTATTGAATGGTGTCCACTCAGTTGTGCCTTACAGTTTTGAAAAAATTTTTATCAAACAAAGCAACAGTCTCTGAGCCATTCCTAAACAATGAAAAAAAATCGACGAGCGGGTGGACGACTCCTCACTCAAAGACTGCCCACAGGCGAATGACGTAACCGACAGGCGTGAAAAAACTCTCGCATGCCCACGAGGGTTCAAGCATGTCTGATGTAATCACACGTGATTCAAATCCATATGGTTTTTGAAAAAATAATAAGGTCGGATACTTTTCTAATAGACCTCGTATACGAGGCGATGAGCAGGAGACAGGAGGGGGAACTACAGGAAGTATAACGGTGGGCTGGAAGACAAATAAAACTAAAGCCACACATTAAACCCGGGGGAAGGTGCAAGAGGAAGACAAGACTGACAGCAAACAGGACTAACTTTAGACAAAGACATGACAGGTGACAATGACAATGAGCAGAGAAGCCAGCCTCCACGGAAGGGAGAAAGAGAGAAGGAGAGAGAGAGAGCACGCACAAGAGAAAGCACAACAGATACAACACATCACAGACCAGAAGACAAGACAGGTGATCACAGAAATGAAAAGACATGGGGACACATAAAAATAGTCAACATAACTGACTGGGACAGGAGCCTAACATATAGAGGCCTTGCAAATCATGGCAGAGGTTGTGTCTCTTCAATTGACCTCCCTTGCCATAAATCTGGAGGCGTCCAACTTGTTTAGTGAATATCCATGAAAGGTTTCAGGAAAGTTTCAGCTGACTTGATGAAAATCCTCATCAAGTCAAATGACTTAATGAGGATTTTCCAAGCTAAATGTGAGTGGTTCTTTAGACATACACCCATTTATTTCTGGTTGCAGTTCACTTGAAAACTGTCTCCTCAATTATTTATCTTGTTAAGGATTTATTATAACTCTATCTAATATTTATTTTAGGTTGAAATCTCTCACAGGCTCGCTGTGAGGATCACGGCTCCGGGCATTCGCACTAACTGACACATATTATCCTTATTAGAATGTGTGGTGATGATTTTCTCACACAATGTGAATTGCTTCACTCAGACCTGCTCCAACAGAGTCTGAGAGTGAGACTGGCTTGAGTAATTCATTCATTTCAGAAATTATTGAATATCCAACAGCACATAGTTGGAAACACAGGTAATTTCTACCTGCCTGGCATTTCCGCCTGACGCACCTCCACCAGTGCCGGTGGGGTAACTGCATGTCTCCCTGCCGCCCCCCTGTAGCCACCCCTAGAACCCCTCTTTCTCCCACGACCTATCCTTCCTACGCAACCACAGCCAGAAGCTGGCTCTTTCCGCCTCCTCTGCCAGCTCCCTACATGCCCTCTTCAGCCTTATTCCTAAGGAGGCACTGAATGGATGTTCCGATGAACCCCCTACAGCCAACCTCCACGGGATAGATAACTGCGGACCATCCCGCTTCCCGACACTCTGCTACCAAGTCGGTGTATTTATCTCTCTTCCTTTCACAGGCAGCCTCCATTCCTCCCTCCCAAGGGACCGTTAGCTCCACCAAAATCACAGACTTAACATCAGCAGACCACAGCACAACATCTGGCCTCAAAGAGGTGGTAACAATCTCTGGGGGGAACTTGAGCTGCCTATCGAGATCCACCCTCAAGTTCCAGCTACATCCAGGTGTTAGCAGTGACCTTGTCCTCTGAGCAACAGGTTGGACTCCAGCCCCTTGTCTAACAAAGTTGATAAAAGTCCAAGACTTAGGAGGAAGGTCTTTAATTACCTCCGTTCTCTGCACTTCAAGGACTTCTGTCAGCTTCCGCAGAACCGGATCGTGCCGCCACCTATACCTACCCTGCACCAGAGCTGTCTTGCAACTAGACAGGATATGTTGGAGGCTTGGGTTTGGGACATTACAGAGCTGACAGCTTTCCTCCAAGCCATACCACAGACTCACATTGCTTGGGCTGGGGAGGGTATCATACATGGCCCGCATGAGGAAGCTAAGCCTTGCTTGGGGCATCTTCCACACATCGGACCACTTGATGGTCCTACTGACAACTCCTTCCCAAAACTCCTTGAGACTGTGACAAGTTGAAATAGGCATGAAAACCTCAATCTGTAATCCGTTTCAGCACACATTTTTTTCTGCACGCCCTTCCTGATCCAACTCCACATTATATAGAGGCAGAATCTTCTGCACTTTAAATAATCACACTTGGCCACCAGCCCTGCTTCAATCAATCAACTTCAATCAACTTTTTTCTTCTATAGCGCCAAATCACAACAAACAGTTGCCCCAAGGCGCTTCATGCCTTAGATATCCAACTTATCTTTTTGTAAGCATGGGTTGATCTACAATCAATTAGTAATGTCTCAGGGATTCAGTAAGGGGAATGTGCACCTGTTTCTCATTGATCCAGATGAGATACACACACACACACACATATTATACAAATAATGAATTCTTGATTTCAGTGGTATGAGTATTTCATGAAGTGAATGCTGGAACATACCATTCAACAAGGTGAAGCCAAGTTGAATGGTTTGTTCCAGCTTTCACCAAATTAAATATTCGTTCCATTGAAAGAATGTAAAAACATTCATTATTTGTTTTGTATAATGGCTAAAATAGATCCTTGTCATTTGACATTTTATTAATTTATAAATAACAGAAAAGGGACTTACATTTTGATGTTCCACTGCTGCTAAAGTCCAAATTGTGACGTGTGCACCGACTTCGGACTTCCACAAAAAAAAAGAAAAAAAAAAGACTTTGTGCAGTCCAGCCAAAAATCACATCAGCTTTTCATGTGAACAGCACTTCATGCATCCATACGGCTTACAGCGGATTGGATTTTGTGTGTGTGTGTGTGCGTGTGTGTGTCGGCACTTGTGTGCATGTGTACTACTAAAAAAACGACTGTGTACATCTTCAGTGCAGCAAAAAAAAAATCACATCAGAAATTAGTCCATCTTTTCATTCTTTCTTCCTGCCAACAGCCTCCAGACAGCACAGTGGATTTGTTTTGTGTGTGCGTGCACACGCGTGTTGTGTGTATGTATGTGTGTGTGCGTGCGCACGTGCATATGTGGGCGCGCATGCACGAGGATGTGCACATGTGCATGGGTGTGTGCGCGTGTGTGTGCAAAAGTGCAGAGTGCAATGGTACCAAAAGTATGGAACCAAATTTGCACTCTAAATGGAATCAAACTGCACTCTCAATGCAATGCAACACAAATGGGATGAATTAATCCATGTCATGTGACATACAAAGCACCAATCAAATGACAAGGATCCACTCAGCCATATATATATATATATATATATATATATATATATATATATATATATATATACATCCGTCCATCCAATTTCTTCCGCTTTATCCGGATATACGAGGTCTGTGATAAAAGTAATGGACCTTATTATTTTTTTCAAAAACCATATGGATTTGAATCACGTGTGATTACATCAGACATGCTTGAACCCTTGTGGGCATGCGAGAGTTTTTTCACGCCTGTTGGTTATGTCATTCGCCTGTGGGCAGTCTTTGAGTGAGGAGTGGCCCACCCCCTCGTCGTTTTTTTCATTGTTTAGGAATGGCTCAGAGACTGCTGCTTTGTTTGATCAAATTTTTTTCAAAACTGTAAGGCACAACTGAGTGGACACCATTCGATAAATTCAGCTGGTTTTCGGTAAAATTTTAACAGCTGATGAGAGATTTTGGTCTGGTAGTGTCGCTTTAAGGACGGCCCACGGTGCCTGACGGCGATCTGCGCTTCGAGGCGGCAGCATCTCGCCGTTTCAAGTTGAAAACTTCCACATTTCAGGCTCTGTTGACCCAGGAAGTCGTCAGAGAACAGAGAACTTTCAGAAGAAGTCGGCATGAGGAGTTTATTCGGACATTCCATTGTTAACGGACAATTTGTAATGAAAGAACGTGCGGGCAGAGTCGCATGTCGGGCCGGACCCGACCGCGGGGGGTCACGACAGGAAAAACACCTCCGTTGGAAACCTTAACGGGCAAGTTGGAACATGCCCAAGCTGTTAAACAAATTCTCAGTTACTCACTTGTTGAAAGCCATCAAAAGCCGCCTGAATTTTACAAATGGTTTTCAACACGGAGGTGTTTTTCCTGTCGCGGCGAATTTGCGCGCACGTCTTTCATTAAAAAATGTCCTTAAACAGTGGAATGTCCACATAAAGTCCTCATGCCGGCCTCTTCTGAATCTTCTCTGTTCTCTCACGACATCCTGGGTGAATTAAGCCTTAAATTAGGATGTTTTCAGGTCGAAACAGGCCGACGACGGCGCCTGGAAACACTGCGCGACGTCCCGCTCCGTGGGAAGTCCTTACAGCGACAGAAACACCCCATAATCTCTCATCAGCCGTTAAACTTTTCACCGAAAACCAGCTTAATTTCTCGAATAGTGTCCACTCGGATATCCCTCACAGGTCCAGAAAAAATGTTGATAAAGCAACGCGCGCCGTCCGCAGCGGCTATTCAGACAAAGAGATTCCGACGGGCGGGGTGGAGCACTCCTCACTCAAGGCCTGCCCACAGGCGAATGACGTCACCGACACGCATGAAAAAACTCACGCATGTGCACGAGGGTTCAAGCATGTCTGACGTAAAAACATATGAATCAAATCCATTTATTTTTGAAAAAATAAAAAGGACCGCTTTTTTCATCACAGACCTCGTATATATATATATATATATATATATATATATATATATATATATATATATATATATATATATATATATATATGCACATGCATGTGCACACGTGCTCGTGCACGCACATGGGCGCATGAGCGCACAACACAGTGCGCATGCACACACAAAACAAATCCACTGCGCTTTCTGGAGGCTGTTAGCAGGAAGAAAGAATGAAAAGCTGGACTCATTTCTGATGTGATTTTTTCTTTGCTGCACTGAGGACATACATCAGGGGTGGCCAAGTTCGATCCTTGAGAGCCACCTTCCTGACACTCTTAGTTGTCTCCCTGCTCCAACACACCTGAATCCAATGAAAGGCTCATTAAAAGTCTGCTAACAAGTCCTTCATTGGATTCAGGTGTGTTGGAGCAGGGAGATAACTAAGAGTGTCAGGAAGGTGGCTCTTGAAGACCGAACTTGGTCACCCTTGATGTACAGTCTTTCTTTGGTAGTACACGTGTGGGGGACAACGAGCTAACTGACACTGCTAATTCTTGTAACACACACACACAAAATCCACTCCAATGTAAGCCATCTGGATGCATGAAGAGCTGTTCACATGCAAGGCTGATGTGATTTTTGGCTGGACTGAGGAACTACACAAAGTCTTTTTTTCTTTTTTTATGGAAGTCCGAAGTCAGTGCACAGCATCACTGGACTAGACATTACAATTTGGACTTTAGCAGCAGTGACGCACCCGTAACGAATGACATTGATTTACTTATTTGGAATGAATGGCACCTCACTCGGGCACCAATTTAATGTAGTGAATAAGTAGTTAAGCCTGACAATGTGCTATTGGCCTCATGAAGAGCCCCAAAACTATGTAGTGAAAGTCTTGTGGAGAGCCCCAAAACTATGTAGTGAAAGTATTGTTAAACTCCCAAATTGAATTAACCCTCTGGGGCTGACGCCGTCATATATGACGGCTGGGACCAAGCTTTACTAAATTATAAAGAACTTTTTAATGATATGAGTTAGAAACTTATTTTTTTTTTGCTGAAAAGTTAATTCTGCCAACTTTCGATCCACTGTCGGCCATCTTTGTACTCCTCATAGAAGCTGTGTGATGACGTGCGGAATGTGAGTGTCCAGTTGGAATTGGTTCACTGTCACATGGTTTTCCAAAATCCAATCGTAGGGCAGATTTACCTCACATGATAAACCAAAGATCGTTTCCAGGAGTGATATCTTACTAGTTGGCCCATTTGAATAGCCCCTAACTCTTCCAATGTGCCCTGCGCCATTACGCACAGTGAGAGTGAAAGCAGAAGGAGAGCCTCGTATGACAATCTCACGTGCTCAAACAAAGACTGTGTAACTATCAGGATTGCTCCAATAGTTTGCATTTGAATGTTACTGATTACTCTGTGGCTCTCTCCCTCTGGCGTAAAGCACTATTTACAGGGGTGGCCAAGTTTGGTCCTCGAGAGCCACCTTCCTGACACTCTTAGTTGTCTCCCTGCTCCAACACACCTGAATCCAATGGAAGGCTCATTAAAAGCCTGCTAACGAGTCCTTCATTGGATTCAGGTGTGTTGGAGCAGGGAGACAACTAAGAGTGTCAGGAAGGCGGCTCTTGAGGACCGAACTTGGCCACCCCTGGTTTACCATATCAATGAGGTGAGGGAGAGGGGCCGCGCCTCAGACTGCAAGGGGCCAAAGTGTGAAATGAAAGCTGCTTGCAGAGTCAGACAGAAGACTCCAAAACACAGTAGAAATAGAAATTTGTGATGTGACCTTTGTGTAATAGGAGACATTAATTGCTGTGAGTTGAAGACAAACAAATCGCATAGACCATTTTGTATATATTGTTCAAAATGTGCATTTGTGTTTATTGTTTGAACTTTTTGTTGTCCAGTCTTTCACACAAGACCTCAAATTACCTTTATAAAGTGTCAAAACAGTTGTTTGTTATAGTTTGCTGTGTGTTTTGAATAAATGTGTGTGGAAAATTATTCTGCTTTATTTTTTCCTTTTTTATTTCTGATTGTAAACCTTTATTACACTTATAAAACACAACAAAAGCATATATAATGAAAGAACAGGTTGTCCTGAAAAAAGAGACATAAAACTTGATTGTGGGATGCAGGGAGAGCTGTTAACAGCAATAATAAAACATTTATGCCAAGCGAGTGAACTGTCCAAAAAATGCCCTCGGACCCCCGAGGGTTAAATTGGCCTAGACCTCATTTAGTCACCAAAATAATTAACAATTTTAGGGTTTAATAATTATTATATAATTAGAATAATATGTAATTACCTCAGAGCACCACCTATTTAAAGCATATGCACTTTAATTTAAACAACCATTACTTAATCAGTCTCAAACTTATCAATCAGTCTCAGTCTCAATTTACTAAATCAGTCTCAATTTATTTAATCAGTCTTGGGTTTGAAAGTCTGAATTTTATGAACACAAAATGAACCACAGCAGAAATATTTACATTTTATTTACAGTTATACAAGGAATGAACAGTTTACTGGCATTTTGAGTGGACAGTGATTAAATCAGTTCATTTATGGACACAATTTGCTTACTCATGAGACATTGAAAGAAAGTAGTGAGATAAAGCTTAAAGATTAAGTAAATAAATCTGATTTGAATTTAGTGATGAAATCTGAAGCCAATTATTTTTAAGAAAACTATTAAACATATGAATATGTTTAAAAAGAAGCCACTTTGCATCTGTCAAGGATTTTATATAGTTCATGCTCTTATTATCATTTATTTTCTTTAGTTTAGGCTTATATTATTATCATTTATTTTCTTATAGTTTATGCTTATTATTTTTTCCTCTTTGTGAGAAGAGGAGGTTTTAGAAAGAAAGACTTGTTGTCTGCATTCTTCATGATTGAGCAAACTATTTTTCATTTTGCCTTATCCTGCTTTGACGAGCCACAAGGCTCATGTTGCAGGAATGGAAGGTTTCAGCTTTGCTATCACCCTCTTGCAGACATGACTCATGTGTAACCTCTCCCGACTGTCCTTGTTTGTTTTTTCTCATGTTGATGAACTAAATAAAAGGCTGGGCCAGAGGAGGGGATTTTAGGAGAGCTTTGTAGCTGAGCACTTACAAGCTGCTTCATTGTTCTCCTCCTCTGCGCAGAGCAAAAAATATATATTTGTCTCTCTCTGACTGGTTTCTTTTCAGTGTTTGTGCCTCTCATTTCTTTAAAAACAGGGTGCAAACCCAACAGCATCCACTGACAAAAAACCCTTTTTCTGGAACCATTAACTGGGTCACTTAGCTGATCCATTGAAGAGATGGTTCGGATGAACCGTCCATCTGCCGTTGATGTGTTAGGCTCTTTGCAGCATGAGCTCACTTGGGTCAGGGGCTAAACCAGCGGTCTCCCCAGTGATCCCAAGGCTTCAGTGTTGGCTGGTTTTACTGACAGGATGGTTGATGGCTGATGTCCGTCGTCAACTTGCTGGACCCCAGAGGTGGAAGGTGTTTGTTGAAAATGGGTTCTGGTAGCTTTTAAAAAGTTTGCTGGAGCCAGATTAAAAGTCTTTGTGAATTTAGAAAAAAGTTAAAACTTTAAGAGCAGTGTTATAAAGTACAGACAAGGAAAGTCGCTTTTCTGTAAACTCGCTATTATTTTGAAAAGTTCAGCTCAGAAGTTCTCTTAAAAATTTGAAAGACTTGATGAACCTTAAAACAGCAATTTGTTAAAAGTTATCAAAGAATGAAACAACAAATGAAGCCACATGGTAGCTTAGCTAGGCTAGCATGGGGTCTTGTTGACCCAAAAATAAAGTTAAGCATTTGAAGAAAGGAAGAGAGAGGCAGAAAAGGCTGAAAAAGTGCAGAAAGCAGGCCGAAGGGCCTTCTGAGAGGGAGAAGAAACCAAATGTATTCTTCTAAAACCAAATGTATTGTTTTCAGTACTAAACATATCTTAAATAGACCTTGTGATTTAAACTTAAAGTATTGATGCAATAACAATAGAGCAAGTGTCCAAGACTAAACTTTTTGGAGTTAAATTAGACAATCAATCAATCAATCAATCAATCAATTTTTTTTATATAGCGCCAAATCACAACAAACAGTTGCCCCAAGGCGCTTTATATTGTAAGGCAAGGCCATACAATAATTATGTAAAACCCCAACGGTCAAAACGACCCCCTGTGAGCAAGCACTTGGCTACAGTGGGAAGGAAAAACTCCCTTTTAACAGGAAGAAACCTCCAGCAGAACCAGGCTCAGGGAGGGGCAGTCTTCTGCTGGGACTGGTTGGGGCTGAGGGAGAGAACCAGGAAAAAGACATGCTGTGGAGGGGAGCAGAGATCGATCACTAATGATTAAATGCAGAGTGGTGCATACAGAGCAAAAAGAGAAAGAAACAGTGCATCATGGGAACCCCCCAGCAGTCTACGTCTATAGCAGCATAACTAAGGGATGGTTCAGGGTCACCTGATCCAGCCCTAACTATAAGCTTTAGCAAAAAGGAAAGTTTTAAGCCTAATCTTAAAAGTAGAGAGGGTGTCTGTCTCCCTGATCTGAATTGGGAGCTGGTTCCACAGGAGAGGAGCCTGAAAGCTGAAGGCTCTGCCTCCCATTCTACTCTTACAAACCCTAGGAACTACAAGTAAGCCTGCAGTCTGAGAGCGAAGCGCTCTATTGGGGTGATATGGTACTACGAGGTCCCTAAGATAAGATGGGACCTGATTATTCAAAACCTTATAAGTAAGAAGAAGAATTTTAAATTCTATTCTAGAATTAACAGGAAGCCAATGAAGAGAGGCCAATATGGGTGAGATATGCTCTCTCCTTCTAGTCCCCGTCAGTACTCTAGCTGCAGCATTTTGAATTAACTGAAGGCTTTTTAGGGAACTTTTAGGACAACCTGATAATAATGAATTACAATAGTCCAGCCTAGAGGAAATAAATGCATGAATTAGTTTTTCAGCATCACTCTGAGACAAGA
The DNA here is from genome assembly GCF_902500255.1 of Thalassophryne amazonica. NCBI lineage: Eukaryota > Metazoa > Chordata > Actinopteri > Batrachoidiformes > Batrachoididae > Thalassophryne > Thalassophryne amazonica. The sequence continues at coordinate 29,387,132 of NC_047108.1, read as the reverse complement.
CCTTTCTGATTTTAGAGATATTGCGTAAATGCAAAAAAGCAGTCCTACATATTTGTTTAATATGCGCTTTGAATGACATATCCTGATCAAAAATGACTCCAAGATTTCTCACAGTATTACTAGAGGTCAGGGTAATGCCATCCACAGTAAGGATCTGGTTAGACACCATGTTTCTAAGATTTGTGGGGCCAAGTACAATAACTTCAGTTTTATCTGAGTTTAAAAGCAGGAAATTAGAGGTCATCCATGTCTTTATGTCTGTAAGACAATCCTGCAGTTTAGCTAATTGGTGTGTGTTGTCTGGCTTCATGGATAGATAAAGCTGGGTATCATCTGCGTAACAATGAAAATTTAAGCAATACCGTCTAATAATACTGCCTAAGGGAAGCATATATAAAGTGAATAAAATTGGTCCTAGCACAGAACCTTGTGGAACTCCATAATTAACTTTAGTCTGTGAAGAAGATTCCCCATTTACATGAACAAATTGTAATCTATTAGACAAATATGATTCAAACCACCGCAGCGCAGTGCCTTTAATACCTATGGCATGCTCTAATCTCTGTAATAAAATTTTATGGTCAACAGTATCAAAAGCAGCACTGAGGTCTAACAGAACAAGCACAGAGATGAGTCCACTGTCCGAGGCCATAAGAAGATCATTTGTAACCTTCACTAATGCTGTTTCTGTACTATGATGAATTCTAAAACCTGACTGAAACTCTTCAAATAGACCATTCCTCTGCAGATGATCAGTTAGCTGTTTTACAACTACCCTTTCAAGAATTTTTGAGAGAAAAGGAAGGTTGGAGATTGGCCTATAATTAGCTAAGATAACTGGGTCAAGTGATGGCTTTTTAAGTAATGGTTTAATTACTGCCACCTTAAAAGCCTGTGGTACATAGCCAACTAACAAAGATAGATTGATCATATTTAAGATCGAAGCATTAAATAATGGTAGGGCTTCCTTGAGCAGCCTGGTAGGAATGGGGTCTAATAAACATGTTGATGGTTTGGATGAAGTAACTAATGAAAATAACTCAGACAGAACAATCGGAGAGAAAGAGTCTAACCAAATACCGGCATCACTGAAAGCAGCCAAAGATAACGATACGTCTTTGGGATGGTTATGAGTAATTTTTTCTCTAATAGTTAAAATTTTGTTAGCAAAGAAAGTCATGAACTCATTACTAGTTAAAGTTAATGGAATACTCAGCTCAATAGAGCTCTGACTCTTTGTCAGCCTGGCTACAGTGCTGAAAAGAAACCTGGGGTTATTCTTATTTTCTTCAATTAGTGATGAGTAGAAAGATGTCCTAGCTTTACGGAGGGCTTTTTTATAGAGCAACAGACTCTTTTTCCAGGCTAAGTGAAGATCTTCTAAATTAGTGAGACGCCATTTCCTCTCCAACTTACGGGTTATCTGCTTTAAGCTATGAGTTTGAGAGTTATACCATGGAGTCAGACACTTCTGATTTAAAGCTCTCTTTTTCAGAGGAGCTACAGCATCCAAAGCTGTCTTCAATGAGGATGTAAAACTATTGACGAGATACTCTATCTCCCTTACAGAGTTTAGGTAGCTACTCTGCACTGTGTTGTTATATGGCATTAGAGAACATAAAGAAGGAATCATATCCTTAAACCTAGTTACAGCGCTTTCTGAAAGACTTCTAGTGTAATGAAACTTATTCCCTACTGCTGGGTAGTCCATCAGAGTAAATGTAAATGTTATTAAAAATGATCAGACAGAAGGGAGTTTTCAGGGAATACTGTTAAGTCTTCTATTTCCATACCATAAGTCAGAACAAGATCTAAGATATGATTAAAGTGGTGGGTGGACTCATTTACTTTTTGAGCAAAGCCAATAGAGTCTAATAATAGATTAAATGCAGTGTTGAGGCTGTCATTCTCAGCATCTGTGTGGATGTTAAAATCGCCCACTATAATTATCTTATCTGAGCTAAGCACTAAGTCAGACAAAAGGTCTGAAAATTCACAGAGAAACTCACAGTAACGACCAGGTGGACGATAGATAATAACAAATAAAACTGGTTTTTGGGACTTCCAATTTGGATGGACAAGACTAAGAGACAAGCTTTCAAATGAATTAAAGCTCTGTCTGGGTTTTTGATTAATTAATAAGCTGGAATGGAAGATTGCTGCTAATCCACCGCCCCGGCCCGTGCTACGAGCATTCTGACAGTTAGTGTGACTCGGGGGTGTTGACTCATTTAAACTAACATATTCATCCTGCTGTAACCAGGTTTCTGTTAGGCAGAATAAATCAATATGTTGATCAATTATTATATCATTTACCAACAGGGACTTAGAAGAGAGAGACCTAATGTTTAATAGACCACATTTAACTGTTTTAGTCTGTGGTGCAGTTGAAGGTGCTATATTATTTTTTCTTTTTGAATTTTTATGCTTAAATAGATTTTTGCTGGTTATTGGTAGTCTGGGAGCAGGCACCGTCTCTACGGGGATGGGGTAATGAGGGGATGGCAGGGGGAGAGAAGCTGCAGAGAGGTGTGTAAGACTACAACTCTGCTTCCTGGTCCCAACGCTGGATAGTCACGGTTTGGAGGATTTAAGAAAATTAGCCAGATTTCTAGAAATGAGAGCTGCTCCATCCAAAGTGGGATGGATGCCGTCTCTCCTAACAAGACCAGGTTTTCCCCAGAAGCTTTGCCAATCAGGTCTTATGGTCTGATCAGATTAATCATATCGTGTCCAGGATGGGCAGAGGTGTCACTTTGGCTTGAAGGTGTTTACCATACTGTCCACCCTTGGTCATGAGGGCAGTGGTTCAGTCCCTGGTTTTGTCACATCTTGAGTACTGCTCGGTCATTTGGTCTAGTGCTAAATAGGGGCACATGAGAAAATTTCAACTTGCGCAACATAGAGCTGCCAAGGTAGCCCTTGGGTGTTCCTATAGAATGTGTGTGAATGAGATGCACACCACCTTAGGGTGGTTAAAGGTACTGGATAAGTTAAATGTAAACATACTATGTTATGTACACACTGCTATATTTAAATGGTATCCAACTTTCTTTGTAGATAAATTGGTGTATAGTGGCTACTGTCATCAGCATGTCAATCAGCAGGTTAGCCTTGGTCATTTAATTGTACCTTTTCAAAAGTCCAACTGTATGAGGAGAACAGTGTTATTTAGATCCTCAGGAGCATGGAACCATTTGTCTGGGGGTATAAGGCCAGTAAATTGTAGATATTATTTTAAAAAGATTTTAAAACAAAAGTGAGTTCAATGTGAAGGATTATGAATTGAATTTGTTAATTGTATGGAGTATTTATTGAAATGTAGTTGTGACTTAATTGTATGTATTATTTATCACTGGAATGTAATTGTATTGTGATTTTAAGTTATTGGACCTCAGGAAGACTAGCACCCACCTAGTGGAAGCTAATGGGGTTCCAAATAAATAAAGAAAAGCAATGCTGCTGTCACAACATGAGACCTCATTCACATATATTATATATTTTGTTGAATTTACAAGTACCCTAGTAATTATGTAGAGTTAGAAACAGACACCCATGCCAAGTAAAAGCCACCTGTATGAACTAAACTGCAGCTTTTGACCTCATCAATGAGCACCTTGACCTCTATGTGCTGCTACAAGGCATGAAAAAAGTAGTTTCCCTCTTTTAAGTTTACATTTAAAATGAGCCCATGTTATGTTCATTGCCAAAATTTCATTATGATAGATTTTATCTTCATAAACACACTATTGCTGTGATGTCACAAGAGCGCAAAGGATTCTGGGACAACTGTAGCAATAAATAAGTGTCTACTTATTCTGTTAATTGAAAATATTTATGCTCGTTATTGTGGTGAAGTTAATCAAGCTTCCTAAAGTTTGTTAAAAGTATGTCCATTAGTGACTGTGGTGTCTAAATTAAGAAACAACATGGCACCATAAGTGAATGGTCATTCAGAACGGTTGCGCTAAAAACAGTTGGTGGACAAGTTGTCACCTCTTAGTAGCACATTTATTTTACATATATATTTTTTTGTCTCACAACTGTGACCGCAGACAAGCACTTTGATTTCTGTTTCACAAAAGTGGACTTTCTTAAGTCTTCTTTCTTGTTCTGTGATTTCAGTGAGGAACACTAACAACAAATGTTTTGCTCCCATATATTATTAATTGAGGGTGTTTCTGAATGCAAATGACCATGAACATTTAGTACACACAGTTTAAAAAATGAGGGCATTGGACTTTAATCGGTGACCAAAGTTGACATCTTGGATATTTTTGGTGCCAGATGAAGAATAACTTTGTCACCTGGGCAGAAATGTAAGTAGAGCCAGCTGAGGTCTGTTACTTCCACTGTGAGAGTGCAGCAGCTGTGATGTGTTTCCCTGAGCATGATCTATCACACAGGTGCCTCATTCGTGAGGCCCACAGTGGGTGGATGAGGCCAAGCTGATGTAACACCTGACTGCAGTGGATAGATTGATATATTTGAGTGATCAGGATGCCTCAGTAGTCAACAATCAGGACCCAAAGTAGTTTGTTGGAGAAGTGGTGGATGCAGCAACATGCAACAGCAGTTCATGCTGCCAAATCTGACCTGATGTGAAGTCCACATTCAGACAGGATGATGCAGTTTAGATCATTTTGTTTGTATACCACATCATTTCATCAAACCATGAGAAACATGCATTTAATTTAATTGTAAAAGCAGAAACCACAGAGGAACAACATAATGAAATCAGTGGAATGCGGAATGCCTGCTTAAAAATGTACATTATTTACTAATGGGTAGTATTCCTGTGGGAGGGCACAGCTGAGGTCACTTGATGTCATCAGTTATCCCTGGTCTCAGCAGTGGAAAACTAGATGACTGATTACTCTTTCTGGCCTGACATCCAGCCTCTTATTCCAGCTTATCTGTACAATTCAGTGATCCTGACATAGAGCAGTAATATGACTCGATAAGAAGTCACAAGAAGAATGTTTATCTTTCTGAAGTAAGCTGGGTTCAGGTGGCCCTCCTTCCTTCTGTCACAGTTAAGTGGAATGCCACATGACCCCTATAAATTTGGAAAAGACTACACTGTTACTCACATTCCATGTCATATATGTTCAGAATTATGATGTTAGATGTACATTTTAGCAAATCCCATTCAGTTGCTACGTGGTCTGTTAGAAAACTATCTGACCTTTTTATTTTTTGCAAAAACCATATGGATTTGAATCACGTGTGATTGCATCAGCCAAGCTTGAACCTTCGTGCGCATGCGTGAGTTTTTTCACGCCTGTCGGTTGCGTCGTTCGCCTGTGAGCAGGCTTTGTGTGAGCAGTGGTCCACCCCTCTTGTCGGGTTTTTATTGCAAATAAAATGTCTGAACAATTTGGAGCTTTGCTGCATCAAATTTTTCCAGAAACTGTGAGAGACCTCCAGGTGGACACCATTCGGAAAATTCAGATGGCTTTCAGGGATGATTGTATGGGGATTACACAGATTAAGGAGTGCTCCAGCCGGTTTAAAGACCGCCCACAGCGTCTGAGAGCGCGGCGCACTCTGAGCGCCGATCGACAGGCTGAAACCCTGCTGAAACAACCAGATCACTTCTAAAGTGAAGGCTTTGTTGATCCGGGACATCGTCTGACTTCCACAGAAATGGCAGAAGACGTGGACATCAGCACTTTTTCGGCACATTCTGTTGTGTGGGCCGCCAGAAGAGGAGGTACTGCTGGCCCACCACCAGAGGGCACCCTGCCTGAAGTGCGGGCTTCAGGCACGAGAGGGCGCTGCCGCCACGGACACAGCCGGGGTTGACAGCTGTCACTCATCAACTCATGACAGCTGTCACCCATCTCCACTTCATCAATCCACTCCATAAAAGCCGGACGTCATCTCCACCTCGCTGCCGAGATATCATCTACCTGTGAAGGTAATTGTCTCTGCTGACTTAAACATTGAGTAATAATCTGAACTTCTTTGCAGCCGTATTCCTGTGGCGTTTCCTTATCTGTGGGATTGGCGTAAAGTGTGATCAGTGACGGCTTCGCTTCACACTCCAGCCAGATAAGTGATTTAACAGGAGCTGCATGAGTGTGTGATTAGAGGTGGAGGTGACTTTCCACCTTCTGGCTGTTTTTGTTACTGGGTGTGCACACACCCACATCTCACTGTTTGTGCTCCTCGCCAGCAGTACCAGATCCGACAGTCGGGAACGGTGATCACCTGGGAATTCGGGACTTGGCGGCTCCAGTATTCACCAGGTTCGGTGGCGGTGGAAATCGTGTGGTTCCGGCTCTTCTCAGGACAGACGTCTTCTATCCTTGAGCCTGCCCACACGTCACCTTTGTGTATTGACTGCTATCAGATTTTTATGATTGTCTATATAATCGTTGTGCACATTCACAACATTAAATTGTTACCTTTTGGCTCATCTATTGACCGTTCATTTGCGCCCCCTATTGTGGGTCCATGTCACTACACTTTCCCCAACACATTCCACTGTGACAGGAGTTTTTGTCATGGAATGAGAAGCGGAGGGATGCGCCACGGAGCCGCTCATGGCGCGGACAAAAGCACCTCCGTGTTGGTCTCACAGGACGGCTTTCAGATGGCTTTCAGACGGCTTTCGGTGGCTTTTCAGTCGTATGACTATCCCAGAAATTGTGGATGAGCTGGACATGCCAGGACATGTCCTGTGAGGCTTCATCATGGCATTGCTTTGCGCCATGTGGCTCCGTCCCGACGCGCGAATTTCTCTGCATGTCTGTCTCAATGTGCCGAAAAAGTGCTGATGTCCACGTCTTCTGCAATTTCTGTGGTAGTCAGATGATTTCCCGGATCAACACAGCGTTCAGTTTGGAAATGAACGGCACATTCCACTGTTACAGGAGTTTTTGTCATGGAAAGAGGAGCAGAGAAATTCGCAGACATTTTATTCGCAATAAAAATCCGATGAGAGGAGTGGACCACTGCTCACACAAAGCCTGCTCACAGGCGAATGACGCAACCGACAGGCGTGAAAAAACTCACGCATGCACACGAAGGTACAAGCTTGGCTGATGCAATCACATGTGATTCAAATCCATATGGTTTTTGCAAAAAATAAAAAGGTCGGATAGTTTTCTAACAGACCTCGTATATCCCTGTCACACATACACCGATTGAGGTCGAATGGCGTCAGAATGACACATCCGGCCAGAGTCAGGAAGTATTGAGGTGCGGTCCGAAGATGGACGGACAGCAGTCTCTGAGCAGTCTACATAGTTGGTCCCATTCGTTCGGCTGTCCTGAGTGTGTTGCACAGTTCAAAACACTCTTGGTGCTGTCGAGATGGGACACACATCTGACGGCGTCTATCTGCAGTGTGTGCACATTTGATTGCAATCTACATATTCTGACGGCATCATAACAGCATTTGAAATGATCTGATCATGGTTGATTGAGCTCTGAGATGGATCGGTCATGGCACCCCGGAACCACTTTGAATCCTGAATGGCAACCACCCAGGCAGACAACTGGTCCATCACCACATCTCTAAAATAAACAGAGAAATACACAGTATGGTCAAAATGTTGAAGCCGACACTCCTTCACAAACAACACATACTCCTTATCTCCTCAAGTAATCGCTCATTTGACACATCAAGTCACTGGTTTGTGTTCAAGTCTCACAACCATCCAGTCAGACAGGTAGCACTACCAAATATGTCTGTCCGGTGACCTCATGATTCCGTAAGCGCTTCACAGGCATCTCTCGATCTCAAAGGCCAATAACCTCTAGAGACATGAAAGTCACTGCTGAGATAAGTGAAGCTCCAGTAGACTTTTAACATTCGTCTGAGCAACATGTGACAAATTTAATCCAATTCTGTTTTGTAATTTACAGTGGGGAAAAAAAGTATTTAGTCAGCCCCTGATTGTGCAAGTTCTCCTACTTATAAAGATGAGAGAGGTCTGTAATTTTCATCATAGGTACACTTCAACTATGAGAGACAAAATGAGAGAAAAAAAAAAAAAAACAGGAAATCACATTGTAGGATTTTTAAATAATTTATTTATAAATTATGGTGCAAAATAAGTATTTGGTCACCTACAAAAAAGCAAGATTTCTGGCTCTCAGAGACCTGTAACTTCTTTAAGAAGCTCTTCTGTCCTCCACCTGTTACCTATATTAATGACACCTGTTTGAACTCATTATCGGTATAAAAGACACCTATCCACAGCCTCAAACAGTCAGACTCTAAACTCAACCATGGCCAAGACTAAAGAGCTGTCGAAGGACACCAGGAAGAAAATTGTAGATGTGCACCAGGCTGGGAAGAGTGAATCTACAATAGTCAAGCAGGTTGGTGTAAATAAATCAACTGTGGGAGCAATTGTAAGAAAATGGAAGACATACAAAGACATCCATTAAATTTTGGAGGTGATCCGGATTCTGGATCAAGATTTCACTTTATATAGCCTTTGAAGGATTACATCGAAACTACTTCATGAATTCTCACCAAATTTGCGCCACAGATAGAAAGTAGGGCATGGAAGACTCCACTGGCTTTTGGAGGTGATCAGGATCCAGATTTTGGATCAAGATTTCACTTTATAAATTTTGGCACTGATCTGGATCTGGATCCAGATTCTGGATCAGAATTTCAATTTGTAGAATTTTAAGGATTATATCAAAACTACTGCACACGTTTTTATGAAATTTTCATAGATATTTGGCCATGGAAGACTATTAAATTATGGATGTGATCTGAATCTGGATCAGGATTCTGGATCAAGATTTGTTTTTATATAGGCTTTGAAGTATTATGTCAAACCTACTTCACAGATTCTCACCAAATTTGCAACACAGATAGATATTAGGCTATTTTGGAGGTAATCTAGAACAGGATCCGGATTCTGGCACAAGGTTTTTTTGGGAGTGATCCGGATCAATATGCAGGTTCTGCAGCAGAAAGATACAACGTCACAATGTAAAACCAAGATCAGGAAGACACTATTTCAGCTTGTGAATTAAATATCAGAATGCAACATCTCATTCAGTCAGACCATTCTGGATCAGTATGCAATTATTGCATTGTGTTGTGGAATCCGGATCTAGGTAAAGTCCCGGTTACATACAGTATTTTTTATTTTGAGTCCTTGTCAGCTTTTGGTGGACATCAGAAATCTCTGATTGCTCTTGTAAGCAATGTTAATGAAATGCAATTCAAGATTCATGTGGCAGTTTCATTTGCTGTAATTTGATTCATATTAAGTTAGGCAACACAAGTCTTTCTATTGTTTGCGGTACCAAAATGGTAAAGAAAATAAACAACATTCGCAATGCTACATGATAAAACTGGGTATTTATATTCACTGTTGGTAGATTTACAGCACCATAAAAGACCCTAACCCTATGATTTCCTCATTATGTTGGTCTGACTGCGGAGTTCCTGTTGAGTAAAATCCTGTGTGCACATAGATACAAGATTGCCTTGTTAATCATGGTTCAATACTTGCCTGTCACAGTTTAACAAACCAGTGTGCGAGGCAGAGACAGTTCTCTTACTTCTGTTTGATCAAATCAACAATCAGTTTTCTGCCACTGCTTGAGTTTCATATTTAATCCTTGTGCTGTTTCTTATCTTCACTGAGTGCTGCAGCTTCCCACCTGGGAGAGAGGTGGGGATACAGGTGAGTGTTGGGGGGTAAATGAATAAAAAGCTTGGCAAATGACCTCTGGAGTATTTTTAGACTGGTACCATATGACTGTGGAGGAAATGAGACATTTCCATGAATGAGGAATGAGGCGGTCATTTCTATTACCATTGTGATGTTGAAGATTATGCAAAGCCCCCTGAGGTGGTAATTATTCAACCCCTCTCACTCGATGTGTACCCCTCGGTCTGTCATCCCTCCTGCGATGCCTGTAGGAAAATGTCACTGAATGATGGAACTGTTTGCTGATTGAATGATCTGAGACATCTTGAACTTAAACCCTGCTCATTATAAATCAAGCATTCTTCCTTGATAAATAATTAATAAATACATTTAGAAGTGATAAATCACAGGCACATGTGGACATTGCATGTTGTAATGAGGACCTACCACACATGATGAGACTGGATTTGGAACTGTATTTTATGATTGATCAAAGCGGCCCTCTTGTCGTTGTCCATCTGGTCACATATCGGTATTTGAAGAGTTGCATAAGTGATTCTGACACCTCAATGTTTATCTGACATATTATGATATGCACCTTCGTGAATGCTGATTTAGTATTTCAGTGGGGTCATTAACACACGAGATATCATTTGTTGCTTTCCACACAATGGTGATGTTGAATTTTGTGATATGACTTACAGGCTAGCACGTTGTTTATGTTACACAGTTCAAGCATCTTTCTTGAAAAGTGTACAGCAAACACAGTGAGAGGATATTCATGTCAGAATTCTGTAGTAGGTCTTTAGCAGAGAATACACCAAGCTGACTGGGAGTCGATGATGCAAGTCAGCTCATTGCGTCCTCTACCATTGATACGTGCACTTGTTGACATGGGCTTTTTCACCAACTCAGCCTGCTGAATTGGCATTGATATGCCTATCGGTGAAAGAGTGCACTCCAATAGGCTGTTCAGCTTTTCTGAATCAGTGCACGAGAAGAGAAACATACGAGGGCTGTCAATAAAGTATAGGTCCTTTTTATTTTTTTCAAAAACTATATGGATTTCATTCATATGTTTTTACGTCAGACATGCTTGAACCCTCGTGCGCATGCGTGAGTTTTTCCGCGCCTGTCAGTGACGTTATTCGCCTGTGAGCACTCCTTGTGGGAGGAGTCATCCAGCCCCTCATCGGAATTCCTTTGACTGAGAAGTTGCTGAGAGACTGGCGCTTTGTTTGATCAAAATTTTTTTCTAAACCTGTGAGACACATCGAAGTGGACATGGTTCGAAAAATTAAGCTGGTTTTCAGTGAAAATTTTAATGGCTGATGACAGATTTTGAGGTGATACTGTCGCTTTAAGGACTTCCCACAGTCCGAGACGTCGCGCAGTGCTCTCAGGCACCGTCGTCAGCCTGTTAAAGCTGAAAACCTCCACATTTCAGGCTCTATTGATCCAGGACGTCGTGAGAGAACAGAGAAGTTTCAGAAGAAGTCGGTTTCGGCATTTTATCCGGATATTCCACTGTTAAATGAGATTTATTAATGAAAGACGTGCGGACGTGCGGTCGGGACACAGCCGGCGCGGTGCCATGGCACAGGAAAAACACCTCCGTGTTGATAACCATTCGTAAAATCCAAGCGGCTTTTGATGGCTTTCAGTGGAGTGAGTATATGAGAAATTGTTTAACAGCTGGACATGTTCCAACTTGTCCTTAAGGCTTCCAACAGAGGTGTTTTTCCTGTGGCGGAGCGTTGCGGCAGCTGTGAGCCGACGCTGCAATCCGTCCGCACGTCATTTCATTAAAAAAAAATCTCCTTTAACAGTGGACTATCCGGATAAAATGCTGAAACTGACTTCTTCTGAAACTTCTCTGTTCTCTCACGATGTCCTGGATCAATAGAGCCTGAAATGTGGAGGTTTTCAGCTTGAAACAGGCTGACGACGGCGCCTGGGAGCGCTGCGCGACGTCTCGCACCGTGGGAAGTCCTTAAAGCGACAGTATCACCCCAAAATCTCTCATCAGCCGTTAAAATTTTCACTGAAAACCAGCTTAATTTTTCGAACCATGTCCACTTCGATGTGTCTCACAGGTTTAGAAAAAATTTTGATCAAACAAAGCGCCAGTCTCTCAGCAACTTCTCAGACAAAGGAATTCCGACGAGGGGCTGGACGACTCCTCCCACAAGGAGTGCTCACAGGCGAATGACGTCACCGACAGGCGTGGAAAAACTCACGCATGCGAACGAGGGTTCACGCATGTCTGACGTAAAAACATATGAATGAAATCCATATAGTTTTTGAAAAAAATAAAAAGGACCTATACTTTATTGACAGACCTCGTCAGTGAGGAAATATGACGACATGCTTTCATTCCAGGCACACTGCTCAAATCCAGCTCTCCCACAGTGCAGATATATAACTTGAAAAAGGGAAAATCTTTCTGCTAAATGCCATGCCCTGGACATTTGATGTCATCTGTCCATCAAAGCCAAAATGCAGGAGGATGGAGGAGGATGCCACGTTCGACCTGTGCCAAATCAATGTGCAGATCCACTGTAGATCCACTGTGGAGAACACGAGTGAAAAAACAAAACAAAACACAGGAACAGCCAAAGGGGCTTACAATGTTATTGCAGAATATACATCAAATCAAAGGATGCATTGAAGTACTGCTGGTCAGAGAGAAAAAGCTGGTCCAGTGCATGGATGAGCACTGCTTGCGAATCGTGGATCTTGGATCTCCAAGTTGAAGACAACAGGATTGTATAAGCAAGGATTGTATACAGTAGATCAAGCAGGGTCATCATTCTGCAAGTCCGTGAGTGCACTAGTCCCACTTTTGTTAGAGTTCCCTCCCCCCTTGTTGACCTACGCTAGGATTTAAATATTTTTAGCTTATTATTTTATTATTTATTTTATTTAAATTTGCCATTACTTGGTCTAATTGGTGGAATTTCCACAGTCTATTCACATGGATAATAAGAGTTGAACACTTTGTGTGCAAACATATCACCGTTTTAGCTGTGAGTGGCCACTTTAGTGAGATGCAAGCGTTTTTGGTAACTAATTTGCGTCTCCAACTACTCTCCAACAGTCACGCCCAGTGAGATAGTACCCTAAGTAGGTGTGAAATGTTACAAAGTACAGATGTCAAAAACTTTGAAACTTTGATATGTATAAATTTATCATATGCAGTATTACCACAGTTACTTGAAAAAGTAATCCAATTACTGATTACTCCTTGAAAAAGTAATTTAGTTACTTTACCGATTACTCACACACTTACTTACTAAGTTAGATTACTAGTTACTTTGTTAGTTACATACAGCAGCTGCCGACAACCCTTTGCCACCTCATCATGACAATGTTAACCTGTTTTACCTGCCTTGAAAATGATAACCTGTTTTGCCAATCCTCACTTTATAGTGAGGATCCCTGAAGCATCCCCACAGCATAATACTCCCACCACCATGTTTCACCATGGAGATGGTGTTCTTTAGGGTACACGCTTCTCCCTTCTTTACAAACTTAAGAAATATCTCTGTGGCCAAAGAGCTCTAGTTTCATCACATCTGACCAAAGGACCCACTTCCAGTGTGTATTCTTTCTCCAGGTTATTAGCATACTTCAGTTTTGGCTTGAAGGTGTCTTCAAGTGGAGTTTTTCTTGCTCTGCAACCTCACAGTCCATTGCTGTCCAGGGCTCCACTGACTGTCTTCTTTGAGACTACAATTCTGGACTTGACCAGGTCATTCACTAGTGTCTTAGCAGCTGTTCTGGGGTCTTTACGGCCCTGTCCCACTGGCGTTTAGGAGGATTTGCGCATGAAATGAGGACACAAAAGCTGAGCGTCTGCAACAAAGGTGGCCGGAAATGACAAATGTCCCGGGGTGGATCACGTATACATCATGAATGCATAGTGAATACATGAGGAAGAAAAGCGGATATAACAGTGAACAGAAGCTAATGCGACTGCGGAGGCGCCCCCATGAGGGGCACAGCTGGTAAATGTAGTGGAACGTATTGCGGCCATATACACACTGGCCAAACACGGATGTATAAAACGCATGTATAGAGAGGGATCGGACGCATAGCGATGAACACGGCAGCACAACGGCTGCAATGGGGACGCAGTGCACATGCGTGGTGGGAACTGTAGTGGTGGTGCGCATGCGCCGCATTTGCATCGCGGACACAAAGGAAGCGCAAATGGGCCTGCCGGGATCAATATTCACAGAGACGCCACCGAGACAACATGCCGCCATGGACGAGACGCGGGAGGAGGGGACAGAAGACCGCAACAGCCACAGAGGACAGGGCGCCATCTCCCACCCCACCACCTCCAGCAACAGGCAGGGCACGGACCCCCACCCCACCACCCACAGCCACCGAGGAGGTCCTGGAGGACATCCCTGGCTGGAGTGATGCCGGGGACAAATGTGGGACACGGGTCACCATCAGGAAGGGGAAGGCCAAGGCCACAAAGCACACAGAGATGGCAGTGGACCAGTAGCCAGCGAGGAAGGCAAGAAAGAACTACACTTCACGTCCATACTTTTTCTCATTAAGACTGAAACTGCTTTGACCTGAGTACCACATTGTAAACAGGGGACAAAGCCTGTCTGAGACCCGCTCCGCGGTTAAGGCTGGGTTTCAACTGTTTTACAAAGAATGCTTCCTTGACACCTCTCTCAAACCATTTCTTCTCTCTGGTTAAGATTTTAACTTCCTTGTCCTCAAACATGTGGTTAGTGTCTTTCAGGTGGAGATGAACTGCAGATTGAGGTCCACTGGCGACCTCTCTGCGGTGCTGGTATAGCCTCTTGTGTAAAACTTGCTTCATCTCACCTATGTAGTGTTCATTACAGTTTTCCTGACATCTGATATGATACACTACATTGCTCTATGAAACCCAGCCTTAACCGCGGAGCGGGTCTCAGACACGCTTTGTCCCCTGTTTACAATGTGGTACTCAGGTCAAAGCAGTTTCAGTCTTTTGTTCATGGTAATGAGTCATTCACGTCATCAGGAGAGAGTCGTCAAGGGAGCCATCAGGGGAGGCTTCCGTCCTGTCATTAGGAGAGTGCTAACTAGAGCACAATATGTGCTAGTTAGAGCTATTGTTTAGTCACTAGCCTATAGCAGTCAGCCTCTCGGTAGGTGGGGTCTGGTTACGATAAAAAACTCCAGCTTTTGTTGGCTTCTGGTTTATTCTTCTCTACAAGAGTCAAGACAGAAGTCAGACTACCACAGCAAGAATTTTAGCTGAGGAAGCTTCTGTGATTTGAAGCGAAATGTCCTCACGTCAAGCAACCCAGTCCAGTCAAAGATTCAAGCTTCTCTACTATGGAAACCACCTGGACAACTGAGAGCCTACACAGAAACATTGCGACCAACTGTGGGCATGAGGCCCTGGCACTGGTACGTAAGCTGGAAAGGACTGCTAAAAAGATAGCTAACTTTAGAAACCACTTAAGATTTAACCTAAGATGCAAACAAAACAATGTTATTCCCAAATGCATGAAGCAAAAGGCACTAGAAGCAGGCCACACAGCAGAAAAGATCCAGCACAGTTACCTTAGGAGGATTTTGGGTCTTAGAATTAGAAGGCTTCATTTTAAAATATTAGACCTCCAAAATAATCTTGATAGTCTTTACAAAAGGTTAGAAACCTTAGTGGGGGAAGAGGCCCATAATAAGATCACAAAGTTCATAGTTAAAATTCAAATGGCTGAGCATTTAAAAAGTAAGGAGAGGCAAATCAGGAAGTTTCACAACCTTTTAGTGCAGAAAAGGTGTACTTTCAGTGGGAGTAGTTTTAAAGATACACCCAGACAAATTAGTGACAACAGGGAAAATTGGGTAAAGAACCTGTCCGACAGGGTTCTTACACAGACAGAAAAGGATCTGCTCACCGAAGGACTAAATTTCTCAGTGACCCCTAAACATATACCGACAGTAGATTACATCACTGCAGTAGAGTCAGCCATTAAACACAACACAGTTTGTCAGAGTCAGAAGCTGGGGACCTCCGACTAAGAGTCACAGCAGCGCTTAACTGTGCTAAGCCTCCTCCGTCCAACATCACAAGAGAAGAACAGAAAGCTTTGGCAGCACTGCAGAAGGACCAAAGCATCCTTATCCTGCCAGCAGATAAAGGCAGATGCACGGTGGTCCTGAACACATCGGACTACGAGGCCAAGATCAACAACTTGCTCAATGACTCCAGTACATACGAACATCTGAAGAGAGACCCCATGAGTGGCTATAAGAAGAAAATCATTAGCTGCCTCCAAAACCTGGAGAAAGAGGGACTCATCGACAGACAGACATACTACAGACTGTACCCGGGGGACGCCACTCCATGCATCTATGGACTGCCCAAAATCCACAAACAGGACGTGCCACTCAGGCCTATTGTATGTAGCACAGATTCCATCACATATAATTTAGCCAAGCACCTCAAGTGGATTTTGGCTCCTCTAGTGGGTAACTCAGACCACCATGTGGAGAACACACAAGATTTTGTGAACAAAATCAAGGACCTGCAGCTGGAGGCAGATGAAACTATGGTGTCATTTGATGTGACTTCGTTGTTCACCTGCATCCCCACCGCTGAGGCCATCTCAGCTGTGAGGCAGAGACTGCTGGAAGATGTGTCTCTACCTGAAAGGACCAAACTCACACCAGACCACATCTGCCAACTCTTGGAGATCTGTCTTAACACCATGTATTTCCTGTTTAGGGGGAATTACTACAGGCAGATCCATGGTTGTGCAATGGGGTCTCCGGTATCCCCCATTGTGGCTAGTCTGTACATGGAGCGAGTGGAGAAGACAGCCTTGACATCATTCATGGGCATCTCTCCCAGTCACTGGTTCAGATATGTCGATGACACATGGGTTAAAATCAACCAACAGGAGGTCGAGGACTTTACAGAACACATCAATTAGGTGTACTCCAATATCAAGTTCACACGTGAGGATGCCAGAAACAACCATTTAGCCTTCTTGGACTGTGATGTTACGATTGGAGAGAACAGGCAGCTCCAGACAGAGGTTTACAGAAAACCCACTCACACTGACCAATATCTGCTTTTTGGCTCAAACCACCCCCTTGAACACAAGCTTGGGGTGATCAGGACTCTTCAACACAGAGCCCTACAGGTGCCCACAACTGCAGAGGGAAGGGCTAAAGGGCAACAACTTGTACGGAAAGCCCTCACAGTATGTGGGTACCCACGTTGGTCTCTGAACAAAGTGCAGAAGTCCCAGAAAACAAAGAGACCAGATAGACAGGAGACGGAGACAAGAAGAAGAGGAGTGTCTCTCCCTTATTTAGCAGGAGTAGGGGAAAAACTACAGAGGATCTTCAGACAGCACAAAATCCCAGTTTACTTTAAACCAGTCAACACCTTGAGACAGAAATTAGTTCACCCTAAGGACAGGATCCCTAGTTACAAACAGAGCAATGTAGTGTATCATATTAATCAATCAATCAATCAATTTTATTTATATAGCGCCAAATCACAACAAACAGTTGCCCCAAGGCGCTTTATATTGTAAGGCAAGGCCATATATATATATATATATCAGATGTCAGGAAAACTGTAATGAACACTACACAGGTGAGATGAAGCAACTTTTACACAAGAGGCTATACCAGCACCACAGAGAGGTCGCCAGTGGACCTCAATCTGCAGTTCATCTCCACCTGAAAGACACTAACCACACGTTTGAGGACAAGGAAGTTAAAATCTTAGCCAGAGAGAAGAAATGGTTTGAGAGAGGTGTCAAGGAAGCATTCTTTGTAAAACAGTTGAAACCCAGCCTTAACCGCGGAGCGGGTCTCAGACGCGCTTTGCCCCCTGTTTACAATGTGGTACTCAGGTCAAAGCAGTTTCAGTCTTTTGTTCATGGTAATGAGTCATTCACGTCATCAGGAGAGAGTCGTCAAGGGAGCCATCAGGGGAGACTTCCGTCCTGTCATTAGGAGAGTGCTAACTATCAGGAATCAAGGAAATTTTATTGTCATATGCACAGAACAGAAGAACTTTCCTGCACAATGAATGTGGCTACTGCATTTAACCCATCCTATTTGCCAGTAGGAGCAGAGGTCGCCATTAGGCGCCCGGGGACCAGCTCCAGATGTACATCCCTGCCTTGGTCAACAGCAGGGCTGAGCAAACCAACACCGACCCATAACAAACAACACACATAACACACAACACATAGGCCGGCCCGGTACATAAAACATATATATGAAAGCAAAACACGAGGGAAAAGGAGAAGAAAAAAACCCTCATAGCCGCTGCATTACACAGCGGCAATGAGGAAAAAAAAATCCCATCAGCACAAAAAACAATAATCACAGAGACAAAACAAGGACACAGGACGACAACCGAGATTTGAAAGGACCAGTTTATCAGAACACTCCGGAAGGCAGCCAGTTTCGGCGCCGTCGACGGCCTTGTCTGACAGTCTGGGGGGGGGGGAGGGAACAGCCCTGCGCAGGCTGAGAAAGTCCTGGACAGTCCACAGTTCACGTCAGAGCTGGAGAAGGTGAGGGGAGGGGGGAAGACCAGGGAGCGAGGCTTGAGTGTTGTTCTTCTGAGGAGGTTTCTTATCACAGCGACCTTGAAGTGCAGCTGTGTTTGGGGAAGCCAAATGAATAGCCAGATTAACAGACGCCTGAAAGATTCCACAGTTCTGAGAACAGAGTGGCTCTCAATGCATCTGAAATGTAGAATGTGGTCTTCACAGATGGTCATAGCGGGTTTCCAGGGCTGCAATCTTCCTAGAGATGTCATCCAATGCGCGGTTAACCCCCGCCGACTGCGCAGCCACTGCCTTCCCAATCGAATCAATCATATAGGGCAGCTTGGAACGACCAATCAAAGCTGCTTCCACTTTCTTGATTTTCCGGTAAACCAGCAGAGTGCCCGCTCCACACATCAAAAAGCCGGTCACCACCAAGCCGAATATGTACACATCTTCAACGTCCTCCACAGAAAGCATGTAAAGGCACATGACCTGCCATCTCCTCCACGAGTCCATCACGTAACCCATCACATGCGTCCCAGCAGGACAGGTCGGGTCCTCCGCTCCCGAAGGTCTTGTAGAATAAATAGTGTCAATTGCATTCAGAGACCACTTTAACAGATCCATTTTTGTCGTTTCCAGAAGAGCAAAGCTGCAGCCTCACAGACAACACGCCACAAAAGCAGGAAAGATAAGGAGGGAGGGAGAAGAGAAAAGTGCGTCCGTCTCGGTCGAGTGCAAGCTGGCAAAAAAAAACAAACTAAAAACTTAGAGCACAATAGGTGCTAATTACAACTATTGTTTAGTCACTAGCCTATAGCAGTCAGCCTCTTGGTAGGTGGGGTCTGGTTAGGATAAAAAACTCCAGCTTTTGTTGGCTTCTGGTTTATTCTTCTCTACAAGAGTCAAGACAGAAGTCAGACTACCAGAGCAAGAATTTTAGGTGAGGAAGCTTCTGTGATTTGAAGCGAAACGTCCTCACGTCAAGCAACCCAGTCCAGTCGAAGATTCAAGCTTCTCTACTATCAGTCTGAACATTAAATATCAATCAAATCAAATCAATTTTATTATATAGCGCCAAATCACAACAAACAGTTGCCCCAAGGCACTTTATATTGTAAGGCAAAAGCCATACAATAATTACAGAAAAACACAACGGTCAAAATGACCCCCTGTGAGCAAGCACTTGGCGACAGTGGGAAGGAAAACTCCCTTTAACAGGAAGAAACCTCCAGCAGAACCAGGCTCAGGGAGGGGCAGTCTTCTGCTGGGACTGGTTGGGGCTGAGGGGAGAGAATCAGGAACAAGACATGTTGCGGAAGGGAGCAGAGATCAATCACTAATGATTAAATGCAGAGTGGTGCATACAGAGCAAAAAGAGAAAGAACCACTCAGTGCATCATGGAACCCCCCAGCAGTCTAAGTCTATAGCAGCATAACTAAGGGATGGTTCAGGGTCACCTGATCCAGCCCTACTATAAGCTTTAGCAAAAAGGAAAGTTTTAAGCCTAATCTTAAAAGTAGAAAGGGTGTCGTCTCCCTGATCCGAGTTGGAGCTGGTTCCACAGGAGAGGAGCCTGAAAGCTGAAGGCTCTGTCTCCCATTCTCCTCTTAAAAACCCTAGGAACTGCAAGTAAGCCTGCAGTCTGAGAGCGAAGTGCTCTGTTGGGGTGATATGGTACTATGAGGTCCCTAAGATAAGATGGGACCTGATTATTCAAAAACTTGTAAGTAAGAAGAAGAATTTTAAATTCTATTCTAGAATTAACAGGAAGCCAATGAAGAGAGGCCAATATGGGTGAAATATGCTCTCTCCTTCTAGTCCCCGTCGTACTCTAGCTGCAGCATTTTTGAATTAACTGAAGGCTTTTTCAGGGAACTTTTAGGACAACCTGATAATAATGAATTACAATAGTCCAGCCTAGAGGAAATAATGCATGAATTAGTTTTTTCAGCATCACTCTGAGACAAGACCTTTCAAGATTTCTCGCAGTATTACTGGAGGTCAGGGTAATGCCATCCAGAGTAAGGATCTGGTTAGACACCATGTTTCTAAGATTGTGGGGCCAAGTACAATAACTTCAGTTTTATCTGAATTTAAAAGCAGGAAATTAGAGGTCATCCATGTCTTTATGTCTGTAAGACATTCCTGCAGTTTAAGTAATTGGTGTGTGTCCTCTGGCTTCATGGATAGATAAAGCTGGGTATCATCTGCGTAACAATGAAAATTTAAGCAATGCTTTCTAATAATACTGCCTAATGGAAGCATGTATAAAGTGAATAAAATTGGTCCTAGCACAGAACCTTGTGGTACTCCATAATTAACCGTAGTCTGTGAAGAAGACTCCCCATTTACATGAACAAATTGTAATCTATTAGATAAATATGATTCCAACTACCACAGCACAGTGCCTTTAATACCTATGGCATGCTCTAATCTCTGTAATAAAATTTTATGGTCAGCAGTATCAAAAGCAGCACTGAGGTCTAACAGGACAAGCACAGAGATGAGTCCACTGTCTGAGGCCATAAGAAGATCATTTGTAACCTTCACTAAGGCTGTGTCTGTACTATGATGAATTCTAAAACCTGACTGAAACTCTTCAAATAGACCATTCCTCTGCAGATGATCAGTTAGCTGTTTTACAACTACCCTTTCAAGAATTTTTGAGAGAAAAGGAAGGTTGGAGATTGGCCTATAATTAGCTAAGATAGCTGGGTCAAGTGATGGCTTTTTAAGTAATGGTTTAATTACTGCCACCTTAAAAGCCTGTGGTATATAGATTGATCATATTAAGATCGAAGCATTAATTAATGGTAGGGCTTCCTTGAGCAGCCTTGTAGGAATGGGGTCTAATAGACATGTTGATGGTTTTGAGGAAGTAACTAATGAAAATAACTCAGACGAACAATCGGAGAGAAACAGTCTAACCAAATACCAGCATTACTGAAAGCAGCCAAAGATAACGATATGTCTTTGGGATGGTATGAGTAATTTTTTCTCTAATAGTTAAAATTTTATTAGCAAAGAAAGTCATGAAGTCATTACTAGTTAAAGTTAAAGGAATACTCGGCTCAGTAGAGCGCTGACTCTTTGTCAGCCTGGCTACAGTGCTGAAAAGAAACCTGGGGTTGTTCTTATTTTCTTCAATTAGTGATGAGTAGTAAGATGTCCTAGCTTTACGGAGGGCTTTTTTTTTTTATAGAGCAACAGACTCTTTTTCCAGGCTAAGTGAAGATCTTCTAAATTAGTAAGACACCATTTCCTCTCCAACTTACGGGTTATCTGCCTTTAAGCTGCGAGTTTGTGAGTTATACCACGGAGTCAGGCACTTCTGATTTAAGGCTCTTTTTTTTCAGAGGAGCTACAGCATCCAAAGTTGTGCTCAATGAGGATGTAAAGCTATTGACGAGATAATCTATCTCACAGAGTTTAGGTAGCTACTCTGCACTGTGTTGGTATATGGCACTGGAGAACATAACAAAGAAGGAATCATATCCTTAAACCTAGTTACAGCGCTTTCCGAAAGACTTCTACTTTAATGAAACTTATTCCCCACTGCTGGGTAGTCCATTAAAGTAAATGTAAATGTTATTAAGAAATGATCAGACAGAAGGGGGTATTCAGGGAATACTGTTAAGTCTTCAATTTCCATACCATAAGTCAGAACAAGATCGTTAAAGTGGTGAGTGGACTCATTTACATTTTGAGCGAAGCCAATTGAGTCTAATAATAGATTAAATGCAGTGTTGAGGCTCTCATTCTCAGCATCTATGCGGATGTTAAAATCGCCCCACTATAATGATCTTATCTGAGCTAAGCACTAAGTCAGACAAAAGGTCTGAGCATTCACAGAGAACCTCACAGTAATGACCAGTGGATGATAGATAACAACAAATAAAACTGGTTTTTGGGACTTCTAATTTGGATGGACAAGACTAAGAGTCAAGCTTTCAAATGAATTAAAGCTCTGTCTGGGTTTTTGATTACTTAATAAGCTGGAGTGGAAGATTGCTGCTACTCCTCCCCCTCGGCCCGTGCTACGAGCATTATGACAGTTAGTGTGACTTGGGGGTGTTGACTCATTTAAACTAACATATTCATCCTGCTGTAACCAGGGTTTCTGTAAGGCAGAATAAATCAATATGTTGATCAATTTATATCATTTACTAACAGGGACTTAGAAGAGAGAGACCTAATGTTTAATAAACCACATTTAACTGTTTCTCTGTGGTGCAGTTGAAGGGGCTATATATTTTTTTCTTTTTTGAATTTTTATGCTTAATAGATTTTACTGGTTGTTGGTGGTCTGGGAGCAGGCACCGTCTCTACGGGAATGGGGTATTGGGGGGATGGCAGGGGGAGAGAAGCTGCAGAGAGGTGTGTAAGACTACAACTCTGCTTCCTGGTCTCAACCCTGGATAGTCATGGTTTGGAGGGTTTAATAAAATTGGCCAGATTTCTAGAAATGAGAGCTGCTCCATCCAAAGTGGGATGGATGCCGTCTCTCCTAACAAGACCAGGTTTTCCCCAGAAGCTTTGCCAATTATCTATGAAGCCCACCTCTCTAGGATTTGCAAATCATTGTATTCTGTTTTTATTTACATTTTACACAATGTCCCATCTTCATTGGAATTGGGGTTGTAAAGTATATGATGTGTGAATGATGAATTTATACTGATACAGGTATTAAAAACAAGTCATTAAACTCCCAGAAAATGCAGCATCCTCAGCCCCCGTTTTCCTCTTTTTCTCTCCTCCACTCACTTCCCTGATAATTGTTGTTAATATATATATATATATATATATATATATATATATGAGGTCTGTTAGAAAAAGTATCCGACCTTTTAATTTTTTTCAAAAACTATATGGATTTGAATCATGTGCGCTTGCATCAGCCAAGCTTGAACCTTCGTGCGCATGCGTGAGTTTTTTCACGCCTGTCGGTTGCGTCATTCGCCTGTGGGCAGGCTTTGAGTGAGCACTGGTCCACCCCCCTCGTCAGAGTTTTATTTTCGGGGAAATGACTGAGAGGCTGCCGCTTTGCTCCATGAATTTTTTTTTCAGAAACTGTTAGAGACAACCAGTTGGAAACCATTCAAAAGATTCAGATGGATTTTGGTGAAGATTCAAGGACCTGGACAAAGAGACTCTGCCCGGTCAATCCGCCCGGTTTCGTTGGTTACCAGGGACGCTTTCCGTTGTTATGCCTGTGACCTTGCGACGGCGGTTCAAATTGCTGTTGACATCTCAGCTAACCCGGGTGTTTTTATCTCTGCAGTGCTTGTAGTCTGGGCTCGTCAGAATAAAGGTTTGAGCATCTTTATTCTCTATCAAAAAAAAAAAAATAGTCACAAATTCGTCTTTTGTCGTCGTCTGTGAAAGCTGGGTCAAATCAAAAACTCAATACAAAACAGTTGACTTATGAGAAAAATGTTCATGAGAGGAATTTGGAGTTTAAGAAGAAAAAGGTTTTAATTTGAAAAAATTGGTCAAAGGAAGTTAAATGCACCTGCCGTTTAACTTTACCAAAGTATTTGTAGAAAAGGAAAAAGTAATTATTGTTGGCGCGCACAAACAAGAAATAAGTTTTAAACAGCACGTGGGTTGACAGACAAAGAGTCAGAAATCTTGACGGCCGAGGCAGCGTCTGGAACCAAGAAGAGGGTCGGTGCATAAGAGAAAAATAAGAGTGAACCGCAAGCAAGATGAAGACAAGAGATACGGCCGATTCCCTGGGGGCGCCTGCATCTTAAAGGTTAAAAGCTCACCCCCAGAATTCTGGGTACTGTAGTTTCTTCTTCGTTCCTTGTCTAGTTTTTAATAAATCAGCGTTGTTATTCCTAAATCCCTGCTTACAAACCAAGCAAGTCCTGTATTGCAAACTCTAGTAAACAAGGTTTCCATGGGAGATCCACACAACACAATTATATGAAAAACACACTTGATAAACTTCCTACAGTCTATAATCAAAGTACAAAATACCAGATATATATAAATCTCACACGTAAGGTTAAATGGTCACACGTTGTTTCTTTTTCTTTTCTTTTTTTCTGTTACAACATAAAAAGCACTTTTTAATGTGGTTACACTTTAACACTGGACGAGTTGGTCACATGCCCTTCCCCAATTCGTCCAACAGGGGTCACTCTTGTTCCATGGACTGGAAAGGACTGGGTTTTGTATTTCATCACAAATGTGAACTCTGTCAAAGCGGGGTCGATTTTGACCAGAAAAAACTGGACTGTGATCAACAAGTTGATGGCAATTCTTCAGTGAGATGATTTACTTGAATCTGGTTGTAAGACATATTTCTAGGACTTTTTGGGGGCAGATATGTCTTTCTGTGGTCTGTTTTTTTTTATGAGAGAGGAGCTGGCAAATCTGGTTTTAGGATCTTGATCAGGGATTCACGTTCTTGTGAGGAATGCACTTTAGAGAATCTTAAATCCTGGAAAGGGTGGGGGTTTATGACACAGAGCCATCCTGTGTTGGCTCGGAGGATCTCCCTTTGACACCTGGAGATATACCAGGCTTTGCTGTGTTGAATTTCTTCTTTTGAAGAAATTTCATGCCCTCTGCTTGATGTAGACTTAGGACGTTGAATGTTGGTCAGCTTTCCACTACATTAACATAGTTCATAAGCGAAAAGTTGAAAAAATCAACTGACAGTGACAACCTTTATGTTTTGATAAAAAATATTATTGATTGTATTGTTAAACCCTTGACATATATCTGTAATTTGTTTATCGATGACTGGGAAATTTCCTTTCAAAATTAAATGGATAGGTGATACCACTGTCAAATCTGGTAACAAATATGTCTTTTCAATCTACAGGCCAATCTCATTGTTACCACAGTTTTCAAAAAAAAATTTGAAACGATATTATAAAGAGGTTGAATGATTTCATAATAAACATCACTTACTCAGTGAACAGCAGTATGGTTTTTAGAAAAAAATTGTACTACTTCACTGGCTTAATGATTTTGTTGAACAAGTTACAAATGCAATAGCGAAGAAGAAATACACTGTAGGAGTTTTCTTTGATTGCAGAAAGCATTTTGATACCATAGATCATACTTTACTATTGGACAAATTACAGAAGTATGGTATTAGAGGACTGGCCCTTGATTGGATAGCTAGCTATTTACACAACAGGTATCAGTGTGTCCATTTTGTGGGACAAATTCTGAATTTTGTGGATTACATGTGGGGTGGCCCAGGGTTCAGTCCTTGGGCCGTTACTCTTCTTGTTGTATATTAATGATATAGGTGATATTGGTTTCCAAGTCTGAGATGTATTTTGTTTGCTGATGATACAACTGTGTTGGTAGTGGGGATCATTGGGACATCTCCTGGACATGATGGAGAGGGAACTACAAAAATTTAAATACTGGTTTGATTCAAATAAATTATCACTTCATTTGGGTAAAACAAAAGTAACAAAATGTATTATATTCCGGAAAGCCCAGGAACTTAAGTAGAGACTTATTATTGAATGATGCTGAAATTGAAATAGTAACCAAAACCAAGTTTCTTGGAGTTTTTAATCGATGATAAATTAAGCTGGAAAAGTCATATAACTTATGTTAAATCCAAATGTCAAAAGTTATTGCGATTCTGTATAAGCACAATACTTCCTCTCCCAGTGTTGTTGGTTACGCTGTATCATCATTGCTTGTCCCATTACATGACCTACTGCATTGAGGTTTGGGGAAACACACATAAAACAAACCCACACCCAATATTTCTGTTACAAAGAAAGCTATAAGAGTTATAAGTAAAAACCATTATCGTGAGCCCACAAACCCACTGTTTGCTTGCTTACACATTTAGAAATTTTGGGACTTGGTTGATTATATCACGATACAGACATGTATAAAGTTAACAGTAAACTCTTGCCTCAACATGTCCAGGAACTGTCTTAAATGAGGGAGTCCTGTTATCACCTGAGAGGAACATAGTATTTGACAACTTAAAGATTTGAACTACTGTAAAAGTCACTGCATCTCCATAAAAGGTGTTAAAATCTGGACTAACTGTTCTGATAGTATTAAATTATCTGGTACTTTGGCTGGCTTGAAAAGACTTTATTAAAACAATATAATTTACTTATTATAGTCGATAAATTAGGTTAACTGACTTGTTTACTGTTCTTCTGTTTTATCTGCGCGTTATACTCCTGTTTCTTCTGCTGTGTACAGATATTTTACTTTACTATTAATCTATATTGTCTTGTCTTTCTTGTCTTTTTTTGGTATTTGCTATTATGAGTTTACATATATGTGTATCTAGCAACTGGTGAAAGGAGGCGTTTATAAGCTTTTGCTTCAGCCTTCACCCTTTCGGCCCACACAAAACTGGGAAATTGATTGAGTTTTGTTTTCTTTTGTTTGAGTTTTGTTTTTCTTTTGTTTTGTTTTGTATTATAAGAGATTCTTTTGTTAATTATGTGTGTGTGTGCGGGCCAAATAAATAAATTCATTCATTCATTCAAAAAGAAGCGCGCTGAGCTCAGCTGATGATAACACACTGCAATCAAACACAAAATGTAGATTTTCCCCTGAAGTGCTCCGGGATGATTGTCCAGGGAGGACCACGGGGCATCTCCAGCTTTCACTCACACAGTCCCACTCCCACATGGGCGCATGCCGTCTGTGGGCCCCATGCCCGCCTCGCTGGAGGAGTTTCATCCATCCAGGAATAGTTTAGGGAGAATCCACACTTTACTGTGCGACGTGGTGTGTGATCACAGTGCAGTGTTGGAGATTACAGATTGGCAGATTTTCGATTATGACTCGGGAATTTTCATGCTTGTCTTTACAGAGGACTGAAGTACGGAAGAATATTGTACGGAAGCGATTACTACACACACGCAACACACACACACACGCACACACACCCACACGCACAACACACAACAATAAATAAATAAAAATAAAGATAGCCTGATCTCGTAATACGATATCCTGTGACTACAGAAGTCTCAAGCTGTAGTCTCGAGACTACAGCTTGGGACTCTGGCAAGGGTAGTCGCATTCCTCCCCGCTCCACTCCTCCTTTCTGTTCTCTATCTCTGCTCTGACCTTCAAAGTCCCAGCTTCACCCAGACTGTGAATTATTCACATTAAGATTTGGAATTAACCATGCAATTGATCAGATGGTCTCTCAACGCTATTGACACCATTTTTTTTTCAACAAAGAAATCAGGGCTGGGGGGACCCTGCATACCCTGATGGAACCTACCCAGCGGGCTATGCTCTCGACGCCTGAGAAAAATGAAGTGTGACATGCGTGGCCCCATTCTCTGTGGAAGACATTGAGGATTCATTTCTATTCGCTTTCATGGTGGGAGGTTTGGCACTGATTGGTCTGTGTGCTGCCCTGACCTACAGGAATATTAGCAAGATGGCTTGCTTCCAGAATCTCGCCCCCTCATCTGTCTGTCATGATTAATGAGTTGGGCAAGGCAGTGCAATCTCAGACTGCGTTAACTCTTATACTGAAAGACAAAATGGATACGATCTTGGAGCATATTGCTGCATTGCAAAGGAATGTGCTGCTGAGGACCGAAGAATATTCTTCATAAATTCAAACTCTAGACGGTCAGAGGTGCAGAAAATGGAATTCTGTATCTCTCCGCCTAACAGCAACATGGCAGCCTTATCCGCTCCTGAAGGTCAAATGTCCTGCTCTTCCCCCAGAAGGATCTATGGCCTTGCTGAAGGAATTCGGCTCCCCCTTCTTATCTATGGATTCGGCTCCTCCTTCTTATCTATCTACCCCCCCAGCCTGATGTTGCTAGCAACGTCAGACTTTACAAAAATGACAGAAACGTAAATCATCTGCACACAACACGTCTCCCTCACTCCCATCCCTATTACCCCCCCCCCCCCGTGTCTCTCCACTCCCCTCACCTGGCCTCCTCCCTGCCACCTCGAAGCGCACGGGTTGTGTGCCATTATTACGTTAAACTAGTAAATAGTTGTGGATTAATTGCTGTATTTTGTCTGAGGTAGTTGGAGTGTAAATGTAATTCATTGTTGTTGCACTCGGGTAATGACAGTGACATAAATCTCATCTCATCTCTCTCACTTTAAAATATATGTGCGATATTTTCACTTTTAAAAATGACATAGTTGCCATAATGTTGATGAACTGTCTGAAATTAGTTTTGTTTGAGCCATGTGAAACATGAGTGAAACTGGGTTTTTTTTTTCCTTTTTTTGCTGGAGTTTCACTCATGGTTTCATTTATAAACAAAACTAATTCCGGAGAGTTTATCGACATTAAAGGCAACTCTGTCTTTTTACAAAGTGAAAATATCACACTTATCTTTTAAGGTAACACACTTATTCTGAAGGTTTGCACATTAACTGACACATGCCCCAAAGGCATTATGAGAAATTATATTTTCTGAGACTCCGTCTCATCACTCCCCCCCCCCCACCCCCTGCCAAAATGCATAGAACAACACTGCCATCTACTCGATGGAAGTGTGAATAGTGACCTACATATTTGTGAACCTCTGAGCACTTTTGCGCTCAGAATGTCGCAATTTGGTGTAACTGAGCAAAGCGATGAATGTGTGATCTGTGATCCACAAATGCTGAATCACACTTCACAAACAGAATTTTCAGTTTTGCCAAATGCCTTTGTTTTTTACCAAATGGAAAAAAAAAGATATATTTAACACACAAGTTACAATGGAAATTTGTATTTGTTGATTGCAGAACACATGTGCTCATCAAGGACTATTTGTAGACCACCTCCTTGCATTTGCAGGTACCAGTGAGACTATTAAACTCGATAGTACATGCCCATCTCTAAGAGTATGAACAGTCTGATCCATGTAACCTCCACCTGGGTGTTTATAAATCATATTTTGGGGGCTGTGCGGTGGTTCTCCTACGGTTTACTTTGTTGTGGATATTAAAAGCTATGAGCCCAGTATTTACTCAGTAATCATACATTAATGAACGTAGCGGGTGAAGCTACTGACAGCTGCTAAAAGTGCTAATGAGTTACCGTTACAACATTGAATCCAATGTTAAAGTCTGACTGGTTAGGACATTTCACCACAACCACCACAATAGCCTTATTATTCCAGGTGTTTGCACTAAAATACTCCAAACAAGCAGGCAGTCTTCACTACAAACCACAATGAATGGACTCTGAGCTAAAGACAAGACACAGAGACGCTCTGCTCAGGAGCTGTCACTCAAAGTGACCACACCCCCACATTTTTACAACTTTATGGCTTTAAACATCTTAAACTAAGACGAAACTAAGACGTTTGAAAAAAAATCATCCCACGTACAGTTGTCATGGAGGGGGAACCTGTACCAGGTTGTAAACATGTTTATTTCTGCTCTAAAGTTGGACATTTTAACATGGTGTCCTACGGGAAAGTGCTCTGTTTTGGAGTCAGCCTCAATTGGCCAGTCAGGATGCTACACTTCAGCATCAGCCTCATTTCTAGCAGGCTCAGATTGCCGCTTGGAGCAAACATTCATTTGATGTGAATTTAAATCTTCATGACTTCCGGCCACAATTTCTTAATGACAACACACGAGCTCCGCCGGCTGGCATGGAGGGTTTACACATGCAGAATGTACATGCTTGATGGCCGTCTGCTGTAGTCTCTCTAGGGTGTTCAAATGCACATCTTTCAGAAGACAGGCGATGGATAACTGCAACTCACGGTTTATCGGAGTCTCCACTCCTCTCCCTGGTTTGTACCCTCCTTTACTCTCCTCTTCTAACAGTCTGCATCTTCAGCACCCACAGCTGTGAGAATGTGCCTTTCATTTTGTCTGACATGCGATGTGGGTGTTCACACATTAGCAAAGCCTTTACACTTAATTCCTCCACAACTGAAATAGCATCAACCTCCTCCTCCAGGTGCTTCTCCCCTTCCAGTGCCCACAGACCACACCACAGATCTGCAAACCGCCCACGTTACTTTGATTATGACATTAGACATCCAAACCGAGCTGTCAAATTAGCGCGGATAGAGTGATAGCCTGGACTGGGGGTTATCGGTTAGATCCCCAATTGGCAATGAAGAATCTGGGAGGGGAAGGTTTATTCCCACTTGGGCTAATTTGTCACATTCCTATTATATCTACTTCTGATTTTGCAGAATAGACATATGTGTTGAATACCAGAGTGACTTCACCAACCAACTGAGCAGGTGTTAAGCACTTCACACTTCTGAGAAGTTATTCTGCACAAGTACAAGAAAAGTTTTAATAATTGCATGATTGCTTAATTGCTTAATAATTGCTGAACTGAGCTAAGTGATAGCCTGCAGTTGAGGAAATTGGTATTTTGTTCATTATGAAAATAGCCATAAGAATAGGACCAAATGAGAGTTAGGACAACTGGAGTGTTTACACATTTTATAGAAAAAACATGCTGGTGTTGTATTGGTTGCACTGGGGTTGATGTAGTTGCCTGCAACTTAACCAAGCCACAACCTTCTTACTCTAATCACCTTATCTACCCTACAACTACGTTAGGTGAATATGAATGCCATCCATAAGCGAAGACGCTACTTGTGTCCTGCAGAGAACTCATCAGACTTCAACTTGCATGCACTTTGTCGTGACGATCCCACCAGCTGTGTTCCCAGCTGGGCGCCGTGCTTTGTTCCACCACCTCTGCCATGCACTCTGCACTGGATGCTGCGTATATAAAATATATTTCATAGTGGATTAATCATTTTCTCTGCAAGTTGTCTGTTGAAACGGCTCTAATCACAGAGCATTTGGAGCATCCAAATCCAAGCATTTGAGCCGTCTAAAAAGGTTAATTATTTGTCATGTTTACATTGTCATGGCTTGTAAAACAGTTGCATGTTCTTTCTTCTTGTAAGCAGCGGTAAAAGTATGTTTGTGAGAGATTTAACATCTTGTTATAATCCTTCAGACAAGCTGGGCTCTGATGCGATCCACTGACACAACCACTGTTCACTTCTTTACTCCACTTGACGAGCTACACATAGTGTTGGCGAGTAGGATTGCATCATGTAGCACGACATTTATATGTGAAGGATTTTTTTTGAACATTTCAAAATTTCTTTGCGCAATTGCACCCGCTGGTTGCCCCTCTCACGTTCAGTCTACACCTGTAAAAGATGAGCTTACTCTCCTGCATGACACAGGTCGTGCAAGTGCGTGAATCAAAATCATGCAAGTGTCTGCTTCTTTACACTCCGAGCATCAATAGGATCTGTTTGAAATTTTCGCACTGCTGTCAAAGCACTTTCACTGAATCAAACAGGCTTTTAACTCCAGTGAAATGTAATTTAGAGCTTTTCAGATCTCTTGAGACCCTTGCCAGTCTCTCAGTATTATGGTGATGTAGGATTCAACATTTTTAATACTGAGCAAAGTTGCAGAATTTACATCACTGGATATACAAGAGTGAAGCCATTATGTGCGATGGCACATTCTCATTGCCCAATTTATTTATATTTGTTTAAGTTTAAGTTGGCAA
The DNA here is from genome assembly GCF_902500255.1 of Thalassophryne amazonica. Lineage (NCBI taxonomy): Eukaryota > Metazoa > Chordata > Actinopteri > Batrachoidiformes > Batrachoididae > Thalassophryne > Thalassophryne amazonica. Next base: position 29,355,443 of record NC_047108.1, on the reverse strand, counting down.
AACTATTATTTGGACTACATTTCTGTGAAAGAAACTTTAAATTAAGCAAATTCTGTATTTTTTTGCTTTCAATTGTATATTATAATGGCTTAAAAACAAAACAGAAATAATTAGATACCCAGTTGGGGCATGCTATCATGAGTCAACATATGTGTATATGGAAATCTGTGGCAATCCTGGCATTACAGAACATTGTAACCATCGTTAAGGTGTGAAAATGCTCAACCAAAGAAGTCCTGATGGTTAGGACAGATTGTGACCCAGCAACTAAAAGCAATCAGACAGAATGGGTGTTGACGGGTACAAAAATAAGAAAAGCAAGGGATAGCAGACACTGTAGTACAGTATGCAGCAGTCAGCATGGGCCTGATTGGAGAAGTATACAAAGGGGAGGTGATGGACTAGTGGTTAAGCGGTAGGCTTGAGACCAAAGGCTCCTTTGTTCAAATCCCCACCAGACTGGAAAATCACTTCAGGGGCATTGGGCAAGGTCCTTAATCCCCCAGTTGCTCCTTGTGTGTAGCTGAGTGCTTTGCATGGCAGTAACCTGACATTGGTGTTTGAATGTGTGTATATGTGTGAATGGGTTGAATGTGACGCATCATTGTAAAGTGCTTTGAGCTTGTGATTCAGATAGAAAGCATCATATAAATGCATTCAATTTACCATTTATACATCTGGACCACACAAAGCCACTCCATAGTAGTGTGCAGCCGGAACATGAACAACAGCATCAAATTGCTGGCAAATGCTGTCCATTCATGAAAAAAATGTTAGCACATATCATCCAGCAACCAATAGAACACAATCCACCCACATCCGATGTTTGATCACAAGCTGTGGCCAATCATGGCAGATTACCCACAAACAGCAACAGTCCACAATCAGCTCAGATCATGGGAGCATAAACACGGGAACACGCATCCCCTTTTCTTCACATGGAGCTACAGAACGGTAAGGAAGACTCAGCAGAAGAATGCCACAGCAGAAGATTGCCAAAGCAGAAATGTGACAATAGAAGAACAGAGGTTGTGGTGATAAGGAGAAAGAGTGAGGGGATGCCACAGATGCTGGTCTGCAATAACCACCAAGCCCCGCTCGCCAGGCTCACTTCACAGACTGGGCAGCCGCATCTTCTCCCCAGCAGCAGCAGTAACTCCCAGTGTCATCCAGCAAGCCTGACAGATCCAGCTCCCCAGCTGTGTCCCCTGAGGGGGAGAAGGATGGGAAGCTGGTCACGAGAAGGAGAGTGACGGAGGAGTCCTAGGATCATGGAGAAGGAGCTAGACAGGCTGCTGGAATGGTAGCGGGGAAAACCTCAGCCACTATGACAACATGTGCAGTGACTTCACTGGCTTCCTGTTCAATTGCTTTTAATTTTTTTTTTTTTTTTTTTTTTTACTTTCTTTAAGGTTTTTAAATGGACTTGCACCAGCTTATGTCTCTTGAGTTATTACACTGGTATATGTCCACTACACCACTGGGATCTGTAAACTGCTTGCCATTCCTAAGTCACTTGTGACTTCTGACACTCTGGAACACTGCCCTTTGAACTCAGAGGCACTACATCATTAGATTCTTTTAAATCTCATCTTAAACCTTTTTTTCTTTATGAAGTCTTTGGAAATGATTTGCACTTGTTTTACCATACACTGACGTATTTGTTTTATTTGTTTTTTATTTCTAGATTTTATTTATACGTATATTGTTTTATGTATTATATTCATTCATAATGTATGTATCATGTATCATTTGTTGTCATTTTTCTTTGGTCAAGTGCTTGTTACCTCCACCAACTTTGTTGGTGGAGGTTATGGTTTCACCCGTTTGTTTATTTGTTTGTTTGTGAACAGCCTGTAACCCACAATTTTTCATAATATGCATATGTCGTGGACATGAATGAGTGAAGCTCATCAGCCTCTCACCATGTTATTAAGTCTTGAGACTTTATTTTGATTAAATGCTTCAGGGGAGCATTAGCATGGCAAAAACCTTTCAGCTTCTGCTCCCCCCCAGACCCCTCGCCTATTTGCCTCTCACATGCCTGGAAAAGACCCATTTTCTGAGACCTGATCCGTGGTAAGGCTGGGTTTCAACTCAGCCTTAACTGCGGAGCGGGTCTCAGACACGCTTTGTCCCCTGTTTACAATGTGGTACTCAGGTCAAAGCAGTTTCAGTCTTTTGTTCATGGTAATGAGTCATTCACGTCATCAGGAGAGAGTCGTCAAGGGAGCCATCAGGGGAGGCTTCCATCCTGTCATTAGGAGAGTGCTAACTAGAGCACAATAGGTGCTAATTAGAGCTATTGTTTAGTCACTAGCCTATAGCAGTCAGCCTCTCAGTAGGTGGGGTCTGGTTAGGTTAAAAAAACTCCAGCTTTTGTTGGCTTCTGGTGTATTCTTCTCTACAAGAGTCAAGACAGAAGTCAGACTACCACAGCAAGAATTTAGCTGAGGAAGCTTCTGTGATTTGAAGCGAAACGTCCTCACGTCAAGCAACCCAGTCCAGTCGAAGATTCAAGCTTCTCTACTATGGAAACCACCTGGACAACTGAGAGCCTACACAGAAACAAACAAAAAAAAAAAAACCCTGCACCCTCTTGGCCTTTTCTGGAAGAAGTTGCCCACCCCTGATCTAGATTAAAAGATGCTCCAATCATATAGAAAACTAGAATACATTATTTGCCTGATCATAAAGATTCCAAAAAGATATAGTTTGGACCGTCTGTGACTGAATGTTATGGAGTTCTGAGGTAAAAGCAGCAAGAATGGTGACAAGGCCAGTTTCAGATTGTACAGGGGTCAAAAGTTAAAGTTGCTCCATTAATTTTGCTCCACCTGTATTTGTGCTGAATTTATTGCTTGTATCACCATTTGAAGGATTGTTTCAGTTATCTGCTGCACTACTAAGCCAACAGAGAATGAACCAGCTGTTGTCTGCTAGTTTTAAACGTGTTTATAAGGCAGCCCGCATTAACAAATGCTGCTTTTAACAACCTGGACCTCATTTCTGACATAAAATACGGTCATTTACTCACCAGTATAAGTTTTGTGTGATTAGAAGTCCATAGTTCAAACGACATGTTCAGTTCAGATCTGGAGCAAACCTTTTTTCTCTTTCTACTAAGGTGGATTAGAACGTTTTGTGGTACACAGCACAAACTACTGGACAGGAGGAACCTAGCTATAGAGGTTTAGTGAAAAAATTGTGCATTTTTGAGAAAAAGTGCCAAATTTGGCATGAATGTTCCTTTGTGGGTATGTTTTCATTTTAGATCGGGTACCCAGCTGAACAATGCCCGGAACCCGCTTTTTTAAGATGGTTTCCAAAATGGCCACCAGAATACTTGTAAAGTCCTCTAACTTCACTTCTAGGCCACATACGGACATGATCTTGGTGTCTAAACCTATGTTTATGGGTATAAGGATGGAGCTGTCACAACACCATCAATGTGTGGAACTTTTGTGGCTTTGCACTCTGTTGTAGCTGGAACCTCTGTGTATGATTTTTGGCAATGGGGGATAATGCTCGTTTTCATGCTAGTGCCTCATTTGGGACAGAGGAAATGTTCTCTTCTCTCCTGGGTGTTCTGGTGTGGGGAATTGCATTAATGTGATAGCTATGCCATGAAAGGACCCCTGTGCTGTTCTAGAGCTAGGGTTGTGGTCGATGTTATCAACTGCTCCAACTGTAAAGACATTCCTCACCATTGCTGGAGGGCACACTACCTTTTCTGCTTCACATATGCCACAAACTTTGTTTGCCATCTCAGTTGATATGGTCATAACCCTGTCATAGGAGATGCACAGACCAAGACTAAAGAGTTTGTCTACAAGTTCTTTCTTTCTGGTTCTAGCATGGACAAGGAGGCCTAGGTAGATGGGAAGTGGCGTTTCTCTCTTTTGGGATGCCTTTGAGTGCTTGTTTCCTTTGGAGTGATATTTTTTTTTAGTTAAACATCACCATCTGAGACAGGCCCATAGCAATCTTCTCTTTTGCAGGATTGATTTGTTTATCGTTGATGTTTGGGCCTTCCATAATCATCATCATCAAAGCATTAGGAGCAGGTGGAACTGAATCTGCTTCACACTTCTCATTAAATGATCCATCAAACTCATATTGTTGCTGAAACATTTGTTTTCCAAACACTGAGCAGCCTTCACCAAATGAACTCCATCATCATTTTCACTATCAAGTGCTTTCTTAAGTATGTCACCAATATCTTTGCTGAACATCAGAACAGCATCTCTTCCTTGTTGTTCTGCTCTGAGGTCTGGGATCTGTTTCAGAAGTCTGTCTTCAGGCAGGTGGAGTGCACAAGTACTTCATCAACACCTTGGAGTGATGCAAGTCTGCTACTGTAAAGCTTTGAAAGCTTTGATAATTGAAGTTTGGAACAGCTTCCTTATTTTGACGAGCTTCCTCAATGTATGCAACAAGTTCTCCCAGAACAAGACTTTCATAGGTCTCCTCTTATTGTTTTAAGCAGCTGTCTTCGTTGAGAGATGGTGCGATGTCTAAGGACATTCAGGACAATCCAAATGATAGGACTGCATCTATCGCAACCATATCTCCTGCTGTTAGCTTAGAAAGTAACTTGGAGTCTCTGAATTCTGTTGCATACCCACGCACTGTAGCATCAATTTCTTTGCTTGAAGCTGTGATAAGCTTTTGCTTATCATCCGATTCCTCACAAATTAAACACACATTTCCTTTGGCGGTTGGCAGAGACATCTTGTTTTAGCAGGGCTTGGTGCTTCTGAACACAAGGTTCTGTTTGCTTCCTCTTCTGTGCTCGTTGAAGCCTTAGATTACAACATTTCTGCCAACAAGACTTGTGCCACATGGCTTGGTTCTTAATAAGAGTATTTTCAATGCCAGTACCCTCATCAAGCCTATGAATGTCGAGAATACCTTCTGGTGTATCGCCCATTTCAAGAAGGCATTGAGGTTCTGAGCCAGACTTTCATAGCCACTTTTTCCTTCTTTCTGTGTTTTATTTGCTGGGTTTACGAGCTTCTCTACCTTCCCCTGCTTATCTAGTTTCTCTCTGTTCTGACAAAGTGCACAAAGTGTCCAGTCAATTTCATTTGTGGATGAGGATGTCGCCATTTTGGAAAGATTCCATCTACTAGGAAACCCACCACCAAGAGTCTTTGTCGACTTACCTGAAATAGAAAAGAAGCAGACATTAAAAGCTGTTAATATTAATCTAAGGCATCTAATAGTTCTTTCCACTTCTATAACATCTAACAACAAATATGCTTTTGGGTACAAAACAATCATTATGCTTCTACATTATGTAATGGAGTGGCAATAGTGGCAATCATTTATTGCTTGTGACAGGTATCTCTGTTTTAAATTTATGAGCACATTGTGAAGTAAATCATTCCCAGCAAACCAGAAATGTTTTTTAACATTTACATTTGGTTCAAAAACGACGTTGAAAAACTGTTGAAAATGAAGCTCTGGCGAACAGCTTTTAAATGGTTTTCCTTTTCAATCCTTCTCCACAACGTCTTGGGGACGTTTTTTAGAGTGTTTTCTGTGAACTTTGCCCCCAAAATAATGTTGTGATTTGGTTCTCTAAAGTTTTAAAACAAACTTTGAAAAAAAAAACCTACAAAAGCCATTCACCGAAGCTTCACTTTCAATGTTTTTTAAAACGTTTTCCCAACTTAAGGGAAACATTCCCAAAACGTCACTAAACGTGTTTTCATTTGCTGGGTTGTTCTATTTGGGAACAATGGAAGCTCTTAGTTACCATTCATAAACACATAGCTTGTGAATGCTGCCTATTACCACAGGTTTAGGAGATTTCATGTGAAATTTTCTAGTTTCTATCTTTATTATTTTTCTAAAAGTTAAGTGAAAAAAGTACCTCACAGAATAACTCGCAGAAATCAATACATATATTACTTTGTCAATCTGTTTCATAATATATTTCAATCACCACCATGGGTTCCTAATACCCATTAACATGGGTTTAGAGACCCAGATCATGTCCCTATGTGGCCTAGAAACAAAAACGGAAAGCAAAATTATATTTGGCAGCCATTTTGAAAAATCCAAGATGGCTGACAATCAGAATATATTTTAATCATCACCATTGGATTCCTTATACTCAAAAACAGGGTTTAGGCACCAAGATCATGTCTCTATGTGGCCTAGAAATGAAGTTAGAGGACTTTACAAGTACTCTGACGGCTATTTTGGAAACCATCTTAAAAAGCGGGTTCCGGGCATGGTTCAGCTGGGTACCCGATCTAAAATAAAAAATATACCCCCAAAGGGACTCCCATGCCAAATCTGGCACTTTTTCTCAAAGTGCACGATCAGACCCAAAATTGCTGGTTAACATCTATACTAAGCAGTCAATGTGACTTGCTGATTTGAAAATTCAGGTCTTTCAACCAAACGTGTGGTGCCGTGACATGTCAATCATCTGTGTCCAATCAGATTTCAGGAGAGTCCAGTGAAACCCCTCTAGCTTCCACCCATGCCAGGAAGTGTTTGACATTTGAACATTTCCTGTTTCACTGTGACTGGTAAATTGGCACTTCCTGTTTGAGTGTGAGCTTGCCACTGACTTCCCGTGAGATTCCATGGGATCTCATCTGTCAGTCCAGGAAGTGTATGAATTTTGTACCTTTCCTGTTTAACTGTGGACTTGAAAATTGTCACTTCCTGTTTAGGACACCCTGTACCATGAGTGAGCTTCACGCCGCTGCGGATGCTTCACTCATATATGACATTTTTACAGAGGATTCATATCCTGATAGGCAAGAACTGATCCAATTTCAAGGTCAAAGGTCAAAGTGGGAAAAATTCTTGGAAAAATCCCTATCTTTAATACTGAATGAATTTTCAAAAATGCATAACTGTCAAAAAAACACCAGTTTTCTTTATTTGACAGCATTATGTAGGATGGTATCCTTTATTGACTGATAAAGTTTAATCCCGATTACATATTAAATTTAACATTGAAAACCCCATTTTATGTACATTTTACATTATATCTGAATCAAATGTGCCCCAATCACTCTCATATTTGAAGTGGGGTGCAGACTGGCACTCTCAATGAATAGACTAAGTTTGATCTGATTCTAACCTGTATTGCGGATTTAGCAGATATTTGATTTTAGCATTGAAAAACCCTTTGATCTATATTTTGTTTTATATTTTAGCTTATGAAAAGCCACTTCTAACAGGACTTTGACCTTGAAACATTTTTCCAAGATAAAAATTTGTGTGCGCAACCTTTTAATTATTTAAAAATCATACAATGTGATTTTCCTTTTTTTTTCTTTTTTTTTAAATTTAGATTCTGTCTCTTGTGTAGTGAGTACCTTGTATGGCAGCACCCTGACATCGGGGTAAATGTGCAACCCAGTCTCACGGCAAGTCGTGATTCAGCAGTACGAAATATACATGACTATGGTTTGTAATATTGTGATGAAAAGCGCCTCATTTTCATCACGGCAGCACAAATTCATTCTAATTCATTCTGTGATGCCTGCACAAATTAAAATTGAAGCGGGGGGTCAGGGTGGTTATGGTTAGGGTTGGGGAAGGAGTAGGATTAGGTTATGGTTAGGTTGGGGGGGAGTAGGGTTAGTAGTAGTGAGTTTAAAAAACCCTGCAATGAAATTTGACTGATTTTGTAACAAGAGCACACACACACACACACACACACACACACACACACACACACACACACACACACACACACACACACACACACACACACACACACACAAAAAAAAACAAAAACGTGAGCCTGGGCTGGAATGTGAAACATTATTTGTAAAGGGCTATGAGAGTCTGATGCAGATGGAAAAGCACTCGATAAATGCAGTCCATTTACCATTTGGATCAAATACTTATTTGTCTCACTATTTACTAAAATCTCACAAATATTTTTTTCACATTGTCACTATGGGGTATTGTGGGTAGAATTTTGAGGAAAAAAATGAATTTCATCCATTTTTGAATTTGGCTGTAATGTAAAATAAGTGTTGAAAAAGTTAAGTGCTGAGAATACTTTCTGGATGCACTCTGTCATCAATACAGGTGCATCAGCTGATGGCAATGTCCAACTGACCTAGGACTGATAGCTGCTTTGGCTACTTTGAGCTTGAGACACATAAGGTCGATACTTTACACCCACCAGCCCCCAGCAGCCACATCCCTCATGGTGCAGACACATGACATGAGGGGTACACTGCATGTGGTGAATCTGAGGAAAGCTGATGGACCAGACAGCATGACTGGGAGGGTGCTGAGGGGACTGGCATATTACCTGGCTGGTGTTTTGTGATATTCAACCAGTCCCTATCTCAATGCAACAATTGCATCCTGGTGTCAACAGAACCCTATGTAGCCCCTGCTGTTGCCACACCACTGAGAACCACTCATACCTATCCACACCAGCCATAAATACCACAATAACCTGGCCTGTGCATTAGACTGTCACAGCCATCTGTCCCTCACTGCGACATGGCCACACATCTGCTGCACCATGTCGTACTTCATCAGTAGTCCTTCAGCGGGAGTGCCTTGTCACCTGCAAGAGCAACGAACATGGGCGTGATGTCACCAGGTAGGTCTTTGGTAAATGGATATTGGTAGCACCACTGTCAAGTGGTGTGACAAGGAATGTTTGCCAGAACACACTGCCATTGCTGATACAGCCCTGGCATCCCATGTTCACTTATAATCAGAATCAGAATTTCTTTATTGTCCCGTAAAGGGAAATTAATGTTGCAGCAGGATCACACAAAAGTCAAGGTAACCCAATGCCAATAATGAGACAATATTAACAGTGAAAATAAGACCCAATTAAAAGTCTAAAATCAAACATAATAAAAGCACTACCCATACCCATACAATGTCAAATATTCAATCCAGAATCCATGCCAAAACAAAGTATTGCAAAAGTGCAATATGTGGATGTGCAAATAAGCAATAGTAGTGCAAAAATAAACAAGAACATCAAAGGCTAATTGCCATTAAGTAATGAAATTACACTGGGGAATAAACGAGACCTGAAATCTTTTAGTCCTCCTCATAGGAATCCTAAAACGATGGCCTGAGGGAAAAGCTCAAACTCTTTTTCAGTGGGTGATTAGGACAATCCAGAATAGCATTAGCCTTTCTCAAGACCTATCTGTTATAAATAGACATTACCCCAGCCTGCTGACTTCCTGAGATTGTTCCAGCAGTTTTGATAAGACTGTCAAGACTGACACCATGCATGCCAGGCTGTATGTGTTATGGTCATGGTAACGCATTGCACATGGGAGTCATGTCATGTATCATACCAGTAGTTACTGTCCACTACTCCATCAGAGCAAAACTCAACATATGTTTGTACTTCCTGTACTAAGACCTGCTTCTAGGTGGCGAATACCACTTGAGGAAGTCCATGTTGGTACAACCCCAATTCCAGTGAAGTTGCGACATTGAGTAAAATGTAAATAAAAACAGAATAGAATGATTTGCAAATCCTCTTCAACCTATATTCAATATGAAGCGCAAAATATTTTGATATTTTGCGCTTCATAATGCACCACACATTTTCAATGGGGACAGGTCTGGAGTGCAGGTAGGCCAGTCTAGTACCTGCACTCTTTTACTACGAAGCCACTCTGTTGTAACATGTGCAGAATGTGGCTTGGCATTGTCTTGGTGAAATAAGCAGGGATGTCACTGAAAAAGTCATTACTGGATGACAGCATGTGTTGCTCCAAAACCTGGATGTACCTTTCAGCATTGATGGTGCCATCACAGATGTGTAAGTTGCCCATGCCATGGGCACTACTAACACACCCCCATATGTCACAGATGCTGGCTTTTGAACTTTGCATTGGTAACAATCTGGATGGTCTTTTTCCTCTTTTGTCCAGAGGACACGACGTCCATGATTTCCAAAAACAATTTGAAATGTGGACTCACCAGAACACAGCACACTTTTCCACTTTGTGTCTGTCCATTTCAAATGAGCTCGGGCCCAGAGCAGGTGGCAGTAGTGTTTGGATGTTGTTGATGTATGGCTTTCGCTTTAGCATGGTAGAGTTTTAACTTGCACTTGTAGATGTAGCGACAAACTGTGTTACCTGACAATGGTTTTCTGAAGTGTTCCTGAGCCCACGTGGTAAGATCCTTTACACAATGATGTTGGTTTTTAATGCAGTGCCACCTGAGGGATTGAAGGTCACGGGGCAGTCATGTTTATTTTCGGCCTTGCCGCGCTACGTGTAGAAAGTTTCTCCCGATTCTCTGAATCTTCTGAATATATTATGGACTGTAGATGATGGAATCCCTAAATTCCTTGCAATTGAACATTGAGAAACATTGTTCTTAACTGACTATTTTTTTGACACAGTTGTTCACAAAGTGGTGATCCTCACCCCATCTTTGCTTGTGAACGGCTGAGCCTTTGTGCATACTCTTTTTATACCAATCATGATACTCACCTATTTCCAATTAGGTGTTCTTTGAGCATTCATCAACTTTCCCAGTCTTTTGTGCCCCATCCCAACTTTTTTGAAATGTGTTGCAGGCATCCATTTCAAAATGAGCAAATATTTGCATAAAAACAATAAAGTTTATCAGTTGAACATTAAATAGCTTGTCTTTGTGATGTATTCAATTGAATATAGGTTGAAGGAGGATTGCAAATCATTGTATTCTGTTCTATTTACATTTGGCACAACGTCCCAACTTCACTGGAATTGGGGTTGTAGAAAATGTACTGAAACTGTAGGTTTCAGTGATTTGTTGATGAAAGCAACTTATGCATAAGAACAAAATGGACCAACTTAGAAACGGGTCAACCAGAAGGGGGCAACCTTGTTAATGGGTTGCCCCCTCAGGTTGACCAGTTCTCCAAGTAGGTCTATTTTAACAGTGGAAACAGGATGTGACAAGGAACCAGGTGTAACTGGATAAGGGTGGCAGCATGCAGCCATAGATTCTCCCTATATCCGAACCATGGTGGGTTATCAAAACATCTGACAGAGGAAACAACTGTACAATTAATCCTAGGGTGACAGACGAGATTTGAAGATTGCCCCCCACTAGAAGACCTGTGGACAGAAAGTGTCAGTTATGAACAGCAGGCAAGGCATACAACCTTCTGGGACCTGAACATTATTCACAGCCCTCTTCTCCAGCTGTTGAACTTCCCACAACACTGTTGCTGCTGCTTTTCAGGTGTCAGACAAGATCCACCAATATGCATCAGTTACTCTGGGGCCAGTGTGGAAACAACAACAAGCAGCTTAGTGGGTGACGAGGGGTCTGGTGATGTGTCACTGGAGGGGAGAAGCAATGTCAAAAGCCCAGAGTCTTCTGGAGCCTTTCAATCTACTGGTTATATAACACCACCACCACATTGTCAAAGTGATCCGATAGGTCTTGAGGTGTGAGATAGTCTTTGAATTGCTCAGTCAGTCCATGCACAAAGAAATCATCCACCAATTTTCCATCCACTGTCCTCAGCCAGAGTCTGGAATTTAATAGCATAGTCAAGTACGTGTCTGGACCCCTGGTGTGGCAGTTTCTTGTTGGGAAAGTGAAATGCACGGACCCACGCCAGGGGGCGTAAATGAACGGTCAATAGGATATTCAAATAAATGACAATTTATTAGCAAATGTGCAACAGAGCCAAATATGCTTAAGTCAATCAATAACCAAAATGTGACATGTGGGCAGGCCCGAGGGTAGGAGACACCTATCCAGAGAAGAGCCGGGACCCATGAAGTTCCACCGCCAATGGATACCTGCAACACACCAGAGACGCCAAGTCCCGATTCCCCAGGTGGCCACCGCTCGTGGCTGTCAGACCCGGTACTGCTGGCAGGAACAAAAACAGGTTAAGGTGGGTGTGTGAACACCCAGCAAACAGTCAGCAACTCACAGAAATCCTCTTGTAGGAATAAATCCAGATACTCCCAGAGTGCAGAGGAAAAACTGGAGGACGTGCAGTGTCAATTGTTATACTTAGTAAGTCAGAAGTGAGGAGTGGCGACGCCAACTCCTCCAACTTCCACACACTCGGCTACAAGCTGCAAGTATAAGTCACAATGCAAAGACTTCAGTAACAATGAATGTGTGTACGGCACAAACGGCTGAGTAGGTTTACCTGCGTGGTAAGCTGATAACTCGGCAGAGTTATGGTGTCTTTCCAGGCTTTTATGGAATGAGCTGATGAGTGATGACAGACAGCTGGCAGCCAAATGGTGCACCCTGAAGGACCACCTGGCCAGTGCGCCCTCTGGAGCCCGAAAAGTGGCCAACAGGCAGGGCGCCCTCTGGTGGTGGGCCAGCAGTACCTCCTCTTCGGCGGCCCACACAACAGGACCCCCCCCCCTCACTGGGCGCCTCTGGCGCCCGACCTGGGCTTGTCGGGGTGCCTCCGGTAGAACCCCGCCAGGAGGGCGGGATCCAAAATGAAGCTCCTCTTCATCCAGGAATGTTCTTCTGGGTCATAACCCTTCCAGTCTACCAGGTATGATACCCCCGACCCCTCCGACATACATCCAGGAGCTTCCTCACGGTCCACGCCGTTCTCCGTCGATGATGCGGGCAGGAGGCGGCGCCGGTCCGGGGGTGCAGAGGTCTGATGTGTGGTAGGTTTGATCTTGAAGACGTGAAACACGGGTAGATCGCAGTGAAGCTGGGAGCTGGAGTTTCACTGCGGCTGGTCAATGACCTTGAGGATCCGGTATGGTCCGATGTATCGGTCAGTTAACTTTGGGGAGTCCGTGTGCAGAGGGATGTTTTTGGTCGATAGCACACCTCCTGCCCGGGCTGATAAGCTGGGGCCAGGGCTCGTTGGCGGTCTGCATGGACCCTTAGCCCGCGTCCGGGCCTTCAGGAGAGCAGAGCAGGCTTTTTTCCACACCCGACGGCATCTCCTGAGGTGGGCCTGGGACCGAGGGCACCTCGACCTCTCCCTCCACTGCCGGAAACAACGGGGGTAGGTACCCCAAACAGACCTCGAATGGGGGAGAGGCCAGTGGATGACTAGACCTGGCTGTTGTGAGCATACTCGATCCAGGCCAGATTTTGACTCCAGGCCATCAGGTGCGCAGAGATGACACATCTAAGCGCTTGCTCAAGGTCCTGGTTGGCCAGCTCTGCTTGACCGTTGGTCTGAGGGTGGTACTCGGACGACAGGCTCACCGTGGCCCCCAGCTCCCTACAGAAACTCCTCCAGACCTGTGAGGAGAACTGAGGACCACGGTCTGAGACAATGTCCGTGGGGATACCATGCAGACGCACGACGTGGTAGACCAGGAGGTCTGCAGTCTCCTGGGCAGTCGGGAGCTTTGGGAGGGCCACGAAGTGGGCCACCTTGGAAAACTGGTCCACTATCATCAGGATTACTGTCTTCCCCCTGGACGCAGGGAGGCCTGTGACAAAATCCAGTCCGATGTGGGACCAGGGCGATGAGGCACAGGCAATGGCTGGAGGAGCCCCCTTCTCTGGCTTGATGGGTGCCTTGCCCCTGGCGCAGATGGTACAGGCCCCGGACGTAGTCCCCTGGTGTCGGCTTTGATTGACGCCCACCAGAACTGCTGCCGGACCACTGCCACGGTCTTCACACCCCTGGATGGCAGGAGAGCTTGGAAACTATGGCAGAAGTTCAACACGGCAGTCTGAGCATCTGGTCAGACGTACAGCCTGTTGGGAGGACCACCTCCGGGATCCGGGGTGACGCGTCAGGGCCTCCCTGACCATCCCTCCACGGTGCACGTGAGGGCTGCGACAACAGTGGATTCCGGAATGATGGTGTCTGGTGGATCCAACAGCCTTGCTCCAACTTCCTCTTCATGCACCGGGACAGGGCGTCAGACCGAATGTTTTTGGTCCCGGGGCGATAAGTGATCTGAAGAAGAGTGACCATTGGCTTGTCTGGGGTTCAGACGCTTAGCGGTCTGGATGTATTACAGGTTCCGATGGTCAGTGAGAACCACAAATGGGACCACAGCTCCCTCCAACAGATGTCTCCACTCCTCAAGGGCCTCTTTCACCGCCAGGAGTTCCCGATTGCCAACGTCATAGTTCCGCTCAGCGGGGGTTAACCTGCGGGAGAAGTAAGCACAGGGGTGGAGAACACTATCGGACTCCATACTCTGGGACAGCATGGCGCAAAACGGCTGAGTAGTTTACCTGCGTGTAAGCTGATAACTCGGCAGAGTTATGGTGTCTTTCCCAGGCTTTTATGGAATTGATGTGATGAGTGATGACAGACAGCTGACAGCCAAACGGTGCACCTGGAGGATCCACCTGGCCAGTGTGCCTCTGGAGCCGAAAAGTGCCAACAAGCAGGGCGCCCTCTGGTGGTGGGCCAGCAGTACCTCCTCTTCGGCGGCCCACACAACAGTTCTTTTGTTTTTTTAATATTAAAACTGACAGAGGATAATAAGAGATATTAGAAACAGAAGTTATGAAATTGACAATAACGTCTGTCCAATCTACTCCTGTAGATGAGCTTTTGTTTTTATTGCAGCAGATTTTGTGTAATATTTCAACTGACTGAGGTCTGAGATGGCAAAACAAGCTGCTCCTCAGTTTCCTTTGTCATGAGGGTCACAAGTTTTGCCCATCTGATTGGGTGTCTCAAAAAGGTGCTGCAGTGACAACAGTGCCTGCTTGAAAGGTTCAGTGATTTTTATCTTAAGGCACTCAGAGCAGCTACCCCCCCCCCAAAAGGCAGAACACTCTGAAACAAGGAACTTTATTACCTAGACATTCCCATTTGGATCAATTGAAAAAAGATGTAGCTTGGTGAGGGGAGGCAACACCATCTAATCATGGTCCCTAACTGCTGTGTAATCAGCTATCCACAACCCATCATATTTATAGAAAATTATTCTTAGGATCCTGGAGAAAGACAGTCATAGGCCTTCCACAGCTCGACAAAACCTGTAGACTTAATCTGACTCCAGTCTCTTTGAGAAGGTTACAAGCTGGTGCATTGTTCAGTTCATAGCCTATATGGAATTCACAGTTTCCTGCCTGATCAGAAATGCAATATTCGAGTATGTGCATTATATATTGTACAAATAGCCATGCTGCTTTGTGTGCAGCTTGTCCCATCAGATCTCAGAAGTGAAGCAGAGTACATTCTGATCAGTACTTGGCCATCAAGTATAAAGACCATCTCACACCTCTTGACCTACTGGATGGATGACTTTGACACTGTGGTGCTGCTATATAACCAGTAAATTGAATGGTTTTATATGGTGTATGGTTGTATTTTTTTTTTTTTTTTTTTTAATATGTCCATGTCCTTCTGATGAAGAATTTCCAGCACCTTTTACATGACAGCAATGGTAGCTCAGTGGCAAAGTTTTGGCTGGCAATCAGAGCTTTTGGAAATTGCAGGTTTCGAATCCAATGGGTGGGTATATTTTTTTTACAGCAGCTGCGCGATGTGGTACACATGCTGCAGCTGCATGCACTGGGTTTCCGTATGCACAAAACTGTAAACAGCATGTTTATTTTATTTTTTTCACAGCAGCTAAGCTGCTTGCACTGTGTTCTTGCATGCACAAAATTGTCTTAGCAGCATCGTTCACACCTGCCCGTCGGCTCATTGTTTTCGTGGTGAGCTGTTCCGCCGTGATTCACCTCCAATTGTACCTTATTCATAAAAAATCTGCATGATGATAGTGTGTGCTTGAAAGTAATGCTGAGAAAACCCATAAATGACAAATCAGAAGCCAGAACACCCTGGAAGGAACACATGAAGATCAAGCAAACTCAACAGATGAAGGACCAGGTGGGAAGTGAACTCAGACCTTCTCACTGAGAAGGCACAGTGCTGACCACTAATCCACAGTGCTGTCATGGTGTAACATGTTTGTACAAATAAATCTTCTCTTATGACTTTTTGAAAATGTATATATGGATTTTTGTGTTGCTAATACAATATTAGGATGTAAAGTTACAATACCAATATATCTGCTGATATATAATTAAAAAATGGAACTTATTCCTAACACTTTGTTATCATACCTTTATGGCACAGAAATTTAATTGTGAACTTGATGTTTTAATGAGCTTTATTACAAATAACTATTAGCAACAACCAACCAATGTACATTCATGCAGCCTTCAGTCAGATAGTCACCATGTGGCATTACTCAGCATTTGTATTGTTATTTTTGCCTCACCTAGCTGGTGACATAGCAGCTTAACTCTTGTGCTCTAAAATACCCAAATTGATTGAAAATGATTAGTAGCTTGTCCCTTTGCTTCTCTGCCTTGTAGTGACCAAGGGATGATGGGGTCCCATCCTGCTTGACAGTATTACAAAACAATGCCATCACAGCATTGGACAAACTACATAATGACACTATTTCCAATAGCCCAAGTGTTTCTCTGCATTTTTATTCAGTAAAGCCCCGCTCACACGGCTCTACTGAAGGACACCGAAGCCAAAACAAAACAAGAAATCTAGACTTACATTGACTTTTGGAGGCATCGTTTAACTGTCATCCAGCTTCCTTCCTGCAGCTAGCGCTTCGTCAGAATTTTCAACCTCAATCATCTGTATTACATTTTGCTGTCTGTCTTGATCTGTCCTCATCATTTGCGTAGTTCCATATGTCAGCATTCTGTCTGACTGTCGTCCAACTTCATCCAACGTCTGGCATGAACGTTGACGGTATCTGAAGAGATCAATAACCAAACACAGATGAGCTGAACGTAACGTCCTTGTATCGCTGATGACTCATCCATATGTGGGACGAAAAAGCAATGTTGTCATACAGAAACAATAGCATTAAGAAACATTTTATCAACTACTCTAACTATGCACGCTCCAACCATTTGTGGCTGGCCGACGTGTGCACACACGTTGTTGTGAAAACAAACATCTCTTCAACTGTTGTCCAAGACAAGCAAATCCTGCCCCTGCAAGTCCTGCGGACATGAGGACAGGGCTGGCTTGCGCTCGGTCACGTGAATGTTTGTTTAAAGCATCAAGTTCAATGTTTGCTTCATTTTTCTTTTGTTAGTTTCAGTTTTGTTTTGTTCCTTTTTGCACTCTTGATTCAAAGGCTTTCAGTGATGGGAAAGGTTGCAGCATCATTCGTCCACCTTTTCTCGATGATTGTGACTTTTTCCATTCATTCAGCTTTCACCGTGTGCCATTGTGATGGGCCCTAAAATAAGTTTTAATATCAGCAAAAATAAGGCCGATGCTGAAATGTGTGGGAAAGGCTCGTATCGGCCAACCCCAGACACTGCCGTAAACATAGAGAAAACCACGTAATGCCTATTGGTTGATACATTTTTGAATAATACAAAATAAAGAACAAATGAATTCATATTTGAAAGTAACAAGTTCTGGAAGGTACAGCCACAGGCCAAAACAATCTGTTTCCACCATAGCCACGTGACTCCAAGACGTCCTAACTCAATATGAAACCACCTGAGCCATAGGCAGAGACAAATTATTCAGTAAGTCAGCACTGTATTGATTGCATGAGCCATTAAATGATTGTATCGACTCTCTGCTCATTATGGGAAAGTGAAAGCTAAAATATTGTGCATGGCAAAAGCATGATAATAAACAGCACAGAAATGAACATTTTCATAGTTATTGGTATCTGCATTTTTATCAATGCTGATAAATTAACATTTATCAGCATTGATGAATGGAAGTCAAAGACCAATAGCCTCAGCTTTTAGGAAGCTGTTTTATTGGGGGCTATTTCATGGTCTTAATTAAAGGGGTGAGTGTGTTATTTTTCCCCCGGGTTCTTTCTGTAACACTGTCCTTCACAAAGTATAACCCAAACTAATCCACACTTTTTAAATTGATTCAAAGTCACAGTGAAAAAAATATCAGGCCTGTATTCTGTAGAACTTCTCTCACAGACGAGATCCGCCCTTACAGAATCCCGAACAATGGAAACAAACAGTTTTTAATAAAACATTTCACAGGCATGACACAGGCAGACCTTATTTTGCAAAATCTTTTCTTTATTGGCCCCCGTGGGCATTCGAGGGAGGTACAAACCCTGCCCAGGACCCGCGCAAGTTAACGGAACATATATGATTTATAATGTAACATAACTGTCTTTGTCCTAAATGGGAAAAAATGATTAAATCCGGTCTGACATGCACATACCAACAGAGAACAAAGGAAAGTAAGAATAAGAGTGAAAACTATCTAAACAATCCTAGTAGATAATACCTTTACTACCAAACAAGTTCAGAAAACAAAGAAAATAATAACTGTACACACTAAATATATCTACATGTATGTTGGCTGCACCAAAAATATTTTTTTATGACAGCAAAATCCTGTAACCAATCCATAAATGTGTAACCAGTAGGGATGAGCGAGTACACAGTACAGTACAGTACAGTATCTGATCTGTTCAACCATCTAAATTACCTGTATCCATATCTGTATTTTGTAGTGGGCGTGGCCTAAACCGGATCCTGGGCGTGGTTGAACCAAAATGGCTGGGGCTTAAATCAGTACTTTATTTTTAAGTCTGAAATTCATATGGATTGATCAAAAGTGCTATATTTATGTTATTTGACAAACTATTACCAGAACAGCCTCAAAACTGAGATTCAAATCAATGTTTTTGATCACAAAGTGAATGAATTTATTTGGCACAAGACTCAACAATAACACAAAAATCTGATACACAAGACAATTCCACAAGTAAGAGAACTATTTGCAGAACCAGTTTTTTTATGAACTCACAACATGAATATTCTTAAGTGTAAGTAAGTCCCTTCGGCTGCTCCCTTGTTTTGCACTCGGGGGTCGCCACAGCAAACCAAGGTGGATCTGCATGTTGAATTGGCACAGGTTTTACACCGGATGCCCTTCCTGACGCAACTCCACATTACATGGAGAAATGTGGCAGGGGTGGATTTGAACCTGGAGCCTTCTGAACTGAAACAAAGGCCATTAACCACTTGGCCACCACCCCTTCTATAAGAATTAATATCTTAAGTGTATGAATGAATATTTACAGAACAGCCTCAGAATTGAGAGTCGATGTTTTTGATCACAATAGTAAAGGAACTACTTTACAGAACAAGTTTTTTTTATAAACTCAGAACTTGAATATTATTAAGTGTATAAATGAATACTAGAACAGCCTCAGAATTGGACATTCAATGTAGTAGGAAATTATGAACTACTAAGTAGGCATGAAGAAGAGTTGTCATACTCAACACAACTTTCTTTTTTAATTTTATGATCAAACTGTGATTTTTTTTTCAATTATTATTTATTTTTACTACCTAACGTTCTTGGCATTTTTCCCACACAAAGTTAAACAATATTGATTAAGGTGTGTGTGTGTCTGTGTGTGTATGACAGTCTGTCTGTGCGTGCATGTGTGTGTGACTGAGTGGACTGTGTGAGAGGGAGACAGAAGGTTGTTCGACTTTATTTTTATGAACTGCAGTGAGACAGTGTCAGATGCTGCATGTAGCCATATACAATAAAAATATTAATATAGGCTACTTTGTCTGTTCAGTTATATGTGTGTATGTGTGTAAGTGGTCTGTAAGACTGTTTCTTGTTAATGATCTGTGTGAACGTGGTGATTCATGTAAACATCCAGTGATGGCAAACCGGAAATAATATGTCAGCCTTGTTCACTGTATTCTTCTCAAAAGCACAGCGGTTCAGTCGGAGCAAAGTTTTCCACCTGAATTATATCCACCAACAAACGAAGAGCAAACACATGGTTAAAAAATAAATAAATAAATAACCCGAGTGGAGGCAGTGACTGACGTGACACAAGCCGTTTTCAGCTCTGTCTTGTCAAAAGCACTGCATACTGACAGAGCAACGTCAGGCAGAATCCAGCCAAGCACAGAGATACAGTAGTGTTCAGAATAATAGTAGTGCTATGTGACTAAAAAGATTAATCCAGGTTTTGAGTATATTCTTATTGTTACATGGGAAACAAGGTACCAGTAGATTCAGTAGATTCTCACAAATCCAACAAGGACCAAGCATTCATGATATGCACATGATATGCATCTTAAGGATATGAAATTGGGCTATTAGTAAAAAAAAAAAGTAGAAAGGGGGGTGTTCACAATGATAGTAGTGTGGCCTTCAGTCAGTGAGTTTGTCAGTTTTGTGGAACAAACACATGTGAATGAGGTGTCCCTATTAAGGATGAAGCCAGCACCTGTTGAACATGCTTTTCTCTTTGAAAACCTGAGGAAAATGGGACGTTCAAGACATTGTTCATAAGAACAGCGTAGTTTGATTAAATGATTGGAGAGGGGAAAACTTACACAGGTGCAAAAAAGTTATAGGCAGTTCATCTACAATGATCTCCAATGCTTTAAAATGGACAAAAAAACAAACAAAAAAAAACAGAGATGCGTGGAAGAAAATGGAAAACAACGATCAAACTGGATAGAAGAATAACCAGACTGGCAAAGGCTCACCCATTGATCAGCTCCAGGATGATCAAAGACAGTCTGTAGTTACCTGTAAGTGCTGTGACAGTTAGAGACGCCTGTGTGAAGCTAATTTATTTGCAAAGAATCCCCCGCAAAGTCCCTCTGTTAAATAAAAGACGTGCAAAGAGGTTACAATTTGCCAAAGAACACATCAACTGGCCTAAAGAGAAATGGAGAAATATTTTGTGGACTGATGAGAGTATAATTGTTCTTTTGGGTCCAAGGGCCGCAGACAGTTGTGAGACGACCCCCAAACTCTGAATTCAAGCCACAGTTCACAGTGAAGACAGTGAAGCATGGTGGTGCAAGCATCATGATATGGGCATGTTTCTCCTGCTATGGTGTTGGCCTATATATCGCATACCAGGTATCATGGATCAGTTTTGGATATGTCAAAATACTTGAAGAGGTCATGTTGCCTTATGCTGAAGAGGACATGCCCTTGAAATGGGTGTTTCAACAAGACACTGACCCCAAGCACACTAGTAAATGAGCAAAATCTTGGTTCCAAACCAACAAAATTAATGTGTCACAGATGTGAATAAATCATGAAAAACTGTGGTTAAACTGTTTAGTTATTCACAGGATTGCCTAAAAAAGCAGTTTGAACATAAAAGTTTTGAGTTTGTAGCCGTCAACAGTAGATGCTACTATTGTGAACATCCCTTTTCTACTTTTTTTGTTTACTAATAACCCAATTTCATAGCCTAGAGTGTGCATATCATGAATGCTGGTCTGTTGGATTTGTGAGAATCTACTGAATCTACGTCCCAACAGCAAGGGGCTGTGAGCCATGGATTGGGCACGCCGGCCACCCGCCCCTCGGCAGCCACCCAATCCTCTCTGCACCAAACCCCATGGCCCCCTCTGAAGGTGGTGAACCCACAGGAGGGCGGGCCCATGTCGCTCTTTCGGGCTGAGCCCGGCCGGGCCACGGACTGGTTGGGCGATGGAAGAGACCTCAGCCTCCCCGGTAAGGTCTATTCCAGAGTACTGGAGAGGAGAATTCGACCGATGGTCGAACCTCGGATTCAGGAGAAGCAGTGTGGTTTTTCCTGGTCGCGGCACACTGGACCAGCTCTACATGCTCCACGGGTGCTCGAGGGTTCATGGGAGTTCGCCCAACTAGTCCACATGTGTTTTGTGGATCTGGAAAAGGCGTTCGACCGTGTCCCTCGGGGCACCCTGTGGGGGGTGCTCCGGGAGTACGGGGTCCTTTGCTAAGGGCTATCCGGTCCCTGTGCGACCGCAGCAGGAGCTTTTTTTCGCATTGCCGGTAGTAAGTCAAACCTGTTTCCAGTGCACGTTGGCCTCCGCCAGGGCTGCCCTTTGTCACCGGTTCTGTTCATTATTTTTACGGACAGAATTTCTAGGCGCAGCCAGGGTGTAGAGGGGGTCTGGTTTGGGACCCACAGAATCTCGTCTCTGCTGTTTGCGGACGATGTGGTTCTGTTGGCTTCGTCAAATCAGGACCTTCAGCGTGCACTGGGGTGGTTTGCAGCCAAGTGTGAAGCGTCCGGGATGAAAATCAGCACCTCCAAATCCGAGGCCATGGTTCTCGACCGGAAAAAGGTGCTTTGCCCTCTTCAGGTCGGTGGAGTGTCCTTGCCTCAAGTGGAGGAGTTTAAGTATCTTGGGGTCTTGTTCACAAGTGAGGGACGGATGGCCGTCGTGGTGAAGAGGACTACATCTCTCAGCTGGCTTGGGAATGCCTTGGGGTTCCCCCGGAGGAGCTGGTGGAGGTGTGTGTGAATCGGGAGGTCGGGCGGCTTTGCTTGAGCTGCCCCCGCGACCTGACTCCGGATAAAGCGGAAGAAAATAGCACTACTATTATTCTGAACACTGCTTTAGATCCTGTGTGTGTGTGTGTGAGAGAGAGAAGCTGCAGTGAGACATGTCTGTGTAGGGAGAGGTGGGCACTGTGTGTGACTGGCCAATCACAGAAAGTGAAGACAGTCAGTTAGCCAATGAGAATTTTCCTACAGCACGAGCACAGAAATTGACGAGTTTTACTCGTATCATGCTTGTACTCATCAAAAATGCTTTATCTGTACCGGATACTCATCTGAAACGAGTATCCAGCTCAACCCTAGTAATAATAATAATAATAATAAAATAATAATACATATGATAAGAAGAACCTAGTAACCTAGTCCACAAATGTGTAACCAGATCCACAAATGAGTAACCACATCCCCAAATACTTTACTTGAAAGACACAAGAAGATCCATCCATGTTCCTGGTCTCTGAAACACAGGAAAAAACAACAAAAACATGCCCTCAAAGATGTCCTTCGAGGGCCCGACCAGGCTTAAAACGGTAGTGGAGACTAATATTGAAATCCACACAGGTACAAATCGCTGCAGGCATTTGTGGAACTTCCATCGCAGAAGTGTAGTAAAAGTCATATGTAAGAAGACAGTTTTCAGAGACACGGTTACACATGCACCGATTTTTTTTTTTAAACACATTTTGGACCTGGCTACACATTTGTGGATCTGGTTACAGACAGATTTTTTTTTTTTTTTTTACACATTTGTGGATCTGGCTACACATTTGTGGATCTGTATCATGTCTGTTGTTTTTGGTGTTTCTGTTGTTTGTGTATCTTTGGGTTGGGTTTGGGTCCTTTTATTTTCTTTTGTGGTTTATTGTGTTTTTGTTTTCTGTGGGGGTGGGGTATATGTCATGGTTCACATTTCTCTTATTTTATTCTGGACCCTAGGTTTTTGATCTCTTCAGTGTTAATGACATCACGTCCTGATCTGTCAGGACAGAGATCTCCCTGACACCCCAAACCTCTTATATGCAGCAGGGGAGAGCTCAGCCTGCTGAAAGAATCCAGCCTGAGGAGGAGCCGATGCTCCTCCCCAGCAGCACCAGGTGATTTCACCTTGAATGGATCGACACCACCAAAGCAGGTGGAATGGATGGGGTGACAGGCCGCCTGGCTGGTGTCTCCCTTAGAGATAGGGTGAGAAGTTCAATCATCCGTGGGGAGCTCGGAGTAGAGTCGCTGCTCCTTCGCATTAAAAGGAGCCAGCTGAGGTGGTTCGGGCATCTGGTAAGGATGCCTCCTGGGTGCCTCCCTAGGGAGGTGTTGCAGGCATGTACATCTGGGAGGAGACCCACACTGGGCTGGGAACGCCTCGGGATCTCCCAGTCAGAGGTGGTCAGTGTGGCACGGGAAAGGGAAGTCTGTGGTCCCTGCTGGAGCTGTTGCCCCGCGATCCAAACCCGGAAAAGTGTTGAAGATGAGTGAGAGTGAGTGACACCCCTTATAAATTACTGTTTTGTTTTGGATACCTTAACCCTCTGGGGCCGACGACCAAGCTTTACTAAATTATAAATAACTTTTTAAAGATATGGGATAACTTACTCTTTTTTTGCTGAAAAGTTAACTCCACAGACTTTCGAGCCAGCCATCAGCCATCTTTGTACTCCTCATAAAAGCTGTGTGATGACGTGTGCAATGCGAGTGTCCAATCGGAATTGGTTCACATGGTTTTCCAAAATCCAATCGTAGGGCAGATTTACCTCACATGAAAAGCCAAAGATTGTTTTAGGAGTGATATGTTACTACAAGTAGTTGGCCCATTTGAATAGCGCCCTGGGTGCTCCAATGAGTACATACTATTCCAATGCACCCTGCGCCATTACACACAGTGAAAGTGAAAGCAGATGAAGCAGACAGAGAGCCTGTGATGACAATCTCACGTGCTCAAACAAAGAGTGTGTAAAGGGCCTGTCACAGTGGCGTATTCGTAGAGCTGCTCAGTACAGCGTATCATCTACACTGTAATGAGCAGCTCTCTGCCCACTTCATGAGGAGTATTTTGGGCGTATTTTGGGCGTATTTAAATGAAACACAATGCTGCAATGAGCAGGTCTATGAATACGCCACTGTGACAGGCCCTTAACTATCAGGATTGCTACACTAGTTTGCATGTGAATGATACTGGATAACTCTGCTTTCTATGCGTAAAGCACTGTTTACCATATCAATGGAGTGAGGGGGAGGGCCGCTCCTCAGACTGTAAGGAGCCAAAGTTGGCCAAAGTGTGAATGAAAGCTGCTTTAGGAGCAGCACAGAACAGTTCAAGTTTGTGATGTAACCTTTGTGTAATAGCAGACAGAAATTGCTTTGAGATGAGACAAACAAAACACATAAACCATTTTGTATATATTGTCCAAAATGTGCATTTGTGTTTATTGTTTGAACCTTTTTGTTGTACAGTCTTTCACACAAGACCTCAATTTACCTTTATAAAGTGTCAAAGCAGTTGTTTATTATAGTTTGCTGTGTGTTTTGAATAAATGCGTGTGGAAAATTATTTTTCACTTTATTTTTTCCTTTCTTTTTCTGATTGGAAACCTTTATTACACTTATAAAACACAATAAAAACATATTATTCTGAAAGCACAAGTTGTCCTGAAAAAAAGACATAAAACTTGATTGTGGGATGCAGGGAGAGCTGCTAACAGCAAGAATAAAACATTTATGCCAGGTGAGTGAACTGTCCAAAAAATGCCCTCGGACCCTAGAGGGTTAAGGGTAAAACTAAGTGGCAAGTCAAGTCAGTTTTTTTCCTATCAAAAGTAAATTTGTGGATGTCAGTGTATTTATTCTCACAACCGAGGAAAGGTGGCCCAAAAAATTGTTAATCGTTAATCTACCCCATCCAACTGATGAGCATGTGTTATGTCTTCTCCAGGATATCAGCTATTTGATAACATGACTCATGTGTCACATGCAACCTGGGCACAGTGAATCGGGGCACCCATGAATCAGTCTAGAAAGTGATTTACTAAGCCCCAGTATCAAGTGGATGACAAATATTACTTGTTGAAGCTTACACATTTTTTTTCTATAATTTGTGTATATAAACAACTGTTTTCACATTTGAACAGAAATTATGACAGTTGTTTAGAAGTTTCTAAAGGATTTATACTATATAAGACACTCACACATTACATAGCTGGTTTGCTGGATTATAGTTTCTATATGCATCAGCATAATTTAATATCATGTTTTTTTTTATTTATAAGTTGATTCACTGTGCCCCAGACATTAAATCACTGGGCGCAGTAAATCAAAAAATTTTAAATTGATTTTAAACATCTGTAAATTACACTTGGGAGATGTACATAACACAGCCTTATAAACAATAACTTACTGTGTTAAATCCACAATAGAATCACCTAAACCAATGCATAATGTGTTTATGCTGCCACAAACAACATTTCTGATCCACTGTGCCTTGGCTTCCCCTACTGGAACAATTGCTATTTCTTGTTTATGTTAATGATATGCCTTCTGAATTAAATTGGAAATTGCTGCTGTATGATGATAATTTTGCCCTCTTGGTATTTGGCAAAGGTAGTTCCAGCTCAAAATCCAGCAACAGCTGTCAAATGAACTTTGGCCTGTTTGTTATTGGCTTATTGGCAACAAGCCTTCTCCACACCTAGATAAAACAGAATCCATACTATCCATCCTATTTGGCTCAAATAGTAACATTTGCAACTCTTTTAATGTCACCTGTACTGGTCAAACCCTTCCTAGCAAAACCTGTGTTAAATAGCTTGACGTACATCATAACCAATCTTTATCTGGGAGTCAAACTGTACAATTACATTATAAGCAAATCTAATGCCAAACTGAAGTTCTTCTTCAGACAGACTAAATATTTCAATTTGAATCTGAAAAAACTATTAGTCTCAGCTTTAATCTCAAATTTTGACTAAACCTGTGCTGTTTGGTATTCTGGCCTTACCAAGAGAAAGAGAAATTAGAAGCTCTGAAGACAACCCACAACAAAATTGTGAGGTTCCCTTTTAATCCCTCAGACTCACTTAGGTTATGAAGGAATTGGACAGGTTAAGATGCTAACAGTGAGCCTCAGAGTTAAACAGTTGCAACTCAATCATATGCGTAACATAATTCATGGCAATGCGGCCCAATGTTTAACTTTGTCATTTGAAATCCATCCAGAACACCCACTCATCCACAGCCTTATAATCCCTTCTGTTAAATTTTGGTCAGTCCTCCTTTCCTTTTACGGGTTGCCAAGTTGTGGAATAGCTTGCCAGGGAATTTAAAACGCAGTCCAATGAGACTTGTTTTAAATGTCAGGTTAGAAAATTTTAAAGGAATTTTTACTTCTGGAAGAGGAACGTAATCCTTATTACCTATAATGAAAATTTAAGCACTGTTTAGCAGGTATTTATATTTATTCACAGGCATTATATGTATTTTTAAAATGATTTGGTAGTTTATAACATTTTTGGTATTATATACAAAGTTTTAGCTTGTCTCTTAGCTATGTGTGCTGGTACTGCAAACATATTTAAAAATATTTAAATATTGCCATTTATGGTTCATTTATTTCATATTCTGCTATTGTTGATTGTATGCCTTTGTTTTTATATATGGACCAATTTTCCTTTATTGTGTTTCCATCAATCCACATATCAGAGCATGTGCATCAAATAATGATTTGATGCACATGCTCTGATGCTCTGATCCAGGTTGGACAGCCATACAAAAACCTGTAAACAACAGGGCTCGAACGACTCGACCCTCCCTCCTCCTGTAAAGTCCATAGACATCTGTCCAGCAATCTTCTGAATCTATAAACTGTTCCTTGAAGTCCCCGAGACATACCGTGCATCCAGAAAGTATTGACAGCATTTCACTTTTTCCATAATTTGTTATGTTACAGCCTTATTCCAAAATGGATTCAATTATTTTTTCCCCTCAAAATTCTGCAGCCCATAATGACAACATTATTTTTTTTCCCAAATTTATATACAACCCCAATTCCAATGAATTTGGGACTTTGTGTGAAAGTGAAACAACAAAAGAATGCAATGATTTGCAAATCCTCTTCAACCTATATTCAATTGAATACACCACAAGACAAGGTATTTAATGTTCAAACTGATAGACATTTTTGTGCAAATATTTGCTCATTTTGAAATGGATACCTGAAACGCATTTCAAAAAAGCTGGGACAGGGCACAAAAGACTGGGAAAGTTGATGAATGCTCAAGGAACACCTGTTTGGAACATTCCACAGGTGAATAGGTTAATTGGAAACAGGTGAGTGTCATGATTGGGTATAAAAGGAGCATCCCCAAAAGGCTCAGCCATTCACAAGCAAAGATGGGGTGAGGATCATCACTTTGTGAACACACTGCATGAAAAAATAGTCCAACAGTTTAAGAACAATGTTTCTCAACGTTCAATTGCAAGGAATTTAGGGATTCCATCATTACAGTCCATAATATAATCAGAGATTCTGGAGAACGTTCTACACATAAGTGGCAAGGCTGAAAACCAACACTGAATGCCCATGACCTTCGATTCCTCAGGTGGCAGTGCATTAAAAAACCAACATAATTGTGTAAATGATCATACCGCATGGGCTCAGGAACATTTCAAAAAACCATTATCAGTTAACACAGTTCGTCGCTACATCTACAAGTGCAAGTTAAAACTCTACCATGCAAAGCGAAAGCCATACATCAACAACATCCAGAAACGCCGCCACTTTCTCTGGATCCAAGCTCATTTAAAATGGACAGACACAAAGTGGAAAAGTGTGCTGTGGTCTGATGAGTCCACATTTCAAATTGTTTTTGGAAATCACAGACGTCGTGTCCTCTGGACAAAAGAGGAAAGAGACCATCCAGATTGTTACCAGCGCTAAGTTCAAAAGCCAGCATCTGTGATGGTATGGGGGTGTGTTAGTGCCCATGACACTGGAAACTTACACATCTGTGATGGCACCATCAATGCTGAAAGGTACATCCAGGTTTTGGAGCAACACATGCTGCCATCCAAGCAACGTCTTTTTCAGGGACATCCCTGCTTATTTCAGCAAGACAATGCCAAGCCACATTCTGGACACGTTACAACAGCGTGGCTTAGTAGTAAAACAGTGCGGGTACTAGACTGGCCTGCCTGCAGTCCAGACCTGTTGCCCATTGAAAATGTGTGGCGTATTATGAAGCACACAATATGACAATGGAGACCCCGGACTGTTGAACAACTGAAGTCATACATCAAGCAAGAATGGGAAAGCATTCCACCTACAAAGCTTCAACAATTAGTGTCTTCAGTTCCCAAATGCTTATTGAGTGTGTGTTAGAAGGAAAGGTGATGTAACACAGTGGTAAACATACCACTGTCCCAGCTTTTTTGAAATGTGTTGCAGGCATCCATTTAAAAATGAGCAAATATTTGCACAAAAACAAAGGTTATTACATTTCAAACAATGTCTCAACTTCATTGGAATTGGGGTTTTATATATACAGTAGTGTTCAGAATAATAGTAGTGCTATGTGACTAAAAAGATTAATCCAGGTTTTGAGTATATTTCTTATTGTTACATGGGAAACAAGGTACCAGTAGATTCAGTAGATACTCACAAATCCAACAAGACCAAGCATTCATGATATGCACACTCTTAAGGCTATGTAATTGGGCTATTAGTAAAAAAAGTAGAAAAGGGGTGTTCACATTAATAGTAGCATCTGTTGTTGATGCTACAAACTCAAAACTATTATGTTCAAACTGCGTTTTTAGCAATCTGTGAATCCCTAAACTAGTATTTAGTTGTATAACCACAGTTTTTCATGATTCTTCACATCTGCGAGGCATTAATTTGTTGGGTTAGAACCAAGATTTTGCTCGTTTACTAGTGTGCTTGGGGTCATTGTCTTGTTGAAACACCCATTTCAAGGGCATGTCCTCTTCAGCATAAGGCAACATGACCTCTTCAAGTATTTTGACATATCCAAAGTGATCCATGATACCTGGTATGCGATATATAGGCCCAACACAATAGTAGGAGAAACATGCCCATATCATGATGCTTGCACCACCATGCTTCACTGTCTTCACTGTGAACTGTGGCTTAAATTCAGAGTTTGTGGGTCGTCTCACAACCTGTCTGCGGCCCTTGGACCCGAAAAGAACAGTTTTACTCTCATCATTCCACAAAATATTCCTCCATTTCTCTTTACGCCAGTTGATGTGTTCTTTGGCAAATTGTAACCTCTTCTGCACGTCTTTTATTTAACAGAGGGACTTTGCGGGGGATTCTTGCAAGTAAATTAGCTTCACACAGGCGTCTTCTAAGTGTCACAGCACTTACAGGTAACTCCAGACTGTCTTTGATCATCCTGGAGCTGATCAGTGGGTGAGCCTTTGCCATTCTGGTTATTCTTCTATCCATTTGATGGTTGTTTCCCATTTTCTTCCACGCGTCTCTGGTTTTTTGTCCATTTTAAAGCATTGGAGATCATTGTAGATGAACCGCCTATAATTTTTTGCACCTGCGTATAAGTTTTCCCCTCTCCAATCAACTTTTTAATCAAACTACGCTGTTCTTCTGAACAATGTCTTGAACGTCCCATTTTCCTCAGGTTTTCAAAGAGAAAAGCATGTTCAACAGGTGCTGGCTTCATCCTTAAATAGGGGACACCTGATTCACATGTGTTTGTTCCCACAAAACTGACAAACTCACTGACTGAATGCCACACTACTATTATTGTGAACACCGCATTTTATATTTTTTTACTAATAGCCCAATTTCATAGCTTTAAGAGTGTGCATATCATGAATGCTTGGTCTTGTTAGATTTGTGAGAATCTACTGAATCTACTGGTACCTTGTTTCCCATGTAACAATAAGAAATATACTCAAAACCTGGATTAATCTTTTTAGTCACATAGCACTACTATTATTCTGAACACTACTGTATATATAAAACCCCAATTCCAAACCCCAATATATTATAGCTAAACGTATGCTGTCCAAGGCGGGAGTCCAGGTGTGCTGTAGCCAAATGTCTTGGCCAGACACGCTTAGGTGCTTTGCCTTGAGCATGCCGCCGCAGGCAGTGAACATGCGGCATCCAATTTTCACATCAAGCATGAAAAAATTAATTCCAGATGGCAAGAAGACCTTGCCTACCTTAATTCACACACCTAATGTGCACCATGGCAGTCTAATATACTTATTATTATATATCTAATATAATCTAATATACCAACTAAGTTGATATTGCCCGACCTAATGCAAATTATTTTTACCACTTTTATGTAGCCAACTCCGGGTTAGTGAAAGGTACACTGGTAGACAGCAGTTTACTTCAAAAATTGTTTATTTATTTAATTACAAATTATGCAGGTCAGTTCTCCTGAAAAAAATTAGATGTTTATTGTTTTTGTACATATTATTTTTGATATACAGTTTCTAAAACTGGATTATTTAACATTTCCCTGTGGTCTTGTGATAGAGCTGTATTTTGTGAAACCTATTCTGTGTTGTACAATATGTTTCACAAAATACATTTATGAATTAAAAAAAAGAGTCTGTTGGTGGAACTGTGATGACACACCTATTTCCTGATAGGATAGGTATGACTATATTTCAGTGTTGCTTAGTGTATTATGGTGCAGACTCTGCGTTGTGTGATGTCAGAAGCTAACCAGAGTCGGTCCTGATTAGTACTTGGTTGGGAAACCAAGATGAGAGGTTGTGTGTTTCTCCAGGTAAGAGTGGACTTGAGTCAGGAAGGAAATTCAACATATAACTTGTGCCAAATCACACTGTAGTTCTCTACTGGCTCTGCTGTGGTGAGCATGAACAAAAATGAGAAAAAAAAAAAAGATGGCAGCAGCCAAAAGACAAACAACAATATTCTGTGAGGGGTCAGGGTTTTTTTTGTATAACCTGAGCGAATCTGTACTGCCCAAACCACAATCATATGCATGATTAACTACCAGCTGTTATTGTTAGCGGTCCAGACATGACCGGACCAGTACAGGTGATGAACTCAAATGCTAGGAGAAAGGAACAGAACTTGTTGTGAACAAAAAGATATTTATTTACAATAAATCAGAAAAATAATAATGCTGCATTGGGGGTACCTGCAGAGTGGAGTCAGCCTGCTCGTAGCAGTGGAAATTAGGGAGCTGCAGGTTCCTGAGCCAGTCTTGAAAGAGAACTGAAATCCTGGAGTATATGGAACTGGAGCCGGGGCCAGGTGGGACACAAAGAGCCAAGAATAGGAACTAGGAGCAGAGGTGAGTGATTGCACTCATAACACAGAAGCCTTTAACAACAGACAGTTCACTGAAGGCTTAAAATAGGAATGTTCACAGTTCTAGAAATTAAGTTTGCTGTTCAGGGATCATTCTTCAGAAGTAAGAGGTCAGGTGATGCAATGATGCAGTTCCAGTTATGCAGGACTTGACATTTAAGAAACAACTTGGAAAGTTCTTAGTGGTTTAATATCATACAGTTCTTGGAAAACAGTTCTTGGAAATAGTTTTTGGTACTAGTTCTTGGAAACAGTTCTTGGAAACAGTTCTTGTCATGCACAGTCACAAACAGGAGCAGCGTGAAAACAGGGTCTCACAGTCAATGCAGGAACTTAACTGAAGTGTGGCAGAGCTACGTGTTTTGTAGCTGAGAGCCGGAAAGTTTCAAAGTGACTTTCTGCAGAGAGTGGCCAGGTTACCTTGAGATGAGCTGTGGAAAACTCAGATGTCAGAGCGCACACAAGTGTCAGCGTAGACAAGGTCATGGATTTCTCATGGAGAGACACATGTAGAATCTGGCAGTGACTGAGCTCAAAGCCGGGGTTTAAGTAACCCACTCCTGATGAGCCTCAGGTGCAAGTAGCTGACAAGCAGCAGGTGTTCCTTGGCTCTGCAGTGCACCACCTGGAGGGAAAACAGACAAGCTACACACAACAGGTTAAAAAGGGAAGGGGAGAGGCAGCCAAAAGGCTGGCCACAACTCCAGCTGTGATCCAATTTAGGGAGGATGTTTTCTTATTTAATCTACATTTAAAAAAGGAGAGAAACCAGTTCAGATGCTACTTATGCTGCATTAACATGTTGGTTGAAAGTGTCAGACGGTAAAGAGGGTTGCTCATATTTAGTGAGGAGGAAAGACTGACAGTGAGGGATGGATTTTTAAGTGCAGAAAGTCACCCAATTTTAATCATGTAAATATAAATAATTCATGTAATATTACGGAATGAATTAATCTATAATAATCACACAAAAAGTTCACTTTTCAGGCGCCATCACAACCAAGGCTTCCTGTTTTAACACAAAGCTCTGCAAAACTCTGAAACTGTGTCTATATCTCAATTAAGTTTTTCTGGGTTTTTTTTTTACATGTTGTTAGCATCGAACATCGTCAACTACAGTCTGGCTGCCGCTGCAGACCACAGGAATTCTACTATGACCGGAATAAAGTTTTTCTGCTGCCATCATGCAGCATAAATGCAGACATCAAGCAGCACAGAGCGCACCCTCTGACACGTGTGAGAAGGAGAGGGGAAGGGACTACTGTATGGAAGTAATCACATCTTAGCCGGTTGTATGCTGTTCAGAGAGCCTGTGATATATAAGTAAAAAATTATTAATTACTAAGTGTTATATCTGTTTTGTCCTTTTTGACTCACCCCGCCATCACCCACAATATTTTCTGACCAATCTTACCTGCACCTGCCTGACCCACGGGTTAATCTACTGGTGCCCGCAGGTTACGGATTGACCCACCCACCATTGTTGTAACGGGTAAAATCTATGAGTAACACCTTGATCTTTATTAGTGCTGTAATTTATCCAGATATGTTGTCACTGTTTGAATCTGACCTGGTCCTTCCTGTATTCAGTTTGCATGTTCTGTGGGTTCTGTCTGGGTGCTCCGGCTTCCTCCCACTTCCAAAGACATTCAGGGTAGGTAAACTGGTGGATGGATGATTCAAACTAATATGATGGACAGACATGCAAATGGTACTGATTATCACAGTGCAACTCGGCCAAAGTTTGTTTGGCAATGGAGTACACACAAATCCAAGCACAACATGGAGGTGGTGCTTATTCTACCGCCTACTGGACAATATTGAAATACACAACATCTCTTTAGTTCTAATTCTGCTGAATTTCAATGAATATAATTGTCAACAAGCATGAGTTGAACCTTAAAACAAGAGCGTCAAAGTTATTTTAATGTTACATGGATTTA
This sequence comes from Thalassophryne amazonica, assembly GCF_902500255.1. NCBI lineage: Eukaryota > Metazoa > Chordata > Actinopteri > Batrachoidiformes > Batrachoididae > Thalassophryne > Thalassophryne amazonica. The sequence goes on along the minus strand of NC_047108.1, from coordinate 29,321,904 downwards.
TAGTTTGGAAAATGGTGGCTCTGGCATTCCCATTCCAAACCCCAGATGTCTGCTCTTGCACTGTGTAACTTCAGTGGATCAGGCAACATTTTATGACACTATAGTTTGGTCTTACGCAGTAAGGCCAACATCATGGCTTGATTTGTATGTACAATAATGGTGTCAGTGTAAATTGCACTATGTAACTTATCACATCACCTGCAGGACCACCCAGGTCCTGGATGGTAACTGCCATGGTGGACTGATACAGTTTAGTTGATCTAGGAATGCTCAATTTAAATAATAATAATTACACTGTCACTCAGGAGGAGTTCCATCACTCTAGAGGAGCTCGGAGTCAAGCCGCTGCTCCTCCACTTTGAAAGGAGCCAGCTGAGGTGGCTTGGGCATCTTTTCTGGATGCCCCCTGTTCTCCTCGCTGGAGAGGTGTTCTGGGCACGTCCCATTGGGAGGAGGCCCTGGGGAAGACCCAGGACAAGCTGGAGGGACTACGTCTTGCAGCTGGCTAGGGAAGGAGGAGAACCTGGGGGAGGTGTGTGGATCGGGAGGTTTGGGCGGCTTTGCTTGAGCTGCTGCCCCCGTGACCCGAACTCGGATGAAGTGGAAGAAAATGGATGGATGGATGGATAATAATTACATGGAGAAATGTGGCAGGTGGGGTTTAAACCAGGAACCTTCCGCACTGGAAACTGATGCACTAGTGCACTAACTGCTTTGCCACTACCACTGCATTAGTTGATATAATGAACTTGATTAATCCAGTGCACCACAATATTTTATTAGTTTGCATCTTTGAAATTGATAAGTTTATTCTGGACTGTGAGAGTGTGGCAAACATTTTAGTAAAGGAAACTGCAAAACAGCCATTTTCTCATGCAAGCTGTTAAAAATAACCAGAAATAGTTGGTGAGAGAGACGCATTCCTCAGGACTATGGGTCTTACAAGTTGACTGCACAGTAATTACATCTCCCGAGGATCCAGGAGAGGAAAGTTTTTCAAAAAGAGGGGCAAAACTGGCGAGGCAGGAGAACGTCATGCTCTGCAGGCATTGCTAACCTCTCTTCCTGAAACAAAATCTGAATCCTAATATCAGCAAACAGACATGGAACACTGTCAACACTTTTGCTGGTTCATTCATTCCTAATTTGTTGTGTTGTTTTGCTGTCTATGAAATTAAATGATTTCTGTTCACACACATCTTTGATGTAAGAATTTCCAACCTTGCTCTTTCAAAATACGAATCCTTGTGATTTGTAGTGGCCTCAAGCCTTTAGAGTTGGGGCATCAGCTGCAGCACAGATTTTATTCGGAGGCCTCAGAGGTCACAGAGAAATGAAAGGAATCAGGTAGAATGAGAAACACATGGAAACTCTAGCAACATGGCAGAAACACCGACTGATTCTTATTTTTGTTCAGTCATACACAGTTCACCTTCTGCTCAGACTGAGGCAGCTCAGTATCAGTGCAGAAACACGTTGAGATACTTCGGGCTGAAAAGAAGACAGAAAAACACAACTAAAAATACGTTTCAAGGCATTGGGGGGGGGGGGGGGGTTAAGTGGTTGGTGTACTTGTTTCAAGATCAGAAGGTTAGCAGTTCAAGACCACCTCTGCCCCTTCTCTGTGTCATATGGAATTGTGTCCACCAGGGCATTGGTATAAAATTTGCCAAACCAAACTGCAGATCCATTTACTTAACATTGGTTACAATGAGTGGAAGGGGTAGGGGTGATAAAAGACAAAGAATGGGAGGTTCGTGATAACATCCAGGGACTCACCAAACCCGCTATCCACTGTCTGGCTCGCCATGGTGGCGTCAAGCAGATCTCATGTCTTATCTACAAGGAGCCTCGTGGTGTGTTGAAGGTGTTCCTGCAGAACGTGATCTGTGATACCGTCAGCTACACTGAGCATGCCAAGAGGAAGACTGTGACTGCCATGGATGTGGTGTACGCCCTGAAGAGGCAGGGAAGGACCCTGTACGGCTTTGGTGGTTAAGCCGCTTCACAGTCTATAATGAACCTAACCCCAACTAAAAGAAGGTGAAGGGAATTACTTTCTTTGTTGTTTTCAATTTTGTTGTGTGTTGTGAACATACCTCTGTTAGGCATTTGAATATTAGGGCTGAAACAGTTAGTCCAGTATCTCAAATAATTTGATTACAAAAAATTCAAGGCACAAAAAACAGAAGAAGACTAGAGCATGCGCACAAGCCTTGTAAGAGCTAATCTGTAGTGCCAAAAGCTACCGCTTTCCGACACGACACAAAAGTAAAATAAAGTCTTTTCAAAGAAAGAGGGTCCACGCTTGATCATCTGAAATAGACTTATACTCCCGTCACACATCGCTGGAATCACGCAGAGTGGCGTCGGACTTATAAATTAGCGCACATCCAAAAGGTGCTGGATTTCAGTTCCAAAACGTTCAGACAGCCATCTGCAGAAGTCCACACACTTGGTCAAAATCGGCCAGTGGCCCCGAGTGTAATGCACATGTTCATAATTCTCCGGGCGCCATCGAGATAGGACCTCTGTCCAACGTCGGCCCACCTGTTATCTGAGGACCATCTAACCAGAATTTACATATTCTGATGGCACCAAAACAGGATCTGAAACAATTTGAACACGTATGAGGTAACCTCAAGATGGATCTGGCACAGTATGCCTGCTGGTATGATCTGCAGTGCCACATATAATAATGTCCACCTGGCGCTACAGATCTGGACAAACTGTATATCCATAACAGATGTTACAGTACAAATAATATTCCTCCCCATGGGTGACATAATAATGTGCACATATTGTGGCCCATCAGAATCTGTGACACCACGGTGGCTGGCGGGCAGTTGCGCACACTGTCACACCTCATGTCAGAGGCTCAGAGCTGAACAGATCTCACCGTTATAAACTATAAACTAGGGATGAGCGAGTATGCCACTATCTATATATGTATCTGTATCTCTTCAACCATCTAAATTATCTGTATCCATATTTGTACTCATAGTGGGCCGTGGCCTAAACCAGAAGTGGGCGTAGCTTAACCAAAATGGCTGGGGCTTAAATCAGTACATTATTTTAAGTCTGAAATTGATATGGATTGATCAGCAGAAGTTGCTATATTTATTGTTTATTTGAAAACTATTTACAGAACAGCCTCAAAATTGAGATTCAACTCAATGTTTTTGATCACAAAAGTAAGAGAACTATTTGCAGAACAAGTTTTATGAACTCAGAACATGAATATTCTTCAGTCTATGGATGAATATTACAGAACAGCCTCAGAATTGACATTCAATGTAGTAGGAAATTATGAACTACTAAGTGTTGTGTGTTGGGGGTTTGGCTGGATGTTTTTGTGTTGTTTTCTTTTCTTTGCTCTCCAGGTGGTATGCAAACTGGTTTTTGTCTGTGGAGAAGGTGCTGGCAGAAGAGTCCTTTACCCTCATCAGCATGATTTGCAGCACCTGTGGATGATGCTCACGTGCAACTTAAGACTTCAGCTGAAGCAGATACTTGAGATGGCGTTCTGCATTAAGCATGAGTGATTCAAGCAGAATTGCTGGGAACTCGACCTGTGACGTTCGTTTGTGAGACGCTGAGGACCGCGCCTGGGTTTGACACATTGTGCCTGTGAAGGAGGACGGGTGAGGGCACATGCTGTCAGCACACATCAGAGGTGATTGATTGTCTGAATAAGTGTTAATAGTAATTTGATATTTTGTTACGCAGTATATTTGAACATTGATGAGAATTGTGCAGCTCGCTTCTCACGGCTGTGGCGTGCGGACTGATGATCCTCCACCTGTTGTGAGAAGCTGCTCATTTACAATAAAGCTTAAATTCAGACTGAATGTGTTGCTGATAGTGTGTGCCTTTGAAGGATATTTGTTGTAGCTGTTGACTTACCTCACCTTTTCCATCCTTCACAGAGTCAGTTTGTCGTATCCACCTGGGGGGGTGTTCGGCGGTGAGTCTGGGTCCAGAAGCGCCGAGCTTTGATCCATTTCGGCGCTGGAGAGTGCGCCGTCCTTCACCTCGCCAGACAATATGCACATTATGTTTGTACACCAATTATTGCACAGGAGAAAAATAAAACTGTTTTGTTTTGGAACCGCTTTCTGGTTATTTAGTGCTGGGTTCAGTTCAGATGCAGGTCCGCTCCTCAACCCGCGTCTGCACATAACACTAAGTATGCATCAACAAGAGTTGTCATACTCAACACAACTTCCTTTTTTCAAATATTTATTTATTGTTACTACCTAACGTTCTTGGCATTTTTTTCCACAAAAAGTTAAACAATATTGATTTAAGGTGTGTCTGTGTGTGTATGACAGTCTGTCTGTGTGTGCATGTGTGTGTGACTGAGTGACTGTGTTGAGAGGGAGACAGAGAGGTTGTTCGACTGACCAATTTATTTTTATGAACTGCAGTGAGAAAGTGTCAGATACTGCATGCAGCCATATTCAATAAAACTATTGATATAGGCTACTTTGTGTGTTCAGCTATATGTGTGTAAGTGGTCTGTAAGACTGTTTATTTTTTAATGATCTGTGTGAACTTGGTGATTCATGCAAACATCCAGTGATGGCAGACAGGGAAATATGTCAGCCTTGTTCACTGTATTCTTCTCAAAGCACAGTTTTCCAGCTGACTTTATATCACCAAACCAGCGAAGAGCAAACAAATGGTAATAAAAACCCGACCGGTGTGGAGGCAGTGACTGAGCAACATGAGCCATGAGCCAGCTCGTCTTGTCAAATGCACCACGTACGATATGAAACAAGTTCACCAAGTAACTTAAATATCATACAAACCGTAAAAGAGGCGAGCTGAAGAAAAATTAGGTAGAATCAAGCCAAGCACAGAGGAGAGAGATCCTGTGTGTGTGTGTGTGTGTGCTTGTTTGAGGTGGGCAGATCGATCCTAATATCGATAACATCGATACCAACGCTGGTATGATATTGAACTATCCTCATGTAAAAAGATCGATACTCAAGCTTTTTTTCTCTCCTGCACGCACTGACTGCTGCGCACGCAGATTCATCAAAGTCTACCCAGCGGGCACAATACGTTGAATCCACATTGAAACAACATACAGGGCAAATGTTCAACACAACGTTGATTTTTGATTGTATTTGTAAGTTGTAACAACGTACCTTTCAGACGTTGAAACAATGTAGCTTTTCAGACGTTGAAACACAATTAATTTTTGATGGTATTTGTAAGTTTGAAACAATGTAATTTTGAGATGATGAAGCAACGTATGTTTTAGTTGAAACATTGTTCTCTGACATTGATTCACATGTTCTTCACAGTGATCTGTTTCATTAAAAAAAGCACCAAGAAAAATCTTTTTTTCAACAATTTATTAATATCAAATGCATCAACAGTTTATCACACAAGTTATTCATGGCCATATTTATGATGGTTATGGACAGAAAAAATAATAATACATCATATTTAAGAGCAAAACTGTGGACAATTTTAACACAAACCCATTACGATAAATAAATTTCCTGAGGACAATTCATATGAAAAAAAAATACTGTTTTTAATCACATTAGATTTGAAGGACTCAGTATGACATTAGTCAGATACGATAATGCAATTGAACACACATCATTTTTAAGAGCATAACATATGATAGATATGTTAGATTTACACCAAATTGAAGCAGTTTTGGAGCAGATTCTATGTTGGATTAGCAGCCAGAGAGAGACCAGACGTCATGGTGCGTCTCTAATGTGAACTGGCTGTCACACCCCCCCACCCCCCCCAAAAAAACCCAAAACACATTAACAACAAAAAATGTTAGTTTCTCAAACCTGTAATCTGGGTCAGGAAAAAGTTCAGGATGGTCCTGTCTATACTTCTTTGATTCTGCTTGGATAGGACAGCTTCAGATTATGGCACCATTGTAAAAATTATGGTAGTACTGTCCATTGATGTGATACTAATTGCAGCCTCCATGACAACTCTGTAAATTTGTGGCACGTCCCTGCAAGGCTGCCTTTGGCAGTTTCCTGACTTGCCCTGACTGCTGAAGCATGCCAAAGATAAACAGGAGCCATAGCGTACAAGCAGCACCTGACAATGGTTCTTACTGTATTCTTCTCTTGTTCCATTCCAGGGGTGTATGCAGTCAGAGCATTGATTAGGGCATTCCTCTGGTGTCTGGTTCCCTTGTCCTCGCCATTGTTTTGTCACTAGCACTCTTCAGCTGCAAGTTGAAAATTTCCATTGTTAGCACAAGCAATTAAACATGTTTTACTGGTCAGATACTGTATAATTTTAGTGACATGGTTTAATTGGTATATAACTAAACACCTTATTGGACAAGCCCTATATTTTTAACAAGCTGTTTATACTGCTTGCAGAATTTTCTTATCAGCTAGGTATACCTCACTAGTAAAAGCAGATCAAATAAAAATTATGAATCCTATGTACCCACTGCTATTTGTTTAAGTTACTGTATTCCATAAATGGAGCATGTTTCATAATATACTGTTAAAAAAAAAAAAAAAAACAGAAAAACTTTATTAAGTGATGAGGATCTGACAAACAGAAACAGATTAATGTTGGGAAGGTGTCGTAGCACGGACCCACACCAGGGGGGCGCAAATGAACGGACAATGAGTAAGCCAAAAGGTAACCATTTAATGTTGTGATAATACACAACGAAACGTGTCGTAATTTTCACAGTCAATAAACACCAGGTGATGTGTGGCAGGCTCGAAGATAGAAGACTCCGACGAGAGAGAAGGCCGCGTCCCACACGGCTCCACCACCAACGGCCTAAGAACACCGGAGCCGCCGAGAGGATCCCGAGTCCCCAGGTGGCCTCTGTCTTCGACTGTCGACCCTGGTACTGCTGGCAGAAAGCAGAAATATGATGTGTGAGTGTGAGTCCGCACACTCAGTAATTTATAGTCCAGACACCATTAGGAGGGAGCACCTCCACCTCCAAATCATACACACTCGTGCAGCTCCTGTTTGTCCCTCTTCTGGGTCTTCACAGGAATGCGACTGCACACAGAACAAGGTTAGACAACGTATTAGTCAGCAGAGAAATTACCTTGGTACTGGTAGTCGATTTCTCGGCGGGGAGGTGGAGTTGCAGTCCGGCTTTTATGGTGGTGATAAACGAGTGACAGCTGGTGCAGAGGATGAGTGACAGCTGTCACTTCTTCTGGGTCTGGCGCCCTCTCGTGCTTGGAGCCCGCACTCCAAGCAGGGCGCCCTCTGGTGGTGTTGGGCCAGCAGTACCTCCTCTTCAGCGGCCCACACAACAGGACCCCCCCCTCAACGGGCGCCTCCTGGCGTCCGACCAGGCTTGTCCGGATGTCTTGCGTAGAACTCGGCCTGCAGGGCCGGGTCCAGGATGAAGCTCCTCTTCACCCAGGAGCGTTCTTCAGGTCCATACCCCTCCCAGTCCACCAGATATTGGAAACCCCGGCCCTTACGACGGACGTCCAGGAGCCTGCGGACTGTCCAGGCAGGCTCCCCGTCGATGAGCTGGGCAGGAGGCGGCGTAGGTCCCGGAGTACAGAGGGGTGAGGTGTGGTGTGGTTTGAGACTGGAGACATGAAAGACAGGGTGAATCCGCAGTGAAGCCGGGAGTTGAAGCTTCACTGCGGCCGGGTTGATGATCTTGAGGATCTTAAAGGGTCCAATGAATCTGTCTTTCAACTTTGGGGAGTCGACACACAAAGGGATGTCCTTGGTTGAGAGCCACACCTCCTGCCCGGGCTGGTATGTGGGGGCCGGGGAACGTCGGCGGTCCGCATGGGTCTTGGCCCTCGTCCGGGCCTTTAACAGGGCAGAGCGGGTGGGCCGCCACACCCGGCGGCACCTCCTGAGGTGGGCCTGGACCGAGGGCACACCGACCTCTCCCTCCACCGGGAACAATGGGGGCTGGAACCCCAAACATGCCTCAAAAGGGGAGAGGCCGGTAGCAGACGAGACTTGGCTGTTATGGGCATACTCGATCCAGGCCAGATGGTGACTCCAGGCCGCCGGGTGCGCGGAGGTGACGCAGCGAAGGGCCTGTTCTAACTCCTGGTTAGCCCGCTCTGCCTGGCCGTTGGTCTGGGGGTGGTACCCGGACGAGAGACTCACGGTGGCCCCCAGCTCCTTACAGAAACTCTTCCACACCTGCGAAGAGAACTGGGGACCACGATCTGATACAATGTCCGATGGATCCCATGCAGCCGCATGACGTGGTGGACCAGAAGGTCTGCCGTCTCCTGGGCTGTCGGGAGCTTCGGGAGGGCCACGAAGTGGGCCGCCTTGGAGAACCGGTCCACTATCGTGAGAATAACGGTGTTGCCCTGGGACGGCGGGAGGCCCGTGATGAAGTCCAGGCCGATGTGAGACCAGGGGCGATGAGGCACTGGCAGGGGCTGGAGGAGTCCCGTCGTCCTCCGATGGTCTGCCTTGCCCCTGGCGCAGATGGTACAGGCCTGGACATAGTCCCGGACGTCGGTTTCCAGGGACGCCCACCAGAAGCGCTGCTGGACTACTGCCACGGTCCTACGCACTCCGGGATGACAGGAGAGCTTGGACCCGTGACAGAAGTCCAATACGGCAGCTCTTGCCTCTGGTGGGACGTACAGTCTGTTCTTGGGGCCAGTCCCCGGGTCCGGGCTCCTTGTCAGGGCCTCCCGGACGGTCTTCTCCACGTTCCAGGTGAGGGTGGCCAGGACAGTGGACTCGGGGATGATGGTCTCGGTGGGGTTCGACAGCCCCGCTTTGGCTTCTTCTTCGTGCACCCGGGACAATGCATCTGGTTTTTGGTTCTTGGTCCCGGGGCGATACGTGATCTGGAAGTCAAAGCGCCCGAAGAACAGAGACCAGCGGGCTTGCCTGGGGTTCAGCCGCTTGCGGTCCGGTGTACTCCAGGTTCCGATGATCCGTGAAACCGTGAAGGGCAACGATGCCCCCTCCAGCAGGTGTCTCCACTCTTCAAGAGCCTCCTTCACCGGAAGAAGTTCCCGATTGCCGACGTGCATAGTTCCGTTCAGCTGGGGTCAACCTGCGGGAATAAAAGGCACAAGATGGAGGACTTTATCAGCCTCCACGCTCTGGACAGCACGGCTCTATCCTGGTCAGAGGCGTCCACTTCTACTATGTACTGGCGATCAGGATCAGGCGGCACAGAACTGGTGCAGTCGAGAACCGGTGTTTCAACTCCTGGAACGCGGCTTCGCACCGATCCGACCAGGCGAAGGGGACCTTGGTGGAGGTCAGGGCAGTCAGGGGCTAACTACCTGACTGTAACCTTTAATGAACCTCCTGTAGAATTTGCAAAGCCTAGGACTGCTGTAGTTTCCTGCGGCTTGTTGGTTGGGGCCGATCTCTCACCCGCCGCAACCTTAGCCGGATCAGGGGCGACGTAGTTGGAGGAGATGATGAACCCAGGAAGGACAAGAAGTGCGGGGGACCTCGCACTTCTCGCCCTTCACAAACCGCCGGTTCTCCAACAACCGCTGTAGGACCTGACGTACAGTCTGGACATGGTTCTCAGGGTCCGGGGAAAGATGAGTATATCGTCCAGATATACGTAAGATGAACCGATGCAGGAAGTTCCCGCAAGACGTCATTTACCAAAGCTTGGAACGTCGCGGGGGCGTTAGTGAGGCCGAACGGCATGACCAGGTACTCAAAATGACCTAACGGGGGTGTTGAAATGCCGTCTTCCATTCGTCTCCCTTCCGGATCCGAACCAGGTGGTACGCGTTTCTAAATCCAATTTTGTGAAATTTGGGCTCCATGCAGGGGCGTGAACCTGAATCCAACAGAGGTAACGGGTATCGGTTGCGAACCGTGATCTCGTTCAGCCCTCTGTAATCAATGCATGGACGGAGTCCGCCGTCTTTCTTGCCCACAAAAAAAGAACCCAGCACCCATCGGGGAGGTGGAGTTTCGGATCAGCCCGGCAGCTAAGGAGTCCCGGATGTAGGTCTCCATTGATTCGCGTTCCGGACGTGAGAGGTTGTACAACCTACTGGTGGGTACTCAGCGTCCGGGACCCAAATCGATGGCACAATCATACGGTCGGTGCGGGGGAAGAGTGAGTGCCCGATCTTGCTGAAAACATCAGCAAGATCGTGGTACTCCTTTGGCACCGCCGATAGATTGGGGGGAACTTTGACCTCCTCATTAGCCGTAGTGCCGGGAGGAACCGAGGATCCTAAGCACTCCCGGTGGCAGGTTTCGCTCCACTGCGTCCAACCCCAGACGGCCAATCAAATCCGGGGATTGTGCTTCACCATCCATGGAAGCCCAAAATCACTCGGGAGGTAGAAGGTGTTTACTGGAACACTATCTCCTCCCTGTGATTCCCAGACACAACCAAAGTCACTGGTGTGTCTGAGTGTTGATTAATGGAAGCAGGTGCCAATCTAGTGCTCGCACCTGCAATGGTGCCGGCAGAGCCACCAGAGGAGCCCTACTTCCTTTACCCATCTGCTGTCCAGCAGATTCCCTTCAGACCCCGTGTCTATCAGTGCTGGGGCATGAAGGGGTAAATCCCCACAAAGGATTGTAACTGGGATTGCGTGGCAGATTTGCGGGGTTTTCCCGCGGGCGTGTTATGACCCACCTTAGCCCAGTTTCTAAGGACGGGCGTGTAGTTTGACCGTTTTTGGGCAGTCCTTCTGCATGTGCTCGCAAGAGCCGCAGACAAAAACACTCCCCGCGGGCCAGCCTCCTTTGGTCTGATCTGTGATTGTTAATTTGGCCCTGCTCGTGTCCCTAGCCTTGTGTCCCCCTCAGCAGGGGGAGCCGTAGCCACACGGAGCTCTCTGGCAGTGAAGCGTGGGGACGACGGCCACCTTGTTCGGAACCGGAAGGGGGAGGGACGGCTCGTGCCCTGGTCACGCCTTCCCGGCCTGCTCCCGACGATGCTCGCTTAACGGTTGTCTAAGCGTATAACCAAATCGATCAGCCCGTCAATTCCCGCGGTTCCTCCTTGGCCAGTAGGGTGCTCCTTAATGGACCGGGGACAGTCCATTTACAAAGGCCGCGCGGAGTGCAACGTATTCCAGCCGGACCTCGCTGCCGCGATGCGGAAGGCGACTGCATACTCGGCTGCGCTACGGCGCCCCTGTCTCATCGACAGCAGCACGTTCAAAGCGGTCTCGCCTCTGTTGGGATGATCAAACACTTGTTTGAATTCCCGTACGAACCCAGTATAAGACGTTGGGAGCCGTGAATTCCTGCTCCCAAAGCTCCGTAGCCCATGCGCGTGCCTCTCCTCGAAGCAGATAATAACATAAGCTACCCGGCTAGCGTCTGATGCGTACATGATGGGCGCTGTGAAAAGACAGCGAACACTGCATGAGGAAGTCCGCGCACGTCCGACAACAGCCCCCGTACGGTTCCGGAGGGCTTATGTATGCTTCAGGGGGACGGTGGGGGGGTTCGTTGAACGACCAGTGGAACGTCTGATACAGGCCCAGGACCAGCCAGAGGAGTGGCTGCAGCAGGCGCCCTGATCGCGCGCATTCCACCCTGGGCGGTGAGAGCCTCCACCCTTCGATTAAGGAGGAAACTCTGACTCGGCCGTCACTAATTCCACCGGGCCTTGAAGGCGTTTAAGATCTGCTGCAGCTCACTCAACCCCCTCCCGCTGACGCCTGCGCTCCTGGCTCTTCCATTGGCCTGTCAAGCTTGAGTTGACGCCCCTCGGAGTCCATGACGATGGCCGAGAAATCCTGTGGGAAGGTGTCGTAGCACGGACCCACAACAGGGGGCGCAAATGAACGGACAATGAGTAAGCCAAAAGGTAACAATTTAATGTTGTGATAAACACAACGAAACGTGTCGTAATTTCACAGTCAATAAACACCAGGTGATGGTGGGCAGGCTCGAAGATAGAAACGCCCGACGGAAGAGAAGCCGCGTCCCACACGGCTTCCACCACCAACGGCCTGAAGACACCGGAGCCGCCAAGTCCCGAGTCCCCAGGTGGCCTCTGTCTTCGACTGTCGACCCTGGTACTGCTGGCAGAAAGCAGAAATATGATGTGTGAGTGTGAGTCCGCACACTCAGTAATTTATAGTCCAGTCACCGTTAGGAGGGAGCACCTCCACCTCCAAATCATACACACTCGTGCAGCTCCTGTTTTGTCCCTCTTCTGGGTCTTCACAGGAATGCGACTGCACACAGAACAAGGGTTAGACAACGTATTAGTCAGCAGAGAAATTACCTTGGTACTGGTAGTCGATTTCTCAGCGGGGAGGTGGAGTTGCAGTCCGGCTTTTATGGTGGTGATAAACGAGTGACAGCTGGTGCAGAGGATGAGTGACAGCTGTCACTTCTTCTGGGTCTGGCGCCCTCTCGTGCTTGGAGGCCGCACTCCAAGCAGGGCGCCCTCTGGTGGTGTTGGGCCAGCAGTACCTCCTCTTCCGCGGCCCACACAACAATTAACTCACTTCTTCGAGTGACTTTACTGGTAGGGCCCATACTTCCAGGCACTGCTTGTAATTGGTTCTAACCCACACTTCTGGTTTAGAGCTGGGCCATTCTTCTGATGTAGCATCTCAGCAGTGCCCACATTGTTCTCCCTCCTGGTATTTCCGGGAACCGACACTTTCAGGGACGGTCCCAAGGATGTAGTGCATGAACTTTGTCATTCAGCTGTTGATACTGTGAATGATGTCATTCTGCTTCTCTTGGAACACAAAATGTATATATATCCATATGTTACAACCTTAATACAGAAGTTCTCACTTTACATTAAATCCTATGTTTCACAAATGAGTAAACCAATGCTGTTGACCTTTCATCATGAGCACGGACAAATCTGTGTAAAAATGGAGTGACGAAAGTGGGCCATGGGAAAAAACAAACAAACAAAAAAAAAAACCCAACGTGAAATATCTTGTCAAGCGCCGCAGGCCTGAAGCTCCTGACAGGGGGTCTGGTGTTTGTCCCCCAAAAAATAAAAATCTCAAATGCATTCTGGTGCCTTCTCAGGTCTATTTACTCCACCCCCCCCCCCCCCCAAATGTCCAAAAATTCATTTTTTTGTTGGGTCATGTGAGTTTTTTCACCCCAGATAAGGTAGTAAACCTCAATAGTATAGCATAGAAATCCTTCTGTTTCAAGTGTATGGTACCATAGACAGTACACACACACACACACACTATGCAGATACAACATTATGCAAGGGACATAGAAATTGAGTTTTTATAAGGAATTCTAAAACTTTATATCAGTAATAAATATATGGAAAGTTAGTATATACAACTTCATTGCTGGCAGAATGTACTGTATTTTCAAATTATATTCCAAATCTACAGAATATTTCTTACCAGAAATGTTTGAATATTTTTCATGTTGTATGTGAATTTTAGAATCTATTGGCACAAGACATTGTGCAATGTTATTTAACCATAATAATACAAACCTGTTGATTTGCTACTCTTAGAGGATCGGACTGTTGGTGTGATTCAACTGCAGGCAGACACTCAACCGACTGGTCAGATGGATTTTGGATGGACATTGATTTAACAACTCATGACAGCAGGCACGGTTGCTGTTGGAAAAAAACAGGCAATAATCCAAAAATATTATTATTGATCACATTTGTAAAGTGCAAACAAACAAGCTGAAAATATACTCATACAAATTTTCTATGGCGCTAACCAAAGTTACTACAGTCACTTGCCCAGTTCCGGATCATTGCCGGTTCTGGATCACTGCTGTAGTATTGTGCTGTAGTAATTAGCGCAAATAAGATAATACTGATGTTTTGTCTACAAACACCACAAGCTCGACCGGATCCAGCGATCCTTGTGATCAGCTAATATCAAAATAGATTAAACAAACAAACAACACAAAAAAAATGGACAAAATTTTAATTAGGCCTGTGCTTGCCTGAGGCTAACATTAGCTCCGTGCTAGTCCTGTCCTGAGCGACGCTAATAGAATGAGGCGCGCACATCCATTCCAGGTCTATATTTCCATGGCCTGTACACTTTACTGACAACGTTAGGCTCCTGGCTTAATACCAAAATAGATAAAAAAAAAAAAAATCCTGTGCTTGCCTGAGGCTAATGTTAGCTCCATGTTAGTCAAATATGGGTTGGCATGGTTCTCAGTCAATGGCTGGCTTAATCAAGCTTTAAGCAAGTTCTGTTATTTCTGGCTAAAACGGATTTGTGCTCACATTAGGTTCCGTTACCTTTGTGTCTTAATATTCACAGCTTAATTTTCACGATGGAAAGGCCCCGCCATGTTAAGCTGCTTTGTTCCTTCCTCCTCGTCTCATCCACGCAGACTTCTCTGTGACGAATCCCAGTCGACGAACCCACATTGTTAGTTTCCGCTCCTGCTTAGTGGTCTCAACCGTAAACAGCGGCTGCAGGTGAATTAAGTTGTTGAACACAAATTTGCCAAAATGCACTACAACCGGCAGTCTTCTTCTTCTACTCTTTCATTTAAACAGCAGGTTTTAAGCCAACACGGTGCCCTATTGCCACCAACTTTTTGGTGGGTAGTACTACAAGCAAAAGCAGCTGCAAGGAAAACAAAGCAAGTTAATTTTAAACAAACCAATTTAAATAAATGAATCCATTTGAATTGTATCCTCTGATAATGTTGGTCAAACTTTTCTTTTTTTAAATAAAGCACTATAGTTTCAGACATTTTATTACCCATTTTATAGTAGTTTTGTCTCATGTTCAGCACGTTTTTTTAGAAACCTGTTTGGTAATGTTTGAATTGCAAGTGACCAAGAAATTATTTCTCTGTGAACTGTTTTTTTTAATGTCAATGTCTGACTGCTCATACATGTTGAAACATTATTTTGTGAATACATTTTTAATACGTACCTTTAATGTATTTTTCCTTATTTACAAAAATGTTAAAGATGTTATGCTTTTATAAAATTTGGCAAAATGTATGTAACTCAGGTCGTGGGACGTCTGGATAATAATATGTTTCTATGAAAAACCATATTTTTGGTAGATAACAATCACAGTGTATATGACTTAAATTATTTTGCAAAAATTGTTATTACAATTAACAGAGTGCATGTTTGCGCAAGTTGCCCCAAGACATGTTTCTGAGTTAGCTCTGTCAGTTTATCACAGTAATCATGAAATTTTATATTCAGTAGGCCTGAATCTGATCTGATCCGATTTGGATAGGCTCAGGCTTTATAAAAGCACGCCACTAAATATAGATCTATACACAGTCTATTATAGTGTAGGTGTTGTTATTTTTGTTTTATTGCTATTTTTTTTGCACTCAACACACACCAGAATGTAACCTGAAGTATCTCTACATCCATTGACACATCCGGTACAGTAGGGCGGTATGGACCTAAGGTGATGGTTGCCACCCGCCAATCAAAGGAGGGAAGAAGAAGAAGAAGTGGGGTCGGAAAATGACTGTAGAACAACGTGGAATCAACGTTGATTCAAGATGTTGAGCCAACGTCGTGATTAGACGTTGAATATACATAGATATTGCGTTGCTCAACGTCACGACCTGACTCAACATGTTATCAATGTTGATTCAATGTCGGGTGTCCACTGGTTACTCTCTGTAAGGGCAGCGCTGCGCAGTGTCTTTTTTGTTGCGCCGTCATGTGGCTCAGTGGCACCAGCCAACAGCCTTGCAGGTAGGCTCAGCCTGGCCCGCCCACTCAGCGCTCTCCTCTACCTCAGGAGATTTTGTTTTGTGTATTGAGTGATATTTTTTAAACAAAAATGTTGATTGTGATAATAAAGTATTTTGTTGTCACATACAATGTTTGGCCAAATTCTATCCTAGATCTTTTGGATCCTTTGGATATATGAACCCCTGACAAAAATTATGGAATCACCAGCCTCAGAGGATGTTCTTCAGTCATTTCATTTTGTAGAAAAAAAGCAGATCACAGACATGACACAAAACTAAAGTCAAAAGGCAACTTTCTGGCTTTAAGAAACACTATAAGAAATCAGGAAAAAAATTGTGGCAGTCAGTAACGGTTACTTTTTTAGACCAAGCAGAGGGAAAAAAAATATGGAATCACTCAATTCTGAGGAAAAAATTATGGAATCATGAATCCTGATAGGCAAGAACTGATCCAATTTTCAAGGTCAAAGGTCAAGTGGGAAAAATTCTTGGAAAAATCCCTATCTTTAATACTGAATGAATTTTCAAAAATGCATAACTGTCAAAAAACACCAGTTTTCTATTTGACAGCATTATGTAGGATGGTATCCTTTATTGACTGATAAAGTTTAATCCCGATTACATATTAAATTTAACATTGAAAACCCCATTTTATGTACATTTTACATTATATCTGAATCAAATGTGCCCCAATCACTCTCATTTGAAGTGGGGTGCAGACTGGCACTCTCAATGAATAGACTAAGTTTGATCTGATTCTAACCTGTATTGCGGATTTAGCAGATATTTGATTTTAGCATTGAAAAACCCTTTTGATCTATATTTGTTTTATATTTTAGCTTATGAAAAGCCACTTCTAACAGGACTTTGACCTTGAAACATTTTTCCAAGATAAAAATTTGTGTGCGCAACCTTTTAATTATTAAAAATCATACAATGTGATTTTCCTTTTTTTTCTTTTTTTTAAATTTTAGATTCTGTCTCTTGTGTAGTGAGTACCTTGTATGGCAGCACCCTGACATCGGGGTAAATGTGCAACCCAGTCTCACGGCAAGTCGTGATTCAGCAGTACGAAATATACATGACTATTGGTTTGTAATATTGTGATGAAAAGCGCCTCATTTTCATCACGGCAGCACAAATTCATTCTAATTCATTCTGTGATGCCTGCACAAAATTAAAATTGAAGCGGGGGGTCAGGGTGGTTATGGTTAGGGTTGGGGAAAGGAGTAGGATTAGGTTATGGTTAGGGTTGGGGGGGGAGTAGGGTTAGTAGTAGTGAGTTTAAAAAAAACCCTGCAATGAAAATTTGACTGATTTTGTAACAAGAGCACACACACAAACACCACACACACACCACACACCACACACACACACACACACACACACCACACACACCACACACACACACACAAAAAAAAAACAAAAACGTGAGCCTGGGCTGGAATGTGAAACATTATTTGTAAAGGGCTATGAGAGTCTGATGCAGATGGAAAAGCACTCGATAAATGCAGTCCATTTACCATTTGGATCAAATACTTATTTGTCTCACTATTTACTAAAATCTCACAAATATTTTTTTCACATTGTCACTATGGGGTATTGTGGGTAGAATTTTGAGGAAAAAATGAATTTCATCCATTTTTGAATTTGGCTGTAATGTAAAAATAAGTGTTGAAAAAGTTAAGTGCTGAGAATACTTTCTGGATGCACTCTGTCATCAACTACAGGTGCATCAGCTGATGGCAATGTCCAACTGACCTAGGACTGATAGCTGCTTTGGCTACTTTGAGCTTGAGACACATAAGGTCGATACTTTACACCCACCAGCCCCCAGCAGCCACATCCTCATGGTGCAGACACATGACATGAGGGGTACACTGCATGTGGTGAATCTGAGGAAAGCTGATGGACCAGACAGCATGACTGGGAGGGTGCTGAGGGACTGTGCATATTACCTGGCTGGTGTTTGTGATATTCAACCAGTCCCTATCTCAATGCACAATTGCATCCTGCTTGTCAACAGAACCCTATGTAGCCCTGCTGTTGCCACACCACTGAGAACCACTCATACCTATCCACACCAGCCATAAATACCACAATAACCTGGCCTGTGCATTAGACTGTCACAGCCATCTGTCCCTCACTGCGACATGGCCACACTGCTGCACATGTCGTACTTCATCAAGTAGTCCTTCAGCGGGAGTGCCTTGTCACCTGCAAGAGCAACGAACATGGGCGTGATGTCACCAGGGTAGGTCTTTGGTAAATGGATATTGGTAGCACCACTGTCAAGTGGTGTGACAAGGAATGTTTGCCAGAACACACTGCCATTGCTGATACAGCCCTGGCATCCCATGTTCACTAATCAGAATCAGAATTTCTTTATTGTCCCGTAAAGGGAAATTAATGTTGCAGCAGGATCACACAAAAGTCAAGGTACCCAATGCCAATAATGAGACAATATTAACAGTGAAAATAAGACCCAATTAAAAGTCTAAAATCAAACATAATAAAGCAATACCCATACCCATACAATGTCAAATATTCAATCCAGAATCCATGCCAAAACAAAGTATTGCAAAAGTGCAATATGTGGATGTGCAAATAAGCAATAGTAGTGCAAAAATAAACAAGAACATCAAAGGCTAATTGCCATTAAGTAATGAAATTACACTGGGGATAAACGAGACCTGAAATCTTTTAGTCCTCCTCATAGGAATCCTAAAACGATGGCCTGAGGGAAAAGCTCAAACTCTTTTTCAGTGGGTGATTAGGACAATCCAGAATAGCATTAGCCTTTCTCAAGACCTATCTGTTATAAATAGACATTACCCCAGCCTGCTGACTTCCTGAGATTGTTCCAGCAGTTTTGATAAGACTGTCAAGACTGACACCATGCATGCCAGGCTGTATGTGTTATGGTCATGGTAACGCATTGCACATGGGAGTCATGTCATGTATCATACCAGTAGTTACTGTCCACTACTCCCATCAGAGCAAAACTCACATATGTTTGTACTTCCTGTACTAAGACCTGCTTCTAGGTGGCGAATACCACTTGAGGAAGTCCATGTTGGTACAACCCCAATTCCAGTGAAGTTGCGACATTGAGTAAAATGTAAATAAAAACAGAATAGAATGATTTGCAAATCCTCTTCAACCTAATTCAATATGAAAGCGCAAAATATTTTGATATTTTGCGCTTCATAATGCACCACACATTTCAATGGGGACAGGTCTGGAGTGCAGGTAGGCCAGTCTAGTACCTGCACTCTTTTACTACGAAGCCACTCTGTTGTAACATGTGCAGAATGTGGCTTGGCATTGTCTTGGTGAAATAAGCAGGGATGTCACTGAAAAAGTCATTACTTGGATGACAGCATGTGTTGCTCCAAAACCTGGATGTACCTTTCAGCATTGATGGTGCCATCACAGATGTGTAAGTTGCCCATGCCATGGGCACTACTAACCACCCCATATGTCACAGATGCTGGCTTTTGAACTTTGCATTGGTAACAATCTGGATGGTCTTTTTCCTCTTTTGTCCAGAGGACACGACGTCCATGATTTCCAAAAACAATTTGAAATGTGGACTCACCAGAACACAGCACACTTTTCCACTTTGTGTCTGTCCATTTCAAATGAGCTCGGGCCCAGAGAAGGTGGCAGTGTTTCTGGATGTTGTTGATGTATGGCTTTCGCTTAGCATGGTAGAGTTTTAACTTGCACTTGTAGATGTAGCGACAAACTGTGTTAACTGACAATGGTTTTCTGAAGTGTTCCTGAGCCCACGTGGTAAGATCCTTTACACAATGATGTTGGTTTTTAATGCAGTGCCACCTGAGGGATTGAAGGTCACGGGCAGTCACTGTTTATTTTCGGCCTTGCCGCTTACGTGTAGAAAGTTCTCCCGATTCTCTGAATCTTCTGAATATTATGGACTGTAGATGATGGAATCCCTAAATTCCTTGCAATTGAACATTGAGAAACATTGTTCTTAAACTGACTATTTTTTGACACAGTTGTTCACAAAGTGGTGATCCTCACCCCATCTTTGCTTGTGAACGGCTGAGCCTTTTGTGCATACTCTTTTTATACCCAATCATGATACTCACCTATTTCCAATTAGGTGTTTTTGAGCATTCATCAACTTTCCCAGTCTTTTGTTGCCCCATCCCAACTTTTTTGAAATGTGTTGCAGGCATCCATTTCAAAATGAGCAAATATTTGCATAAAAACAATAAAGTTTATCAGTTTGAACATTAAATAGCTTGTCTTTGTGATGTATTCAATTGAATATAGGTTGAAGAGGATTTGCAAATCATTGTATTCTGTTTCTATTTACATTTGGCACAACGTCCCAACTTCACTGGAATTGGGGTTGTAGAAAATGTACTGAACTTAGGTTTCAGTGATTTGTTTGATGAAAGCAACTTATGCATAAGAACAAAATGGACCAACTTAGAGAACGGGTCAACCAGAAGGGGGCAACCTTGTTAATGGGTTGCCCCCTCAGGTTGACCCGTTCTCCAAGTAGGTCTATTTTAACAGTTGGAAACAGGAGTGACAAGGAACCAGGTGTAACTGGATAAGGGTGGCAGCATGCAGCCATAGATTCTCCCTATATCCTGAACCATGGTGGGTTATCAAAACATCTGACAGAGGAAACTAACTGTACAATTAATCCTAGGGTGACAGACGAGATTTGAAGATTGCCCCCACTAGAAGACCTGTGGACAGAACGTGTCAGTTATGAACAGCAGGCAAGGCATACAACCTTCTGGGACCTGAACATTATTCACAGCCCTCTTCTCCAGCTGTTTGAACTTCCACAACACTGTTGCTGCTGCTTTTCAGGTGTCAGACAAGATCCACCAATATGCATCAGTTACTCTGGGGCCAGTGTGGAAACAACAACAAGCAGCTTAGTGGGTGACGAGGGGTCTGGTGATGTGTCACTGGAGGGGAGAAGCAATGTCAACAGCCCAGAGTCTTCTGGAGCCTTTCAATCTACTGGTTATATAACACCACCACCACATTGTCAAAGTGATCCGATAGGTCTTGAGGTGTGAGATAGTCTTTGAATTGCTCAGTCAGTCCATGCACAAAGAAATCATCCACCAATTTTCCATCCACTGTCCTCAGCCAGAGTCTGGAATTTAATAGCATAGTCAAGTACTTGTCTGGACCCCTGGTGTGGCAGTTCTTGTTGGGAAAGTGAAATGCACGGACCCACGCCAGGGGGCGTAAATGAACGGTCAATAGGAATTCAAATAAATGACAATTTATTATGCAAATGTGCAACAGAGCCAAATATGCTTAAGTCAATCAATAACCAAATGGTGACATGTGGGCAGGCCCGAGGGTAGGAGATCACCTATCCAGAGAAGAGCCGGGACCCATGAAGTTCCACCGCCAATGGATACCTGCAACACACCAGAGACGCCAAGTCCCGATTCCCCCAGGTGGCCACCGCTTCGTGGCTGTCAGGACCCGGTACTGCTGGCAGGAACAAAAACAGGTTAAGGTGGGTGTGTGAACACCCAGCAACAGTCAGCAACTCACAGAAATCCTCTTGTAGGAATAAATCCAGATACTCCCAGAGTGCAGAGGAAAAAACTGGAGGACTTGCAGTGTCAATTGTTATACTTAGTAAGTCAGAAGTGAGGAAGTGGCGACGCCAACTCCTCCAACTTCCACACACTCGGCTACAAGCTGCAAGTATAAGTCACAACTGCAAAGACTTCAGTAACAATGAATGTGTGTACGGCACCAAAACGGCTGAGTAGGTTTACCTGCGTGGTAAGCTGATAACTCGGCAGAGTTATGGTGTCTTTCCCAGGCTTTTATGGAATGAGCTGATGAGTGATGACAGACAGCTGACAGCCAAATGGTGCACCTGAAGGATCCACCTGGCCAGTGCGCCCTCTGGAGCCCGAAAAAGTGCCAACAGGCAGGGCGCCCTCTGGTGGTGGGCCAGCAGTACCTCCTCTTCGGCGGCCCACACAACAGGACCCCCCCCCCTCAATGGGCGCCTCCTGGCGCCCGACCTGGCTTGTCGGGGTGCCTCCGGTAGAAACCCGCCAGGAGGGCGGGATCCAAAATGAAGCTCCTCTTCATCCAGGAATGTTCTTCTGGGTCATAACCCTTCCAGTCTACCAGGTATTGATACCCCCGACCCCTCCGACATACATCCAGGAGCTTCCTCACGGTCCACGCCAGTTCTCCGTCGATGATGCGGGCAGGAGGCGGCGCCGGTCCGGGGGGTGCAGAGGTCTGATGTGTGGTATGGTTTGATCTTGAAGACGTGAAAACGGGTATATCCGCAGTGAAGCTGGGAGCTGGAGTTTCACTGCGGCTGGTCTAATGACCTTGAGGATCCGGTATGGTCCGATGTTCGGTCAGTTAACTTTGGGGAGTCCGTGTGCAGAGGGATGTTTTTGGTCGATAGCCACACCTCCTGCCCGGGCTGATAAGCTGGGGCCAGGGCTCGTTGGCGGTCTGCATGGACCTTAGCCCGCGTCCGGGCCTTCAGGAGAGCAGAGCAGGCTTTTTTCCACACCCGACGGCATCTCCTGAGGTGGGCCTGGACCGAGGGCACCTCGACCTCTCCCTCCACTGCCGGAAACAACGGGGGTAGGTACCCCAAACAGACCTCGAATGGGGAGAGGCCAGTGGATGACGAGACCTGGCTGTTGTGAGCATACTCGATCCAGGCCAGATTTTGACTCCAGGCCATCAGGTGCGCAGAGATGACACATCTAAGCGCTTGCTCAAGGTCCTGGTTGGCCAGCTCTGCTTGACCGGTGGTCTGAGGGTGGTACTCGGACGACAGGCTCACCGTGGCCCCCAGCTCCCTACAGAAACTCCTCCAGACCTGTGAGGAGAACTGAGGACCACGGTCTGAGACAATGTCCGTGGGGATACCATGCAGACGCACGACGTGGTAGACCAGGAGGTCTGCAGTCTCCGGGCAGTCGGGAGCTTTGGGAGGGCCACGAAGTGGGCCACCTTGGAAAACTGGTCCACTATCATCAGGATTACTGTCTTCCCCTGGGACGCAGGGAGGCTGTGACAAAATCCAGTCCGAATGTGGACCAGGGGCGATGAGGCACAGGCAATGGCTGGAGGAGCCCCTTCTCTGGCTGATGGGTTTCCTTGCCCCTGGCGCAGATGGTACAGGCCCGGACGTAGTCCCTGTGTGCGGCTTTGATTGACGCCCACCAGAACTGCTGCCGGACCACTGCCACGGTTCTTCACACCCCTGGATGGCAGGAGAGCTTGGAACTATGGCAGAGTTCAAACACGGCAGTCTGAGCATCTGGTCAGACGTACAGCCTGTTGGGAGGACCACCTCCGGGATCCGGGTGACGCGTCAGGGCCTCCTGACACTCCCTCCACGTGCCACGTGGGGCTGCGACAACAGTGGATTCCGGAATGATGGTGTCTGGTGGGATCCAACAGCCTTGCTCCAACTTCCTCTTCATGCACCCGGGACAGGGCGTCAGACCGAATGTTTTTGGTCCCGGGCGATAAGTGATCTGAAGAAGAGTGACCATTGGGCTTGTCTGGGGTTCAGACGCTTAGCGGTCTGGATGTATTCCAGGTTCCGATGGTCAGTGAGAACCACAAATGGGACCACAGCTCCCTCCAACAGATGTCTCCACTCCTCAGGGCCTCTTTTCACCGCCAGGAGTTCCCGATTGCCAACGTTCATAGTTCCGCTCAGCGGGGGGTTAACCTGCGGGAGAAGTAAGCACAGGGTGGAGAACACTATCGGACTCCATACTCTGGGACAGCATGGCGCAAAACGGGCTGAGGTTTACCTGCGTGGTAAGCTGATAACTCGGCAGAGTTATGGTGTCTTTCCCAGGCTTTTATGGAATGAGGTGATGAGTGATGACAGACAGCTGACAGCCAAACGGTGCACCTGGAGGATCCACCTGGCCAGTGTGCCTCTGGAGCCCGAAAAGTGCCAACAAGCAGGGCGCCCTCTGGTGGTGGGCCAGCAGTACCTCCTCTTCGGCGGCCCACACAACAGTTCTTTTGTTTTTTTAATATTAAAACTGACAGAGGATAATAAAGAGAATATTAGAAACAGAAGTTATGAAATTGACAATAACGTCTGTCCAATCTACTCCTGTAGATGAGCTTTTGTTTTTATTGCAGCAGATTTTGTGTAATATTTCAACTGACTGAGGTCTGAGATGGCAAAACAAGCTGCTCCTTCAGTTTCCTTTGTCATGAGGGTCACAAGTTTTGCCCATCTGATTGGGTGTCTCAAAAAGGTGCTGCAGTGACAACAGTGCCTGCTTGAAAGGTTCAGTGATTTTTATCTTAAGGCACTCAGAGCAGCTACCCCCCCCCCAAAAGGCAGAACACTCTGAAACAAGGAACTTTATTTACCTAGACATTCCCATTTGGATCAATTGAAAAAAGATGTAGCTTGGTGAGGGGAGGCAACACCATCTAATCATGGTCCCTAACTGCTGTGTTAATCAGCTATCCAACCCATATTTATAGAAAATTATTCTTAGGATTCCTGGAGAAAGACAGTCATAGGCCTTCCACAGCTCGACAAAACCTGTAGACTTAATCTGACTCCAGTCTCTTTGAGAAGGTTACAAGCTGGTGCATTGTTCAGTTCATAGCCTATATGGAATTCACAGTTTCCTGCCTGATCAGAAATGCAATATTCGAGTATGTGCATTATATATTGTACAAATAGCCATGCTGCTTTGTGTGCAGCTTGTCCCATCAGATCTCAGAAGTGAAGCAGAGTACATTCTGATCAGTACTTGGCCATCAAGTATAAAGACCATCTCACACCTCTTGACCTACTGGATGGATGACTTTGACACTGTGGTGCTGCTATATAACCAGTAAATTGAATGGTTTTATATGGTGTATGGTTGTATTTTTTTTTTTTTTTTTTAATATGTCCATGTCCTTCTTGATGAAGAATTTCCAGCACCTTTTACATGACAGCAATGGTAGCTCAGTGGCAAAGTTTCTGGCTGGCAATCAGAGCTTTTGGAAATTGCAGGTTCGAATCCAATGGGTGGCGTATATTTTTTTTACAGCAGCTGCGCGATGTGGTTACACATGCTGCAGCTGCATGCACTGGGTTTCCGTATGCACAAAACTGTAACAGCATGTTTATTTTATTTTTTTTCACAGCAGCTAAGCTGCTTGCACTGTGTTCTTGCATGCACAAAATTGTCTTAGCAGCAATCGTTCACACCTGCCCGTCGGCTCATTGTTTTCGTGGTGAGCTGTTCCGCCGTGATTCACCCTAATTTGTACTATTCATAAAAATCTGCATGATGATAGTGTGTGCTTGAAAGTAATGCTGAGAAAACCATAAATGACAAATCAGAAGCCAGAACACCCTGGAAGGAACACATGAAGATCAAGCAAACTCAACAGAGAAAGGACCAGGTGGGAAGTGAACTCATGACCTTCTCACTGAGAAGCAACAGTGCTGACCACTAATCCACAGTGCTGTTCATGGTGTAACATGTTTGTACAAATAAATCTTCTCTTATGACTTTTTGAAAATGTATATATGGATTTTTGTGTTGCTAATACAATATTAGGATGTAAATTACAATACCAATATATCTGCTGATATATTAATTAAAAAATGGAACTTATTCCTAACACTTTGTTATCATACCTTATGGCACAGAAATTTCATTGTGACTTGATGTTTTTACATGAGCTTTATTACAAATAACTATAGCAACAACCAACCAATGTACATCATGCAGCCTTCAGGTCAGATAGTCACCATGTGGCATTACTCAGCATTTGTATTGTTTATTTTTTGCCTCACCTAGCTGGTGACATAGCAGCTTAAACTCTTGTTGCTCTAAAATACCCAAATTGATTGAAAATGATTAGTAGCTTGTCCCTTTGCTTCTCTGCCTTGTAGTGACCAAGGGATGATGGGGGTCCCATCCATGCTTGACAGTATTACAACAATGCCATCACAGCATTGGACAAACTACATAATGACACTATTTCCAATAGCCCAAGTGTTCTCTGCATTTTTATTCAGTAAAGCCCCGCTCACACGGCTCTACTGAAGGACACCGAAGCCAAAACAAAACAAGAAATCTAGACTTACATTGACTTTTGGAGGCATCGTTTAACTGTCATCCAGCTTCCTTCCTGCAGCTAGCGCTTCGTCAGCATTTCAACCTCAATTCATCTGTATTACATTTTGCTGTCTGTCTTGATCTGTCCTCATCATTTGCGTAGTTTCCATAATGTCAGCATTCTGTCTGACTGTCGTCCAACTTCATCCAACGTCTGGCATGAACGTTGACGGTATCTGAAGAGATCAATAACCAAAACCCAGATGATGCTGAACGTAACGTCCTTGTATCGCTGATGACTCATCATATGTGGGACGAAAAGCAATGTTGTCATACAGAAACAATAGCATTAAGAACATTTTATCAACTACTCTAACTATGCACGCTCCAACCATTTGTGGCTGGCCGACGTGTGCACACACGTTGTTGTGAAAACAAACATCTCTCAACTGTTGTCAAGACAAGCAAATCCTGCCCCTGCAGTCCTGCGGACATGAGGACAGGCTGGCTGCGCTCGGTCACGTGAATGTTTTGTTTAAAGCATCAAGTTCAATGTTTGCTTCATTTTTCTTTTGTTAGTTTCAGTTTTGTTTTGTTCCTTTTTGCACTCTTGATTCAAAGGCTTTTCAGTGATGGGAAAGGTGCAGCATCATTCGTCCACCTTTTCTCGATGATTTGTGACTTTTTCCCTTCATTCAGCTTTCACCGTGTGCCATGTGACTGGGCCCTAAAATAAGTTTTAATATCAGCAAAAATAAGGCCGATGCTGAAATGTTGTGGGAAAGGCTCGTATCGGCCAACACAGACACTGCCGTAAACATAGAGAAAACACGTAATGCCTATTGGTTGATACATTTTTGAATAATACAAAATAAAGAACAAAATGAATTCATATTTGAAAGTAACAAGTTCTGGAAAGGTACAGCCACAGGCCAAAACAATCTGTTTCCACCATAGCCACGTGACTCCAAGACGTCTAAACTCAATATGAAACCACTGAGCCATAGGCAGAGACAAATTATTCAGTAAGTCAGCACTGTATTGATTGCAGAGCCATTAAATTGATTGTATCGACTCTCTGCTCATTACTGGGAAAGTGAAAGCTAAAATATTGTGCATGGCAAAGCATGATATATAACAGCACAGAAATGAACATTTTCATAGTTATTGGGTATTCTGCATTTTTATCAATGCTGATAAATTAACATTTATCAGCATTGATTGAATGGAAGTCAAAGACCAATAGCCCTCAGCTTTTAGGAAGCTGTTTTATTGGGGGCTATTTCATGGTCTTAATTAAAGGGGTGATGTGTGTTATTTTTCCCCCGGTTCTTTCTGTAACACTGTCCTTCACAAAGTATAAACCCAAACTAATCCACACTTTTAAATTGATTCAAAGTCACAGTGAAAAAAATATCAGGCCTGTATTCTGTAGAACTTCTCTCACAGACGAGATCCGCCCTTACAGAATCCCGAACAATGGAAACAAACAGTTTTAATAAAACATTTCACAGGCATGACACAGGCAGACCTTATTTTGCAAAATCTTTTCTTTATTGGCCCCTGGGCATTCGAGGGAGGTACAAACCCTGCCCAGGACCCGCGCAGTAACGGAACATATATGATTTATAATGTAACATAACTGTCTTTGTCCTAAATGGGAAAAAATGATTAAATCCGGTCTGACATGCACATACCAACAGAGAACAAAGGAAAGTAAGAATAAGAGTGAAAACTATCAATACAATCCTAAGTAAGATAACTACTTTAATACCAAAACAAGTTCAGAAAACAAGAAAATAATAACTGTACACACAAATATATCTAACATGTATGTTGGCTGCACCAAAAAATATTTTTTTATGACAGCAAATATCCTGTAACCACATCCATAAATGTGTAACCAGTGGGATGAGCGAGTACACAGTACAGTACAGTACAGTATCTGTATCTGTTCAACCATCTAAATTACCTGTATCCATATCTGTATTTGTAGTGGGCGTGGCCTAAACCGGATCTGGGCGTGGTTTAACCAAAATGGCTGGGGCTTAAATCAGTACTTTATTTTAAGTCTGAAATTCATATGGATTGATCAAAAGTTGCTATATTTATTGTTTATTTGAAAACTATTTACAGAACAGCCTCAAAACTGAGATTCAAATCAATGTTTTTGATCACAAAAGTGAATGAATTTATTTGGCACAAAGACTCAACAATAACAAAAAACTGATACACAAGACAATTCCACAAGTAAGAGAACTATTTGCAGAACCAGTTTTTTATGAACTCACAACATGAATATTCTTAAGTGTAAGTAAGTCCCTTCGGCTGCTCCCTTGTTTTGCACTCGGGGTCGCCACAGCAAACCAAGGTGGATCTGCATGTTGAATTGGCACAGGTTTTACACCGGATGCCCTTCCTGACGCAACTCCACATTACATGGAGAAATGTGGCAGGGGTGGGATTTGAACCTGGAGCCTTCTGAACTGAAACAAAGCGCATTAACCACTTGGCCACCACCCCTTCTATAAGAATTAATATTCTTAAGTGTATGAATGAATATTTACAGAACAGCCTCAGAATTGAGAGTCGATGTTTTTGATCACAATAGTAAAGGAACTACTTTACAGAACAAGTTTTTTTTATAAACTCAGAACTTGAATATTATTAAGTGTATAAATGAATAATAGAACAGCCTCAGAATTGACATTCAATGTAGTAGGAAATTATGAACTACTAAGTATGCATGAAGAAGAGTTGTCATACTCAACACAACTTTCTTTTTTAATTTTATGATCAAACTGTGATTTTTTTTTCAATTATTTATTTATTTTTACTACCTAACGTTCTTGGCATTTTTCCCACACAAAGTTAAACAATATTGATTAAGGTGTGTGTGTCTGTGTGTGTATGACAGTCTGTCTGTGCGTGCATGTGTGTGGACTGAGTGACTGTGTGAGAGGGAGACAGAGAGGTTGTTCGACTTTTTTTTATGAACTGCAGTGAGAAAGTGTCAGATGCTGCATGTAGCCATATACAATAAAAAATATTAATATAGGCTACTTTGTCTGTTCAGTTAATGTGTGTATGTGTGTAAGTGGTCTGTAAGACTGTTTTGTTTAATGATCTGTGTGAACGTGGTGATTCATGTAAACATCCAGTGATGGCAAACGGAAATAATATGTCAGCCTTGTTCACTGTATTCTTCTCAAAAGCACAGCGTTCAGTCGGAGCAAAGTTTTCCACCTGAATTTATATCACCAACAAAACGAAGAGCAAACACATGGTTAAAAAATAAATAAATAAATAACCCGAGTGGAGGCAGTGACTGACGTGACACAAGCCGTTTTCAGCTCTGTCTTGTCAAAAGCACTGCATACTGACAGAGCAACGTCAGGCAGAATCCAGCCAAGCACAGAGATACAGTAGTGTTCAGAATAATAGTAGTGCTATGTGACTAAAAAGATTAATCCAGGTTTGAGTATTTCTTATTGTTACATGGGAAACAAGGTACCAGTAGATTCAGTAGATTCTCACAAATCCAACAAGACCAAGCATTCATGATATGCACATGATATGCATCTTAAGGATATGAAATTGGGCTATTAGTAAAAAAAAAAAAGTAGAAAAGGGGGTGTTCACAATGATAGTAGTGTGGCATTCAGTCAGTGAGTTTGTCAGTTTTGTGGAACAAACACATGTGAATGAGGTGTCCCCTATTTAAGGATGAAGCCAGCACCTGTTGAACATGCTTTTCTCTTTGAAAACCTGAGGAAAATGGGACGTTCAAGACATTGTTCATAAGAACAGCGTAGTTTGATTAAAAATGATTGGAGAGGGGAAAACTTACACAGGTGCAAAAAAGTTATAGGCAGTTCATCTACAATGATCTCCAATGCTTTAAAATGGACAAAAAAAAAAAAAAAAAAAACAGAGATGCGTGGAAGAAAATGGAAAACAACGATCAAACTGGATAGAAGAATAACCAGACTGGCAAAGGCTCACCCATTGATCAGCTCCAGGATGATCAAAGACAGTCTGTAGTTACCTGTAAGTGCTGTGACAGTTAGAAGACGCCTGTGTGAAGCTAATTTATTTGCAAGAATCCCCCGCAAAGTCCCTCTGTTAAATAAAAGACGTGCAAAAGAGGTTACAATTTGCCAAAGAACACATCAACTGGCCTAAAGAGAAATGGAGAAATATTTTGTGGACTGATGAGAGTATAATTGTTCTTTTGGGTCCAAGGGCCGCAGACAGTTGTGAGACGACCCCCAAACTCTGAATTCAAGCCACAGTTCACAGTGAAGACAGTGAAGCATGGTGGTGCAAGCATCATGATATGGGCATGTTTCTCCTGCTATGGTGTTGGGCCTATATATCGCATACCAGGTATCATGGATCAGTTTGGATATGTCAAATACTTGAAGAGGTCATGTTGCCTTATGCTGAAGAGGACATGCCCTTGAAATGGGTGTTTCAACAAGACAATGACCCCAAGCACACTAGTAAATGAGCAAAATCTTGGTTCCAAACCAACAAAATTAATGTGTCACAGATGTGAATAAATCATGAAAAACTGTGGTTAAACTGTTTAGTTATTCACAGGATTGCTAAAAAAGCAGTTTGAACATAAAAGTTTTGAGTTTGTAGCGTCAACAGTAGATGCTACTATTGTGAACATCCCTTTTCTACTTTTTTGTTTACTAATAACCCAATTTCATAGCCTTAAGAGTGTGCATATCATGAATGCTTGGTCTGTTGGATTTGTGAGAATCTACTGAATCTACGTCCCAACAGCCAGGGGCTGTGAGCATGGATTGGGCCGCCAGGCCACCCGCCTCGGCAGCCACCCAATCCTCTCTGCACCCAACCCCCATGGCCCCCTCTGCAGGTGGTGAACCCACAGGAGGGCGGGCCCATGTCGCTCTTTCGGGCTGAGCCCGGCCGGGCCACGGACTGGTTGGGCGATGGAAGAGACCTCAGCCTCCCCGGTAAGGTCTATTCCAGAGTACTGGAGAGGAGAATTCGACCGATGGTCGAACCTCGGATTCAGGAGAAGCAGTGTGGTTTTTCCTGGTCGCGGCACACTGGACCAGCTCTACATGCTCCACGGGTGCTCGAGGGTTCATGGGAGTTCGCCCAACTAGTCCACATGTGTTTTGTGGATCTGGAAAAGGCGTTCGACCGTGTCCCTCGGGGCACCCTGTGGGGGGTGCTCCGGGAGTACGGGGTCCTTTGCTAAGGGCTATCCGGTCCCTGTGCGACCGCAGCAGGAGCTTTTTTTCGCATTGCCGGTAGTAAGTCAAACCTGTTTCCAGTGCACGTTGGCCTCCGCCAGGGCTGCCCTTTGTCACCGGTTCTGTTCATTATTTTTACGGACAGAATTTCTAGGCGCAGCCAGGGTGTAGAGGGGGTCTGGTTTGGGACCCACAGAATCTCGTCTCTGCTGTTTGCGGACGATGTGGTTCTGTTGGCTTCGTCAAATCAGGACCTTCAGCGTGCACTGGGGTGGTTTGCAGCCAAGTGTGAAGCGTCCGGGATGAAAATCAGCACCTCCAAATCCGAGGCCATGGTTCTCGACCGGAAAAAGGTGCTTTGCCCTCTTCAGGTCGGTGGAGTGTCCTTGCCTCAAGTGGAGGAGTTTAAGTATCTTGGGGTCTTGTTCACAAGTGAGGGACGGATGGCCGTCGTGGTGAAGAGGACTACATCTCTCAGCTGGCTTGGGAATGCCTTGGGGTTCCCCCGGAGGAGCTGGTGGAGGTGTGTGTGAATCGGGAGGTCGGGCGGCTTTGCTTGAGCTGCCCCCGCGACCTGACTCCGGATAAAGCGGAAGAAAATAGCACTACTATTATTCTGAACACTGCTTTAGATCCTGTGTGTGTGTGTGTGAGAGAGAGAAGCTGCAGTGAGACATGTCTGTGTAGGGAGAGGTGGGCACTGTGTGTGACTGGCCAATCACAGAAAGTGAAGACAGTCAGTTAGCCAATGAGAATTTTCCTACAGCACGAGCACAGAAATTGACGAGTTTTACTCGTATCATGCTTGTACTCATCAAAAATGCTTTATCTGTACCGGATACTCATCTGAAACGAGTATCCAGCTCAACCCTAGTAATAATAATAATAATAATAAAATAATAATACATATGATAAGAAGAACCTAGTAACCTAGTCCACAAATGTGTAACCAGATCCACAAATGAGTAACCACATCCCCAAATACTTTACTTGAAAGACACAAGAAGATCCATCCATGTTCCTGGTCTCTGAAACACAGGAAAAAACAACAAAAACATGCCCTCAAAGATGTCCTTCGAGGGCCCGACCAGGCTTAAAACGGTAGTGGAGACTAATATTGAAATCCACACAGGTACAAATCGCTGCAGGCATTTGTGGAACTTCCATCGCAGAAGTGTAGTAAAAGTCATATGTAAGAAGACAGTTTTCAGAGACACGGTTACACATGCACCGATTTTTTTTTTTAAACACATTTTGGACCTGGCTACACATTTGTGGATCTGGTTACAGACAGATTTTTTTTTTTTTTTTTACACATTTGTGGATCTGGCTACACATTTGTGGATCTGTATCATGTCTGTTGTTTTTGGTGTTTCTGTTGTTTGTGTATCTTTGGGTTGGGTTTGGGTCCTTTTATTTTCTTTTGTGGTTTATTGTGTTTTTGTTTTCTGTGGGGGTGGGGTATATGTCATGGTTCACATTTCTCTTATTTTATTCTGGACCCTAGGTTTTTGATCTCTTCAGTGTTAATGACATCACGTCCTGATCTGTCAGGACAGAGATCTCCCTGACACCCCAAACCTCTTATATGCAGCAGGGGAGAGCTCAGCCTGCTGAAAGAATCCAGCCTGAGGAGGAGCCGATGCTCCTCCCCAGCAGCACCAGGTGATTTCACCTTGAATGGATCGACACCACCAAAGCAGGTGGAATGGATGGGGTGACAGGCCGCCTGGCTGGTGTCTCCCTTAGAGATAGGGTGAGAAGTTCAATCATCCGTGGGGAGCTCGGAGTAGAGTCGCTGCTCCTTCGCATTAAAAGGAGCCAGCTGAGGTGGTTCGGGCATCTGGTAAGGATGCCTCCTGGGTGCCTCCCTAGGGAGGTGTTGCAGGCATGTACATCTGGGAGGAGACCCACACTGGGCTGGGAACGCCTCGGGATCTCCCAGTCAGAGGTGGTCAGTGTGGCACGGGAAAGGGAAGTCTGTGGTCCCTGCTGGAGCTGTTGCCCCGCGATCCAAACCCGGAAAAGTGTTGAAGATGAGTGAGAGTGAGTGACACCCCTTATAAATTACTGTTTTGTTTTGGATACCTTAACCCTCTGGGGCCGACGACCAAGCTTTACTAAATTATAAATAACTTTTTAAAGATATGGGATAACTTACTCTTTTTTTGCTGAAAAGTTAACTCCACAGACTTTCGAGCCAGCCATCAGCCATCTTTGTACTCCTCATAAAAGCTGTGTGATGACGTGTGCAATGCGAGTGTCCAATCGGAATTGGTTCACATGGTTTTCCAAAATCCAATCGTAGGGCAGATTTACCTCACATGAAAAGCCAAAGATTGTTTTAGGAGTGATATGTTACTACAAGTAGTTGGCCCATTTGAATAGCGCCCCGGGTGCTCCAATGAGTACATACTATTCCAATGCACCCTGCGCCATTACACACAGTGAAAGTGAAAGCAGATGAAGCAGACAGAGAGCCTGTGATGACAATCTCACGTGCTCAAACAAAGAGTGTGTAAAGGGCCTGTCACAGTGGCGTATTCGTAGAGCTGCTCAGTACAGCGTATCATCTACACTGTAATGAGCAGCTCTCTGCCCACTTCATGAGGAGTATTTTGGGCGTATTTTGGGCGTATTTAAATGAAACACAATGCTGCAATGAGCAGGTCTATGAATACGCCACTGTGACAGGCCCTTAACTATCAGGATTGCTACACTAGTTTGCATGTGAATGATACTGGATAACTCTGCTTTCTATGCGTAAAGCACTGTTTACCATATCAATGGAGTGAGGGGGAGGGCCGCTCCTCAGACTGTAAGGAGCCAAAGTTGGCCAAAGTGTGAATGAAAGCTGCTTTAGGAGCAGCACAGAACAGTTCAAGTTTGTGATGTAACCTTTGTGTAATAGCAGACAGAAATTGCTTTGAGATGAGACAAACAAAACACATAAACCATTTTGTATATATTGTCCAAAATGTGCATTTGTGTTTATTGTTTGAACCTTTTTGTTGTACAGTCTTTCACACAAGACCTCAATTTACCTTTATAAAGTGTCAAAGCAGTTGTTTATTATAGTTTGCTGTGTGTTTTGAATAAATGCGTGTGGAAAATTATTTTTCACTTTATTTTTTCCTTTCTTTTTCTGATTGGAAACCTTTATTACACTTATAAAACACAATAAAAACATATTATTCTGAAAGCACAAGTTGTCCTGAAAAAAAGACATAAAACTTGATTGTGGGATGCAGGGAGAGCTGCTAACAGCAAGAATAAAACATTTATGCCAGGTGAGTGAACTGTCCAAAAAATGCCCTCGGACCCTAGAGGGTTAAGGGTAAAACTAAGTGGCAAGTCAAGTCAGTTTTTTTCCTATCAAAAGTAAATTTGTGGATGTCAGTGTATTTATTCTCACAACCGAGGAAAGGTGGCCCAAAAAATTGTTAATCGTTAATCTACCCCATCCAACTGATGAGCATGTGTTATGTCTTCTCCAGGATATCAGCTATTTGATAACATGACTCATGTGTCACATGCAACCTGGGCACAGTGAATCGGGGCACCCATGAATCAGTCTAGAAAGTGATTTACTAAGCCCCAGTATCAAGTGGATGACAAATATTACTTGTTGAAGCTTACACATTTTTTTTCTATAATTTGTGTATATAAACAACTGTTTTCACATTTGAACAGAAATTATGACAGTTGTTTAGAAGTTTCTAAAGGATTTATACTATATAAGACACTCACACATTACATAGCTGGTTTGCTGGATTATAGTTTCTATATGCATCAGCATAATTTAATATCATGTTTTTTTTTATTTATAAGTTGATTCACTGTGCCCCAGACATTAAATCACTGGGCGCAGTAAATCAAAAAATTTTAAATTGATTTTAAACATCTGTAAATTACACTTGGGAGATGTACATAACACAGCCTTATAAACAATAACTTACTGTGTTAAATCCACAATAGAATCACCTAAACCAATGCATAATGTGTTTATGCTGCCACAAACAACATTTCTGATCCACTGTGCCTTGGCTTCCCCTACTGGAACAATTGCTATTTCTTGTTTATGTTAATGATATGCCTTCTGAATTAAATTGGAAATTGCTGCTGTATGATGATAATTTTGCCCTCTTGGTATTTGGCAAAGGTAGTTCCAGCTCAAAATCCAGCAACAGCTGTCAAATGAACTTTGGCCTGTTTGTTATTGGCTTATTGGCAACAAGCCTTCTCCACACCTAGATAAAACAGAATCCATACTATCCATCCTATTTGGCTCAAATAGTAACATTTGCAACTCTTTTAATGTCACCTGTACTGGTCAAACCCTTCCTAGCAAAACCTGTGTTAAATAGCTTGACGTACATCATAACCAATCTTTATCTGGGAGTCAAACTGTACAATTACATTATAAGCAAATCTAATGCCAAACTGAAGTTCTTCTTCAGACAGACTAAATATTTCAATTTGAATCTGAAAAAACTATTAGTCTCAGCTTTAATCTCAAATTTTGACTAAACCTGTGCTGTTTGGTATTCTGGCCTTACCAAGAGAAAGAGAAATTAGAAGCTCTGAAGACAACCCACAACAAAATTGTGAGGTTCCCTTTTAATCCCTCAGACTCACTTAGGTTATGAAGGAATTGGACAGGTTAAGATGCTAACAGTGAGCCTCAGAGTTAAACAGTTGCAACTCAATCATATGCGTAACATAATTCATGGCAATGCGGCCCAATGTTTAACTTTGTCATTTGAAATCCATCCAGAACACCCACTCATCCACAGCCTTATAATCCCTTCTGTTAAATTTTGGTCAGTCCTCCTTTCCTTTTACGGGTTGCCAAGTTGTGGAATAGCTTGCCAGGGAATTTAAAACGCAGTCCAATGAGACTTGTTTTAAATGTCAGGTTAGAAAATTTTAAAGGAATTTTTACTTCTGGAAGAGGAACGTAATCCTTATTACCTATAATGAAAATTTAAGCACTGTTTAGCAGGTATTTATATTTATTCACAGGCATTATATGTATTTTTAAAATGATTTGGTAGTTTATAACATTTTTGGTATTATATACAAAGTTTTAGCTTGTCTCTTAGCTATGTGTGCTGGTACTGCAAACATATTTAAAAATATTTAAATATTGCCATTTATGGTTCATTTATTTCATATTCTGCTATTGTTGATTGTATGCCTTTGTTTTTATATATGGACCAATTTTCCTTTATTGTGTTTCCATCAATCCACATATCAGAGCATGTGCATCAAATCATTATTTGATGCACATGCTCTGATGCTCTGATCCAGGTTGGACAGCCATACAAAAACCTGTAAACAACAGGGCTCGAACGACTCGACCCTCCCTCCTCCTGTAAAGTCCATAGACATCTGTCCAGCAATCTTCTGAATCTATAAACTGTTCCTTGAAGTCCCCGAGACATACCGTGCATCCAGAAAGTATTGACAGCATTTCACTTTTTCCATAATTTGTTATGTTACAGCCTTATTCCAAAATGGATTCAATTATTTTTTCCCCTCAAAATTCTGCAGCCCATAATGACAACATTATTTTTTTTCCCAAATTTATATACAACCCCAATTCCAATGAATTTGGGACTTTGTGTGAAAGTGAAACAACAAAAGAATGCAATGATTTGCAAATCCTCTTCAACCTATATTCAATTGAATACACCACAAGACAAGGTATTTAATGTTCAAACTGATAGACATTTTTGTGCAAATATTTGCTCATTTTGAAATGGATACCTGAAACGCATTTCAAAAAAGCTGGGACAGGGCACAAAAGACTGGGAAAGTTGATGAATGCTCAAGGAACACCTGTTTGGAACATTCCACAGGTGAATAGGTTAATTGGAAACAGGTGAGTGTCATGATTGGGTATAAAAGGAGCATCCCCAAAAGGCTCAGCCATTCACAAGCAAAGATGGGGTGAGGATCATCACTTTGTGAACACACTGCATGAAAAAATAGTCCAACAGTTTAAGAACAATGTTTCTCAACGTTCAATTGCAAGGAATTTAGGGATTCCATCATTACAGTCCATAATATAATCAGAGATTCTGGAGAACGTTCTACACATAAGTGGCAAGGCTGAAAACCAACACTGAATGCCCATGACCTTCGATTCCTCAGGTGGCAGTGCATTAAAAAACCAACATAATTGTGTAAATGATCATACCGCATGGGCTCAGGAACATTTCAAAAAACCATTATCAGTTAACACAGTTCGTCGCTACATCTACAAGTGCAAGTTAAAACTCTACCATGCAAAGCGAAAGCCATACATCAACAACATCCAGAAACGCCGCCACTTTCTCTGGATCCAAGCTCATTTAAAATGGACAGACACAAAGTGGAAAAGTGTGCTGTGGTCTGATGAGTCCACATTTCAAATTGTTTTTGGAAATCACAGACGTCGTGTCCTCTGGACAAAAGAGGAAAGAGACCATCCAGATTGTTACCAGCGCTAAGTTCAAAAGCCAGCATCTGTGATGGTATGGGGGTGTGTTAGTGCCCATGACACTGGAAACTTACACATCTGTGATGGCACCATCAATGCTGAAAGGTACATCCAGGTTTTGGAGCAACACATGCTGCCATCCAAGCAACGTCTTTTTCAGGGACATCCCTGCTTATTTCAGCAAGACAATGCCAAGCCACATTCTGGACACGTTACAACAGCGTGGCTTAGTAGTAAAACAGTGCGGGTACTAGACTGGCCTGCCTGCAGTCCAGACCTGTTGCCCATTGAAAATGTGTGGCGTATTATGAAGCACACAATATGACAATGGAGACCCCGGACTGTTGAACAACTGAAGTCATACATCAAGCAAGAATGGGAAAGCATTCCACCTACAAAGCTTCAACAATTAGTGTCTTCAGTTCCCAAATGCTTATTGAGTGTGTGTTAGAAGGAAAGGTGATGTAACACAGTGGTAAACATACCACTGTCCCAGCTTTTTTGAAATGTGTTGCAGGCATCCATTTAAAAATGAGCAAATATTTGCACAAAAACAAAGGTTATTACATTTCAAACAATGTCTCAACTTCATTGGAATTGGGGTTTTATATATACAGTAGTGTTCAGAATAATAGTAGTGCTATGTGACTAAAAAGATTAATCCAGGTTTTGAGTATATTTCTTATTGTTACATGGGAAACAAGGTACCAGTAGATTCAGTAGATACTCACAAATCCAACAAGACCAAGCATTCATGATATGCACACTCTTAAGGCTATGTAATTGGGCTATTAGTAAAAAAAGTAGAAAAGGGGTGTTCACATTAATAGTAGCATCTGTTGTTGATGCTACAAACTCAAAACTATTATGTTCAAACTGCGTTTTTAGCAATCTGTGAATCCCTAAACTAGTATTTAGTTGTATAACCACAGTTTTTCATGATTCTTCACATCTGCGAGGCATTAATTTGTTGGGTTAGAACCAAGATTTTGCTCGTTTACTAGTGTGCTTGGGGTCATTGTCTTGTTGAAACACCCATTTCAAGGGCATGTCCTCTTCAGCATAAGGCAACATGACCTCTTCAAGTATTTTGACATATCCAAAGTGATCCATGATACCTGGTATGCGATATATAGGCCCAACACAATAGTAGGAGAAACATGCCCATATCATGATGCTTGCACCACCATGCTTCACTGTCTTCACTGTGAACTGTGGCTTAAATTCAGAGTTTGTGGGTCGTCTCACAACCTGTCTGCGGCCCTTGGACCCGAAAAGAACAGTTTTACTCTCATCATTCCACAAAATATTCCTCCATTTCTCTTTACGCCAGTTGATGTGTTCTTTGGCAAATTGTAACCTCTTCTGCACGTCTTTTATTTAACAGAGGGACTTTGCGGGGGATTCTTGCAAGTAAATTAGCTTCACACAGGCGTCTTCTAAGTGTCACAGCACTTACAGGTAACTCCAGACTGTCTTTGATCATCCTGGAGCTGATCAGTGGGTGAGCCTTTGCCATTCTGGTTATTCTTCTATCCATTTGATGGTTGTTTCCCATTTTCTTCCACGCGTCTCTGGTTTTTTGTCCATTTTAAAGCATTGGAGATCATTGTAGATGAACCGCCTATAATTTTTTGCACCTGCGTATAAGTTTTCCCCTCTCCAATCAACTTTTTAATCAAACTACGCTGTTCTTCTGAACAATGTCTTGAACGTCCCATTTTCCTCAGGTTTTCAAAGAGAAAAGCATGTTCAACAGGTGCTGGCTTCATCCTTAAATAGGGGACACCTGATTCACATGTGTTTGTTCCCACAAAACTGACAAACTCACTGACTGAATGCCACACTACTATTATTGTGAACACCGCATTTTATATTTTTTTACTAATAGCCCAATTTCATAGCTTTAAGAGTGTGCATATCATGAATGCTTGGTCTTGTTAGATTTGTGAGAATCTACTGAATCTACTGGTACCTTGTTTCCCATGTAACAATAAGAAATATACTCAAAACCTGGATTAATCTTTTTAGTCACATAGCACTACTATTATTCTGAACACTACTGTATATATAAAACCCCAATTCCAAACCCCAATATATTATAGCTAAACGTATGCTGTCCAAGGCGGGAGTCCAGGTATGCTGTAGCCAAATGTCTTGGCCAGACACGCTTAGGTGCTTTGCCTTGAGCATGCCGCCGCAGGCAGTGAACATGCGGCATCCAATTTTCACATCAAGCATGAAAAAATTAATTCCAGATGGCAAGAAGACCTTGCCTACCTTAATTCACACACCTAATGTGCACCATGGCAGTCTAATATACTTATTATTATATATCTAATATAATCTAATATACCAACTAAGTTGATATTGCCCGACCTAATGCAAATTATTTTTACCACTTTTATGTAGCCAACTCCGGGTTAGTGAAAGGTACACTGGTAGACAGCAGTTTACTTCAAAAATTGTTTATTTATTTAATTACAAATTATGCAGGTCAGTTCTCCTGAAAAAAATTAGATGTTTATTGTTTTTGTACATATTATTTTTGATATACAGTTTCTAAAACTGGATTATTTAACATTTCCCTGTGGTCTTGTGATAGAGCTGTATTTTGTGAAACCTATTCTGTGTTGTACAATATGTTTCACAAAATACATTTATGAATTAAAAAAAAGAGTCTGTTGGTGGAACTGTGATGACACACCTATTTCCTGATAGGATAGGTATGACTATATTTCAGTGTTGCTTAGTGTATTATGGTGCAGACTC
Source organism: Thalassophryne amazonica (assembly GCF_902500255.1). NCBI lineage: Eukaryota > Metazoa > Chordata > Actinopteri > Batrachoidiformes > Batrachoididae > Thalassophryne > Thalassophryne amazonica. Next base: position 29,281,669 of record NC_047108.1, on the reverse strand, counting down.
TGCGTTGTGTGATGTCAGAAGCTAACCAGAGTCGGTCCTGATTAGTACTTGGTTGGGAAACCAAGATGAGAGGTTGTGTGTTTCTCCAGGTAAGAGTGGACTTGAGTCAGGAAGGAAATTCAACATATAACTTGTGCCAAATCACACTGTAGTTCTCTACTGGCTCTGCTGTGGTGAGCATGAACAAAAATGAAGAAAAAAAAAAAAGATGGCAGCAGCCAAAAGACAAACAACAATATTCTGTGAGGGGTCAGGGTTTTTTTTGTATAACCTGAGCGAATCTGTACTGCCCAAACCACAATCATATGCATGATTAACTACCAGCTGTTATTGTTAGCGGTCCAGACATGACCGGACCAGTACAGGTGATGAACTCAAATGCTAGGAGAAAGGAACAGAACTTGTTGTGAACAAAAAGATATTTATTTACAATAAATCAGAAAATAATAATGCTGCATTGGGGGTACCTGCAGAGTGGAGTCAGCCTGCTCGTAGCAGTGGAAATTAGGGAGCTGCAGGTTCCTGAGCCAGTCTTGAAAGAGAACTGAAATCCTGGAGTATATGGAACTGGAGCCGGGGCCAGGTGGGACACAAAGAGCCAAGAATAGGAACTAGGAGCAGAGGTGAGTGATTGCACTCATAACACAGAAGCCTTTAACAACAGACAGTTCACTGAAGGCTTAAAATAGGAATGTTCACAGTTCTAGAAATTAAGTTTGCTGTTCAGGGATCATTCTTCAGAAGTAAGAGGTCAGGTGATGCAATGATGCAGTTCCAGTTATGCAGGACTTGACATTTAAGAAACAACTTGGAAAGTTCTTAGTGGTTTAATATCATACAGTTCTTGGAAAACAGTTCTTGGAAATAGTTTTTGGTACTAGTTCTTGGAAACAGTTCTTGGAAACAGTTCTTTGTCATGCACAGTCACAAACAGGAGCAGCGTGAAAACAGGGTCTCACAGTCAATGCAGGAACTTAACTGAAGTGTGGCAGAGCTACGTGTTTTGTAGCTGAGAGCCGGAAAGTTTCAAAGTGACTTTCTGCAGAGAGTGGCCAGGTTACCTTGAGATGAGCTGTGGAAAACTCAGATGTCAGAGCGCACACAAGTGTCAGCGTAGACAAGGTCATGGATTTCTCATGGAGAGACACATGTAGAATCTGGCAGTGACTGAGCTCAAAGCCGGGGTTTAAGTAACCCACTCCTGATGAGCCTCAGGTGCAAGTAGCTGACAAGCAGCAGGTGTTCCTTGGCTCTGCAGTGCACCACCTGGAGGGAAAACAGACAAGCTACACACAACAGGTTAAAAAGGGAAGGGGAGAGAGGCAGCCAAAAGGCTGGCCACAACTCCAGCTGTGATCCAATTTAGGGAGGATGTTTTCTTATTTAATCTACATTTAAAAAAGGAGAGAAACCAGTTCAGATGCTACTTATGCTGCATTAACATGTTGGTTGAAAGTGTCAGACGGTAAAGAGGGTTGCTCATATTTAGTGAGGAGGAAAGACTGACAGTGACGGATGGATTTTTAAGTGCAGAAAGTCACCCAATTTTAATCATGTAAATATAAATAATTCATGTAATATTACGGAATGAATTAATCTATAATATAATCACACAAAAAGTTCACTTTTCAGGCGCCATCACAACCAAGGCTTCCTGTTTTAACACAAAGCTCTGCAAAACTCTGAAACTGTGTCTATATCTCAATTAAGTTTTTCTGGGGTTTTTTTTTTACATGTTGTTAGCATCGAACATCGTCAACTACAGTCTGCCGCTGCAGACCACAGGAATTCTACTATGACCGGAATAAAGTTTTTCTGCTGCCATCATGCAGCATAAATGCAGACATCAAGCAGCACAGAGCGCACCCTCTGACACGTGTGAGAAGGAGAGGGGAAGGGACTACTGTATGGAAGTAATCACATCTTAGCCGGTTGTATGCTGTTCAGAGAGCCTGTGATATAAGTAAAAATTATTAATTACTAAGTGTTATATCTGTTTTGTCCTTTTTGACTCACCCCGCCATCACCCACAATATTTTCTGACCAATCTTACCTGCACCTGCCTGACCCAGGGTTAATCTACTGGTGCCCGCAGGTTACGGATTGACCCACCCACCATTGTTGTAACGGGTAAAATCTATGAGTAACACCTTGATCTTTATTAGTGCTGTAATTTATCCAGATATGTTGTCACTGTTTGAATCTGACCTGGTCCTTCCTGTATTCAGTTTGCATGTTCTGTGGGTTCTGTCTGGGTGCTCCGGCTTCCTCCCACTTCCAAAGACATTCAGGGTAGGTAAACTGGTGGATGGATGATTCAAACTAATATTGATGGACAGACATGCAAATGGTACTGATTATCACAGTGCAACTCGGCCAAAGTTTGTTTGGCAATGGAGTACACAAATCCAAGCACAACATGGAGGTGGTGCTTATTCTACCGCCTACTGGACAATATTGAAATACACAACATCTCTTTAGTTCTAATTCTGCTGAATTTCAATGATATAATTGTCAACAAGCATGAGTTGAACCTTAAAACAAGAGCGTCAAAGTTATTTTAATGTTACATGGATTTATAGTTTGGAAAATGGTGGCTCTGGCATTCCCATTCCAAACCCCAGATGCTCTTGCACTGTGTAACTTCAGTGGATCAGGCAACATTTATGACACTATAGTTTGGTCTTACGCAGTAAGGCCAACATCATGGCTTGATTTGTATGTACAATAATGGTGTCAGTGTAAATTGCACTATGTAACTTATCACATCACCCTGCAGGACCACCCAGGTCCTGGATGGTAACTGCCATGGTGGACTGATACAGTTTAGTTGATCTAGGAATGCTCAATTTAAATAATAATTACACTGTCACTCAGGAGGAGTTCCATCACTCTAGAGGAGCTCGGAGTCAAGCCGCTGCTCCTCCACTTTGAAAGGAGCCAGCTGAGGTGGCTTGGGCATCTTTTCTGGATGCCCCCTGTTCTCCTCGCTGGAGAGGTGTTCTGGGCACGTCCCATTGGGAGGAGGCCCTGGGGAAGACCAGGACAAGCTGGAGGGACTACGTCTTGCAGCTGGCTAGGGAAGGAGGAGAACCTGGGGGAGGTGTGTGTGGATCGGGAGGTTTGGGCGGCTTTGCTTGAGCTGCTGCCCCGTGACCCGAACTCGGATGAAGTGGAAGAAAATGGATGGATGGATGGATAATAATTACATGGAGAAATGTGGCAGGTGGGGTTTAAACCAGGAACCTTCCGCACTGGAAACTGATGCACTAGTGCACTAACTGCTTTGCCACTACCACTGCATTAGTTGATATAATGAACTTGATTAATCCAGTGCACCACAATATTTTATTAGTTTGCATCTTTGAAATTGATAAGTTTATTCTGGACTGTGAGAGTGTGGCAAACATTTTAGTAAAGGAAACTGCAAAACAGCCATTTTCTCATGCAAGCTGTTAAAAATAACCAGAAATAGTTGGTGAGAGAGACGCATTCCTCAGGACTATGGGTCTTACAAGTTGACTGCACAGTAATTACATCTCCCGAGGATCCAGGAGAGGAAAGTTTTTCAAAAAGAGGGGCAAAACTGGCGAGGCAGGAGAACGTCATGCTCTGCAGGCATTGCTAACCTCTCTTCCTGAAACAAAATCTGAATCCTAATATCAGCAAACAGACATGGAACACTGTCAACACTTTTGCTGGTTCATTCATTCCTAATTTGTTGTGTTGTTTTGCTGTCTATGAAATTAAATGATTTCTGTTCACACACATCTTTGATGTAAGAATTTCCAACCTTGCTCTTTCAAAATACGAATCCTTGTGATTTGTAGTGGCCTCAAGCCTTTAGAGTTGGGGCATCAGCTGCAGCACAGATTTTATTCGGAGGCCTCAGAGGTCACAGAGAAATGAAAGGAATCAGGTAGAATGAGAAACACATGGAAACTCTAGCAACATGGCAGAAACACCGACTGATTCTTATTTTTGTTCAGTCATACACAGTTCACCTTCTGCTCAGACTGAGGCAGCTCAGTATGCAGTGCAGAAACACGTTGAGATACTTCGGGCTGAAAAGAAGACAGAAAAACACAACTAAAATATACGTTTCAAGGCATTGGGGGGGGGGGGGGGTTAAGTGGTTGGTGTACTTGTTTCAAGATCAGAAGGTTAGCAGTTCAAGACCACCTCTGCCCCTTCTCTGTGTCATATGGAATTGTGTCCACCAGGGCATTGGTATAAAATTTGCCAAACCAAACTGCAGATCCATTTACTTAACATTGGTTACAATGAGTGGAAGGGGTAGGGGTGATAAAAGACAAAGAATGGGAGGTTCGTGATAACATCCAGGGACTCACCAAACCCGCTATCCACTGTCTGGCTCGCCATGGTGGCGTCAAGCAGATCTCATGTCTTATCTACAAGGAGCTCGTGGTGTGTTGAAGGTGTTCCTGCAGAACGTGATCTGTGATACCGTCAGCTACACTGAGCATGCCAAGAGGAAGACTGTGACTGCCATGGATGTGGTGTACGCCCTGAAGAGGCAGGGAAGGACCCTGTACGGCTTTGGTGGTTAAGCCGCTTCACAGTCTATAATGAACCTAACCCCAACTAAAAGAAGGTGAAGGGAATTACTTTCTTTGTTGTTTTCAATTTTGTTGTGTGTTGTGAACATACCTCTGTTAGGCATTTCTGAATATTAGGGCTGAAACAGTTAGTCCAGTATCTCAAATAATTTGATTACAAAAAATATTCAAGGCACAAAAAACAGAAGAAGACTAGAGCATGCGCACAAGCCTTGTAAGAGCTAATCTGTAGTGCCAAAAGCTACCGCTTTCCGACACGACACAAAAGAGTAAAATAAAGTCTTTTCAAAGAAAGAGGGTCCACGCTTGATCATCTGAAATAGACTTATACTCCCGTCACACATCGCTGGAATCACGCAGAGTGGCGTCGGACTTATAAATTAGCGCACATCCAAAAGGTGCTGGATTTCAGTTCCAAAACGTTCAGACAGCCATCTGCAGAAGTCCACACACTTGGTCAAAATCGGCCAGTGGCCCCGAGTGTAATGCACATGTTCATAATTCTCCGGGCGCCATCGAGATAGGACCTCTGTCCAACGTCGGCCCACCTGTTATCTGAGGACCATCTAACCAGAATTTACATATTCTGATGGCACCAAAACAGGATCTGAAACAATTTGAACACGTATGAGGTAACCTCAAGATGGATCTGGCACAGTATGCCTGCTGGTATGATCTGCAGTGCCACATATAATAATGTCCACCTGGCGCTACAGATCTGGACAAACTGTTATATCCATAACAGATGTTACAGTACAAATAATATTCCTCCCCATGGGTGACATAAATAATGTGAAATATTGTGCCCATCAGATCTGTGACACCACGGTGGCTGGCGGGCAGTTGCGCACACTGTCACACCTCATGTCAGAGGCTCAGAGCTGAACAGATCTCACCGTTATAAACTATAAACTAGGGATGAGCGAGTATGCCACTATCTATGTATCTGTATCTCTTCAACCATCTAAATTATCTGTATCCATATTTGTACTCATAGTGGGCGTGGCCTAAACCAGAAGTGGGCGTAGCTTAACCCAAAATGGCTGGGGCTTAAATCAGTACATTATTTTAAGTCTGAAATTGATATGGATTGATCAGCAGAAGTTGCTATATTTATTGTTTATTTGAAAACTATTTACAGAACAGCCTCAAAATTGAGATTCAAATCAATGTTTTTGATCACAAAAGTAAGAGAACTATTTGCAGAACAAGTTTTTATGAACTCAGAACATGAATATTCTTCAGTCTATGAATGAATATTTACAGAACAGCCTCAGAATTGACATTCAATGTAGTAGGAAATTATGAACTACTAAGTGTTGTGTGTTGGGGGGTTTGGCTGGATGTTTTTGTGTTGTTTTCTTTTCTTTGCTCTCCAGGTGGTATGCAAACTGGTTTTTGTCTGTGGAGAAGGTGCTGGCAGAAGAGTCCTTTACCCTCATCAGCATGATTTGCAGCACCTGTGGATGATGCTCACGTGCAAACTTAAAGACTTTCAGCTGAAGCAGATAATGAGATGGCGTTCTGCATTTAAGCCATGAGTGATTCAAGCAGAATTGCTGGGAACTCGACCTTGTGACGTTCGTTTGTGAGACGCTGAGGACCGCGCCTGGGTTTGACACATTGTGCCTGTGAAGGAGGACGGGTGAGGGACACATGCTGTCAGCACACATCAGAGGTGATTGATTGTCTGAATAAGTGTTAATAGTAATTTGATATTTTGTTACGCAGTATATTTGAACATTGATGAGAATTGTGCAGCTCGCTTCTCACGGCTGTGGCGTGCGGACTGATGATCCTCCACCTGTTGTGAGAAGCTGCTCATTTACATAAAGCTTAAATTCAGACCTGAATGTGTTGCTGATAGTGTGTGCCTTTGAAGGATATTTGTTGTAGCTGTTGACTTACCTCACCTTTTCCATCCTTCACAGAATCAGTTTGTCGTATCCACCTGGGGGGTGTTCGGCGGTGAGTCTGGGTCCAGAAGCGCCGAGCTTTGATCCATTTCGGCGCTGGAGAGTGCGCCGTCCTTCACCTCGCCAGACAAATGCACATTTATGTTTGTACACCAATTATTGCACAGGAGAAAAATAAAACTGTTTTGTTTTTGGAACCGCTTTCTGGTTATTTAGTGCTGGGTTCAGTCAGATGCAGGTCCGCTCCTCAACCCGCGTCTGCACATAACACTAAGTATGCATCAACAAGAGTTGTCATACTCAACACAACTTCCTTTTTTTCAAATATTTATTTATTGTACTACCTAACGTTCTTGGCATTTTTTTCACAAAAAGTTAAACAATATTGATTAAGGTGTGTCTGTGTGTGTATGACAGTCTGTCTGTGTGCATGTGTGTGTGACTGAGTGACTGTGTGAGAGGGAGACAGAGAGGTTGTTCGACTGACCAATTTATTTTTATGAACTGCAGTGAGAAAGTGTCAGATACTGCATGCAGCCATATTCAATAAAATATTGATATAGGCTACTTTGTGTGTTCAGCTATATGTGTGTAAGTGGTCTGTAAGACTGTTTATTTTTTAATGATCTGTGTGAACTTGGTGATTCATGCAAACATCCAGTGATGGCAGACAGGGAAATATGTCAGCCTTGTTCACTGTATTCTTCTCAAAAGCACAGTTTTCCAGCTGACTTTATATCACCAAACCAGCGAAGAGCAAACAAATGGTTAATAAAAAACCCGACCGGTGTGGAGGCAGTGACTGATGCAACATGAGCCATGAGCCAGCTCTGTCTTGTCAAATGCACCACGTACGATATGAAACAAGTTCACCAAGTAACTTTAAATATCATACAAACCGTAAAAGAGGCGAGCTGAAGAAAAATTAGGTAGAATCAAGCCAAGCACAGAGAGAGATCCTGTGTGTGTGTGTGTGTGCGTGTTTGAGGTGGGCAGATCGATCCTATATCGATAACTCGATACCAACGCTGGTATTGATATTGAACTATCCTCATGTAAAAAGATCGATACTCAAGCTTTTTTCTCTCCTGCACGCACTGACTGCTGCGCACGCAGATTCATCAAAGTCTACCCAGCGGCACAATACGTTGAATCCACATTGAAACAACATACAGGGCAAATGTTCAAACAACGTTGATTTTTGATTGTATTTGTAAGTTGTAACAACGTACCTTTCAGACGTTGAAACAATGTAGCTTTCAGACGTTGAAACAACATTAATTTTTGATTGTATTTGTAAGTTGAAACAATGTAATTTTGAGATGATGAAGCAACGTATGTTTTAGTTGAAACATTGTTCTCTGACATTGATTCACATGTTCTTCACAGTGATCTGTTTCATTAAAAAAGCACAAGAAAAATCTTTTTTCAACAATTTATTAATATCAAATGCATCAACAGTTTATCACACAAGTTATTCATGGCCATATTTATGATGGTTATGGACAGAAAAAAATAATAATACATCATATTTAAGAGCAAAACTGTGGACAATTTTAACACAAACCCATTACGATAAATAAATTTCCTGAGACATTCATATGAAAAAAAATACTGTTTTTAATCACATTAGATTTGAAGACTCAGTATGACATTAGTCAGATACGATAATGCAATTGAACACACATCATTTTTAAGAGCATAACATATGATAGATATGTTAGATTTACACCAAATTGAAGCAGTTTTGGAGCAGATTCTATGTTGGATTAGCAGCCAGAGAGAGACCAGACGTCATGGTGCGTCTCTAATGTGACTGGCTGTCACCACCCCCCACCCCCCCCAAAAAAACCCAAAACACATTAACAACAAAAAAATGTTAGTTTCTCAAACCTGTAATCTGGGTCAGGAAAAAGTTCAGGATGGTCCTGTCTATACTTCTTTGATTCTGCTTGGATAGGACAGCTTCAGATTATGGCACAATTGTAAAAATTATGGTAGTACTGTCCATTGATGTGATACTAATTGCAGCCTCCATGACAAACTCTGTAAATTTGTGGCACGTCCCTGGCAAGGCTGCCTTTGGCAGTTCCTGACTTGCCCTGACTGCTGAAGCACTGCCAAAGATAAACAGGAGCCATAGCGTACAAGCAGCACCTGACAATGGTTCTTACTGTATTCTTCTCTTGTTCCATTCCAGGGGTGTATGCAGTCAGAGCATTGATTAGGGCATTCCTCTGGTGTCTGGTTCCCTTGTCCTCGCCATTGTTTGTCACTAGCACTCTTCAGCTGCAAGTTGAAAATTTCCATTGTTAGTCACAAGCAATTAAACATGTTTTACTGTTCAGATACTGTATAATTTTAGTGACATGGTTATAATTGGTATATAACTAAACACCTTATTGGACAAGCCCTATATTTTTAACAAGCTGTTTATACTGCTTGCAGAATTTTCTTATCAGCTAGGTATACCTCACTAGTAAAAGCAGATCAAATAAAAATTATGAATCCTATGTACCCACTGCTATTGTTTAAGTTACTGTATTCCATAAATGGAGCATGTTTCATAATATACTGTGTAAAAAAAAAAAAAAAAACAGAAAAACTTTATTAAAGTGATGAGGATCTGACAAACAGAAAACAGATTAATGTTGGGAAGGTGTCGTAGCACGGACCCACACAGGGGGCGCAAATGAACGGACAATGAGTAAGCCAAAAGGTAACAATTTAATGTTGTGATAATACACAACGAAACGTGTCGTAATTTTCACAGTCAATAAACACCAGGTGATGTGGTGGGCAGGCTCGAAGATAGAAGACGCCCGACGAGAGAGGAAGCCGCGTCCCACACGGTTCCCCACCAACGGCCTGAAGAACACCGGAGCCCGCCAAGTCCGAGTCCCCAGGTGGCCTCTGTCTTCGACTGTCGACTCTGGTACTGCTGGCAGAAAGCAGAAATATGAATGTGTGAGTGTGAGTCCGCACACTCAGTAATTTATAGTCCAGACACCATTAGGAGGGAGCACCTCCACCTCCAAATCATACACACTCGTGCAGCTCCTGTTTGTCCCTCTTCTGGGTCTTCACAGGAATGCGACTGCACACAGAACAAGGTTAGACAACGTATTAGTCAGCAGAGAAATTACCTTGGTACTGGTAGTCGATTTCTCAGCGGGGAGGTGGAGTTGCAGTCCGGCTTTTATGGTGGTGATAAACGAGTGACAGCTGGTGCAGAGGATGAGTGACAGCTGTCACTTCTTCTGGGTCTGGCGCCCTCTCGTGCTTGGAGCCCGCACTCCAAGCAGGGCGCCCTCTGGTGGTGTTGGGCCAGCAGTACCTCCTCTTCAGCGGCCCACACAACAGGACCCCCCCCCCTCAACGGGCGCCTCCTGGCGTCCGACCAGGCTTGTCCGGATGTCTTGCGTAGAACTCGGCCTGCAGGGCCGGGTCCAGGATGAAGCTCCTCTTCAACCCAGGAGCGTTCTTCAGGTCCATACCCCTCCCAGTCCACCAGATATTGGAAACCCCGGCCCTTACGACGGACGTCCAGGAGCCTGCGGACTGTCCAGGCAGGCTCCCCGTCGATGAGCTGGGCAGGAGGCGGCGTAGGTCCCGGAGTACAGAGGGGTGAGGTGTGGTGTGGTTTGAGACTGGAGACATGAAAGACAGGGTGAATCCGCAGTGAAGCCGGGAGTTGAAGCTTCACTGCGGCCGGGTTGATGATCTTGAGGATCTTAAAGGGTCCAATGAATCTGTCTTTCAACTTTGGGGAGTCGACACACAAAGGGATGTCCTTGGTTGAGAGCCACACCTCCTGCCCGGGCTGGTATGTGGGGGCCGGGGAACGTCGGCGGTCCGCATGGGTCTTGGCCCTCGTCCGGGCCTTTAACAGGGCAGAGCGGGTGGTCCGCCACACCCGGCGGCACCTCCTGAGGTGGGCCTGGACCGAGGGCACACCGACCTCTCCCTCCACCAGCGGGAACAATGGGGGCTGGAACCCCAAACATGCTCAAAAGGGGAGAGGCCGGTAGCAGACGAGACTTGGCTGTTATGGGCATACTCGATCCAGGCCAGATGGTGACTCCAGGCCGCCGGGTGCGCGGAGGTGACGCAGCGAAGGGCCTGTTCTAACTCCTGGTTAGCCCGCTCTGCCTGGCCGTTGGTCTGGGGGTGGTACCCGGACGAGAGACTCACGGTGGCCCCCAGCTCCTTACAGAAACTCTTCCACACCTGCGAGAGAACTGGGGACCACGATCTGATACAATGTCCGATGGCATCCATGCAGCCGCATGACGTGGTGGACCAGAAGGTCTGCCGTCTCCTGGGCTGTCGGGAGCTTCGGGAGGGCCACGAAGTGGGCCGCCTTGGAGAACCGGTCCACTATCGTGAGAATAACGGTGTTGCCCTGGGACGGCGGGAGGCCCGTGATGAAGTCCAGGCCGATGTGAGACCAGGGGCGATGAGGCACTGGCAGGGGCTGGAGGAGTCCCGTCGTCCTCCGATGGTCTGCCTTGCCCTGGCGCAGATGGTACAGGCCTGGACATAGTCCCGGACGTCGGTTTTCCAGGGACGCCCACCAGAAGCGCTGCTGGACTACTGCCACGGTCCTACGCACTCCGGATGACAGGAGAGCTTGGACCCGTGACAGAAGTCCAATACGGCAGCTCTTGCCTCTGGTGGGACGTACAGTCTGTTCTTGGGGCCAGTCCCCGGGTCCGGGCTCCTTGTCAGGGCCTCCCGGACGGTCTTCTCCACGTTCCAGGTGAGGGTGGCCACGACAGTGGACTCGGGGATGATGGTCTCGGTGGGGTTCGACAGCCCCGCTTTGGCTTCTTCTTCGTGCACCCGGGACAATGCATCTGGTTTTTGGGTTCTTGGTCCCGGGGCGATACGTGATCTGGAAGTCAAAGCGCCCGAAGAACAGAGACCAGCGGGCTTTCCTGGGGTTCAGCCGCTTGGCGGTCCGGATGTACTCCAGGTTCCGATGATCCGTGAAAACCGTGAAGGGCAACGATGCCCCCTCCAGCAGGTGTCTCCACTCTTCAAGAGCCTCCTTCACCGGAAGAAGTTCCCGATTGCCGACGTCATAGTTCCGTTCAGCTGGGGTCAACCTGCGGGAATAAAAGGCACAAGGATGGAGGACTTTATCAGCCTCCACGCTCTGGGACAGCACGGCTCCTATCCCTGAGTCAGAGGCGTCCACTTCTACTATGTACTGGCGATCAGGATCAGGCGGCACCAGAACTGGTGCAGTCGAGAACCGGTGTTTCAACTCCTGGAACGCGGCTTCGCACCGATCCGACCAGGCGAAGGGGACCTTGGTGGAGGTCAGGGCAGTCAGGGGGCTAACTACCTGACTGTAACCTTTAATGAACCTCCGTAGAAATTTGCAAAGCCTAGGAACTGCTGTAGTTTTCCTGCGGCTTGTTGGTTGGGGCCGATCTCTCACCCGCCGCAACCTTAGCCGGAATCAGGGGCGACGGAGTTGGAGGAGATGATGAACCCCAGGAAGGACAAAGAAGTGCGGTGGAACTCGCACTTCTCGCCCTTCACAAACAGCCGGTTCTCCAACAACCGCTGTAGGACCTGACGTACATGCTGGACATGGGTCTCAGGGTCCGGGGAAAAGATGAGTATATCGTCCAGATATACGAAGATGAACCGATGCAGGAAGTCCCGCAAGACGTCATTTACCAAAGCTTGGAACGTCGCGGGGGCGTTAGTGAGGCCGAACGGCATGACCAGGTACTCAAAATGACCTAACGGGGTGTTGAATGCCGTCTTCCATTCGTCTCCCTTCCGGATCCGAACCAGGTGGTACGCGTTTCTAAGATCCAATTTTGTGAAAATTTGGGCTCCATGCAGGGGCGTGAACACTGAATCCAACAGAGGTAACGGGTATCGGTTGCGAACCGTGATCTCGTTCAGCCCTCTGTAATCAATGCATGGACGGAGTCCGCCGTCTTTCTTGCCCACAAAAAAGAAACCAGCACCCATCGGGGAGGTGGAGTTTCGGATCAGCCGGCAGCTAAGGAGTCCGGATGTAGGTCTCCATTGATTCGCGTTCCGGACGTGAGAGGTTGTACAACCTACTGGATGGGTACTCAGCGTCCGGGACCAAATCGATGGCACAATCATACGGTCGGTGCGGGGGAAGAGTGAGTGCCAGATCTTTGCTGAAAACATCAGCAAGATCGTGGTACTCCTTTGGCACCGCCGATAGATTGGGGGGAACTTTGACCTCCTCATTAGCCGTAGTGCCGGGAGGAACCGAGGATCCTAAGCACTCCCGGTGGCAGGTTTTCGCTCCACTGCGTCACAACCCCAGACGGCCAATCAATCCGGGGATTGTGCTTCACCATCCATGGAAAGCCCAAAATCACTCGGGAGGTAGAAGGTGTTACATGGAACACTATCTCTCCCTGTGATTCCCAGACACAACCAAAGTCACTGGTTGTGTCTGATGTGTGATTAATGGAAGCAGGGTGCCATCTAGTGCTCGCACCTGCAATGGTGCCGGCAGAGCCACCAGAGGGAGCCCTACTTCCTTTACCCATCTGCTGTCCAGCAGATTCCCTTCAGACCCCGTGTCTATCAGTGCTGGGGCATGAAGGGTTAAATCCCCACAAAGGATTGTAACTGGGATTCGTGCAGATTTGCGGGGTTTTCCCGCGTGCGTGTTATGACCCACCCTTAGCCCAGTTTCTAAGGACGGGCGTTGTAGTTTGACCGTTTTTGGGCAGTCCTTCTGCATGTGCTCGCAAGAGCCGCAGACAAAACACTCCCCGCGGGCCAGCCTCCTTTGTCTGATCTGTGATTTTAATTTGGCCCTGCTCGTGTCCCTAGCCTTGTGTCCCCCTCAGCAGGGGGAGCCGTAGCCACACGGAGCTCTCTGGCAGTGAAGCGTGGGGACGACGCCACCTTGTCGGAACCGGAAGGGGGAGGGACGGCTCGTGCCCGGTCACGCCTCCCGGCCTGCTCCCGACGATGCTCGCTTAAACGGTTGTCTAAGCGTATAACCAAATCGATCAGCCCGTCAAATTCCCGCGGTTCCTCCTTGGCCAGTAGGTGCTCCTTAAGGACCGGGGACAGTCCATTTACAAAGGCGGCGCGGAGTGCAACGTTATTCCAGCCGGACCTCGCTGCCGCGATGCGGAAGTCGACTGCATACTCGGCTGCGCTACGGCGCCCCTGTCTCATCGACAGCAGCACGTTCAAAGCGGTCTCGCCTCTGTTGGGATGATCAAACACTTGTTTGAATTCCCGTACGAACCCAGTATAAGACGTTAGGAGCCGTGAATTCTGCTCCCAAAGCGCCGTAGCCCATGCGCGTGCCTCTCCTCGAAGCAGATTAATAACATAAGCTACCCGGCTAGCGTCTGATGCGTACATGATGGGGCGCTGTGAAAAGACGAGCGAACACTGCATGAGGAAGTCCGCGCACGTCTCGACACAGCCCCCGTACGGTTCCGGAGGGCTTATGTATGCTTCAGGGGACGGTGGGGGGGTTCGTTGAACGACCAGTGGAACGTCTGATACAGGCCCAGGACCAGCCAGAGGAGTGGCTGCAGCAGCGCCCTGATCGCGCGCTTCCACCCTGGCGGTGAGAGCCTCCACCCTTCGATTAAGGAGGACACTCTGCTCGGTCACTAATTCCAACCGGGCCTTGAAGGCGTTTAAGATCTGCTGCAGCTCACTCAACCCGCCTCCCGCTGACGCCTGCGCTCCTGGCTCTTCCATTGGCCGTTCAAGCTTGAGTTGACGCCCCTCGGAGTCCATGACGATGGCCGAGAAATCCTGTTGGGAAGGTGTCGTAGCACGGACCCACAACAGGGGGCGCAAATGAACGGACAATGAGTAAGCCAAAAGGTAACAATTTAATGTTGTGATAATACACAACGAAACGTGTCGTAATTTTCACAGTCAATAAACACCAGGTGATGTGTGGGCAGGCTCGAAGATAGAAGACGCCCGACGAGAGAGAAGCCGCGTCCCACACGGCTTCCACCACCAACGGCCTGAAGAACACCGGAGCCGCCAAGTCCCGAGTCCCCAGGTGGCCTCTGTCTTCGACTGTCGACCCTGGTACTGCTGGCAGAAAGCAGAAATATGATGTGTGAGTGTGAGTCCGCACACTCAGTAATTTATAGTCCAGTCACCGTTAGGAGGGAGCACCTCCACCTCCAAATCATACACACTCGTGCAGCTCCTGTTTGTCCCTCTTCTGGGTCTTCACAGGAATGCGACTGCACACAGAACAAGGTTAGACAACGTATTAGTCAGCAGAGAAATTACCTTGGTACTGGTAGTCGATTTCTCAGCGGGGAGGTGGAGTTGCAGTCCGGCTTTTATGGTGGTGATAAACGAGTGACAGCTGGTGCAGAGGATGAGTGACAGCTGTCACTTCTTCTGGGTCTGGCGCCCTCTCGTGCTTGGAGCCCGCACTCCAAGCAGGGCGCCCTCTGGTGGTGTTGGGCCAGCAGTACCTCCTCTTCAGCGGCCCACACAACAATTAACTCACTTCTTCGAGTGACTTTACTGGTAGGCCCATACTTCCAGGCACTGCTTGTAATTGGTTCTAACCCACACTTCTGGTTTAGAGCTGGCCATTCTTCTGATGAGCATCTCAGCAGTGCCCACATTGTTCTCCCTCCTGGTATTTCCGGGAACCGACACTTTCAGGGACGGTCCAAGGATGTAGTGCATGAACTTTGTCATTCAGCTGTTTGATACTGTGAATGATGTCATTCTGCTTCTCTTGGAACACAAAATGTATATATATCCATATGTTACAACCTTAATACAGAAGTTCTCACTTTACATTAAATCCTATGTTTCACAAATGATTAAACCAATGCTGTTGACCTTTCATCATGAGCACGGACAAATCTGTGTAAAAATGGAGTGACGAAAGTGGGCCATGGGAAAAAACAAACAAACAAAAAAAAAAACCCAACGTGAAATATCTTGTCAAGCGCCGCAGGCCTGAAGCTCCTGACAGGGGGTCTGGTGTTTGTCCCCCCAAAAAATATAAAATCTCAAATGCATTCTGGTGCCTTCTCAGGTCTATTTACTCCACCCCCCCCCCCCCCCCCAAATGTCCAAAAATTCATTTTTTTGTTGGGTCATGTGAGTTTTTTCACCCCAGATAAGGTAGTAAACCTCAATAGTATAGCATAGAAATCCTTCTGTTTCAAGTGTATGGTACCATAGACAGTACACACACACACACACACACTATGCAGATACAACATTATGCAAGGGACATAGAAATTGAGTTTTTATAAGGAATTCTAAAACTTTATATCAGTAATAAATATATGGAAGGAAAGTTAGTATATACAACTTCATTGCTGGCAGAATGTACTGTATTTTCAAATTATATTCCAAATCTACAGAATATTTCTTACCAGAAATGTTTGAATATTTTTCATGTTGTATGTGAATTTTAGAATCTATTGGCACAAGACATTGTGCAATGTTATTTAACCATAATAATACAAACCTGTTGATTTGCTACTCTTAGAGGATCGGACTGTTGGTGTGATTCAACTGCAGGCAGACACTCAACCGACTGGTCAGATGGATTTTGGATGGACATTGATTTAACAACTCATGACAGCAGGCACGGTTGCTGTTGGAAAAAAAACAGGCAATAATCCAAAAATATTATTATTGATCACATTTGTAAAGTGCAAACAAACAAGCTGAAAATATACTCATACAAATTTTTCTATGGCGCTAACCAAAGTTACTACAGTCACTTGCCCAGTTCCGGATCATTGCCGGTTCTGGATCACTGCTGTAGTATTTGTGCTGTAGTAATTAGCGCAAATAAGATAATACTGATGTTTTGTCTACAAACACCACAAGCTCGACCGGATCCAGCGATCCTTGTGATCAGCTAATATCAAAATAGATTAAACAAACAAACAAACAACAAAAAAAATGGACAAAATTTTAATTAGGCCTGTGCTTGCCTGAGGCTAACATTAGCTCCGTGCTAGTCCTGTCCTGAGCGACGCTAATAGAATGAGGCGCGCACATCCATTCCAGGTCTATATTTCCATGGCCTGTACACTTTACTGACAACGTTAGGCTCCTGGCTTAATACCAAAATAGATAAAAAAAAAAAAAATCCTGTGCTTGCCTGAGGCTAATGTTAGCTCCATGTTAGTCAAATATGGGTTGGTATGGTTCTCAGTCAATGGCTGGCTTAATCAAGCTTTAAGCAAGTTCTGTTATTTCTGGCTAAAACGGATTTGTGCTCACATTAGGTTCCGTTACCTTTGTGTCTTAATATTCACAGCTTAATTTTCACGATGGAAAGGCCCCGCCATGTTAAGCTGCTTTGTTCCTTCCTCCTCGTCTCATCCACGCAGACTTCTCTGTGACGAATCCCAGTCGACGAACCCACATTGTTAGTTTCCGCTCCTGCTTAGTGGTCTCAACCGTAAAACAGCGGCTGCAGGTGAATTAAGTTGTTGAACACAAATTTGCCAAAATGCACTACAACCGGCAGTCTTCTTCTTCTACTCTTTCATTTAAACAGCAGGTTTTAAGCCAACACGGTGCCCTATTGCCACCAACTTTTTGGTGGGTAGTACTACAAGCAAAAGCAGCTGCAAGGAAAACAAAGCAAGTTAATTTTAAACAAACCAATTTAAATAAAATGAATCCATTTGAATTGTATCCTCTGATAATGTTGGTCAAACTTTTCTTTTTTTAAATAAAGCACTATAGTTTCAGACATTTTATTACCCATTTATTATAGTAGTTTTGTCTCATGTTCAGCACGTTTTTTTAGAAACCTGTTTGGTAATGTTTGAATTGCAAGTGACCAAGAAATTATTTCTCTGTGAACTGTTTTATTTTAATGTCAATGTCTGACTGCTCATACATGTTGAAAACATTATTTTGTGAATACATTTTTAATACGTACCTTTAATGTATTTTTCCTTATTTACAAAAATGTTAAAGATGTTATGCTTTTATAAAATTTGGCAAAATGTATGTAACTCAGGTCTGTGGGACGTCTGGATAATAATATGTTTCTATGAAAAACCATATTTTTGGTAGATAACAATCACAGTGTATACTGACTTAAATTATTTTGCAAAAATTGTTATTACAATTAACAGAGTGCATGTTTGCGCAAGTTGCCCCAAGACATGTTTCTGAGTTAGCTCTGTCAGTTTATCACAGTAATCATGAAATTTTATATTCAGTAGGCCTGAATCTGATCTGATCCGATTTGGATAGGCTCAGGCTTTATAAAAGCACGCCACTAAATATAGATCTATACACAGTCTATTATAGTGTAGGTGTTGTTATTTTTGTTTTATTGCTATTTTTTTTCTGCACTCAACACACACCAGAATGTAACCTGAAGTATCTCTACATCCATTGACACATCCGGTACAGTAGGTGGCGGTATGGACCTAAGGTGATGGTTGCCACCCGCCAATCAAAGGAGGGAAGAAGAAGAAGAAGTGGGGTCGGAAAATGACTGTAGAACAACGTGGAATCAACGTTGATTCAAGATGTTGAGCCAACGTCGTGATTAGACGTTGAATATACATAGATATTGCGTTGCTCAACGTCACGACCTGACTCAACATGTTATCAATGTTGATTCAATGTCGGGTGTCCACTGGTTACTCTCTGTAAGGGCAGCGCTGCGCAGTGTCTTTTGTTGTTGCGCCGTCATGTGGCTCAGTGGCACCAGCCAACAGCCTTGCAGGTAGGCTCAGCCTGGCCCGCCCACTCAGCGCTCTCCTCTACCTCAGGAGATTTTGTTTTGTGTATTGAGTGATATTTTTTAAACAAAAATGTTGATTGTGATAATAAAGTATTTTGTTGTCACATACAATGTTTGGCCAAATTCTATCCTAGATCTTTTGGATCCTTTGGATATATGAACCCCTGACAAAAATTATGGAATCACCAGCCTCAGAGGATGTTCTTTCAGTCATTTCATTTTGTAGAAAAAAAGCAGATCACAGACATGACACAAAACTAAAGTCAAAAGGCAACTTTCTGGCTTTAAGAAACACTATAAGAAATCAGGAAAAAAAATTGTGGCAGTCAGTAACGGTTACTTTTTAGACCAAGCAGAGGGAAAAAAAATATGGAATCACTCAATTCTGAGGAAAAAATTATGGAATCATGAAAAATAAAAGAACGCTCCAACACATCACTAGTATTTTGTTGCACCACCTCTGGCTTTTATAACAGCTTGCAGTCTCTGAGGCATGGACGTAATGAGTGACAAACAGTACTCTTCATCAATCTGGCTCCAACTTTCTCTGATTGCTGTTGCCAGATCAGCTTTGCAGGTTGGAGCCTTGTCATGGACCATTTTCTTCAACTTCCACCAAAGATTTTCAATTGGATTAAGATCCGGACTATTTGCAAGCCATGACATTGACCCTATGTGTCTTTTTGCAAGGAATGTTTTCACAGTTTTTGCTCTATGGCAAGATGCATTATCATCTTGAAAAATGATTTCATCATCCCCAAACATCCTTCCAATAGATGGGATAAGAAAAGTGTCCAAAATATCAACGTAAACTTGTGCATTTATTGATGATGTAATGACAGCCATCTCCCCAGTGCCTATACCTGACATGCAGCCCCATATCATCAATGACTGTGGAAATTTACATGTTCTCTTCAGGCAGTCACTGAACTGTGACCGAACTGTTTCTTACAGTTCGGTCAAAGACATTGACTCCAGTTTCCTCACATTCATTCCTCATTTGTTTTGTTGTGCATTTTGATTTTGAGACATATTGCTTTAAGTTTTCTGTCTTGACACTTTGATCTCTTCCTTGGTCTACCAGTATGTTTGCCTTTAACAACCTTCCCATGTTGTTTGTATTTGGTCCAGAGTTTAGACACAACTGACTGTGAACAACCAACATCTTTTGCAACATTGCGTGATGATTTACCCTCTTTTAAGAGTTTGATAATCCTCTCCTTTGTTTCAATTAACATCTCTCGTGTTGGAGCCATGATTCATGTCAGTTCACTTGGTGCAACAGCTCTCCAAGGTGTGATCACTCCTTTTTAGATGCAGACTAATGAGTAGATCTGATTTGATGCAGGTGTTAGTTTTGGGCATGAAAATTTACAGGGTGATTCTATAATTTAGAATTGAATGAGTCCATATTTTTTTCCCTCTGCTTGGTCTAAAAAAGTAACCGTTACTGACTGCCACAATTTTTTTTTCTTGATTTCTTATAGTGTTTCTTAAAGCCAGATAGTTGCCATTTGAAATGACTTTAGGTTTAGGTTTATGTCATGTCTGTGATCTGCTTTTTTGCTACAAAATTAAACACTGAATGAACATCCTCCGAGGCTGGTGATTCCATAATTTTTGCCAGGGGTTGTATGAAAAAGTATCGGTATCGATATCGGTGATACTGGGCCGGTATTTACTTGGTATCGGATCAATACCAAAATTCCCAGTATCGCCCACCTCTAGTGTGTGTGTGAAAGAAGCTGCAGACAGACGTGTCTGTGTTGGGAGGGGCGGGCACTGTGTGTGACTGGCCAATCACAGTGTGTGAAGACATTCAATTAGCCAATGAGAATTTTCCTTCAGTATGAGCACAGATATTCAAATCAAATCAAATCAATTTTATTTATATAGCGCCAAATCACAACAAACAGTTGCCCCAAGGCGCCTTATATTGTAAGGCAAGGCCGTACAATAATTACGGAAAAACCCCAACGGTCAAAACGACCCCCTGTGAGCAAGCACTTGGCAACAGTGGGAAGGAAAAACTCCCTTTTAAAAGGAAGAAACCTCCAGTAGAACCAGGCTCAGGGAGGAGCAGTCTTCTGCTGGGACTGGTTGGGGCTGAGGGAGAGAACCAGGAAAAAGACATGCTGTGGAGGGGAGCAGAGATCAATCACTAATGATTAAATGCAGAGTGGTGCATACAGAGCAAAAAGAGAAAGAAACACTCAGTGCATCATGGGAACCCCCCAGCAGTCTAAGTCTATAGCAGCATAACTAAGGGATGGTTCAGGGTCACCCGATCCAGCCCTAACTATAAGCTTTAGCAAAAAGGAAAGTTTTAAGCCTAATCTTAAAAGTAGAGAGGGTGTCTGTCTCCCTGATCCGAATTGGGAGCTGGCTCCAGAAGAGAGGAGCCTGAAAGCTGAAGGCTCTGCCTCCCATTCTACTCTTACAAACCCTAGGAACTACAAGTAAGCCTGCAGTCTGAGAGCGAAGCGCTCTATTGGGATGATATGGTACTATGAGGTCCCTAAGATAAGATGGGACCCTGATTATTCAAAACCTTATAAGTAAGAAGAAGAATTTTAAATTAGAATTAACAGGAAGCCAATGAAGAGAGGCCAATATGGGTGAGATATGCTCTCTCCTTCTAGTCCCTGTCAGTACTCTAGCTGCAGCATTTTGAATTAACTGAAGGCTTTTCAGGGAACTTTTAGGACAACCTGATAATAATGAATTACAATAGTCCAGCCTAGAGGAAATAAATGCATGAATTAGTTTTTCGCATCAGTCTGAGACAAGACCTTTCTAATTTTAGAGCAAATCCAGCATCCACCTATTGAATCTCACTGTGTCCTTCGGGACTATCTATCTATCTATCTATCTATCTGTCTGTCTGTCTGTCTGTCTGTCTGTCTGTCTGTCTGTCTATCTATCTATCTATCTATCTATCTATCTATCTATCTATCTATCTATCTATCTATCTATCTATCTATCTATCTATCTATCTATCTATCTATCTATCTATCTATCTATCTATCTATCTATCTATCTATCTATCTATCTATCTATCTATCTATCTATCTATCTATCTATCTATCTATCTATCTATCTATCTATCTGACCCGTGAAGTCACCTGTTGCTTAATTTACATTTAAATAGAAAACCATTGGGATGAATTTGTGTCAGCCGAGGTAATTTACTGTGATTTACTGTTTCTGAAATGTTTTATTTGTGTGCAACGATGACTTCCCTCCTTTTATTTCGGCAGCTTTTATTTCTGCAGTGGATACATTTTCCTCCAAATTGACAAGATGCCTAATTTTTAGCTTCCTCTCCTGCCGAAGCAGAACTTTCATTTCATTACCTGAATGGAAGGTCACTGAAGGAAATCAACTCCTTAAACTGTTTTGATTTAGACTGAAGGTCTCTGTTGTGCCAAGATAACTGGCTTTGAAATTATGCTTGATGCTTAATTATTGTTGACGAGCAGAGGTACCCATCTTCACCCGGGTCAAGTTATTTGTAATGCAAAGGTCAGGTTTTTTTTAACACCCACACCCATCTGACACATTACGAGAGCCAATTCGCACTGCCTGACCAGGAAAAATATGCACACACACACATGCACCCATTATGATTAGGTGCAGAGACAATTGTGAAGTGTAGGTTACAATGCTTGCAGACAATTTATCAAGCAGCGCAGAATGCCACCCTCTGTGCAAACAGCTCTATCTTTCAATGAAGTAAGGTTTTTAGGAAAATGACCATGCTGGATGTGACCTCTTGCTTGTTTAGCGCATAGCTGTTCATTCTGCTGCAGCTGAAACATACCGCGGCGGAGCTCATGCAAAAGAAAGCATTCATTGGAGTGGAATCCACTCACTGTCACTCATCTTCAACCGCTTTTCCAGGTTCGGGTCGCATGGGCAACAGCTCCAGCAGGGGACCCCAGACTTCCTTTTCCCATGCCACATTGACCACCTCTGACAGGGGAATCCTGAGGCATTCCCAGGCCAGTGTGGAGATATAATCTTTTCACCTAGTCCTGGGTCTTCCCAGGGGTCTACTCCCAGATGGATGTGCCTGGAACAACTCCCTAGGGAGGCGCCCAGAAGCATCCTTACCAGATGCCCAAACCACCTCCACTGGCTACTTTCAGCACGAAGGAGCAGCGATTGTACTCCGAGCTCCCCACGGATGACCGAACTTCTCACCCTATCGCTATGGGAGACACCAGCCACCCTTCTGAGGAAACCCATTTTGGCCACTTGTACCTGCAATCTAGTTCTTTCGGCCTTGACCCAACCCTCATGACCATAGGTGAGAGTAGGAACAAAGATTGATCAGTAGATCGAGAGCTTTGCCTTTTGGCTGAGCTCCGTTTTCGTCACAACAGTACGGTAGAGCGAATGCAATACCATCCCTACTACATCGATTTTCACGCTCCATTGTCCCCTCACTTGTGAACACGACCCCAAGGTACTTGAACTCCTTCACTTGGGGCAAGGCCGTATTCCCTACTCCGGGTAGGGAATACGGCCTATTTTCTCACCAAGTAGCAAGTTAGCAAGTTTCAGTGGTCTATGGTACCCTCAGATGGTGGAGGAGTGCATTCCACACATGAGGGTCAGCAGCACAGAAGACCAAATCACCCATGGTGCTGAGCTTAGTCCTGCAGTGGAGCAGGTGATTTGAGTCCCTAGAGCTGACAGGGAGCGTGTTGAAGTCAGTTGGGAGAGACGTTCTTTCAGGTAGATGGAGACATTGCCATCAATGCATTGGGAATAGGGAGGTAGACTTTCTATTGAGTCTTGATGGAGACGTGGAGCCAGTGAAGATAATGAAGAATAGTCAATAGTCAATCAATTTATATAGCGCCAAATCACAACAAACAGTTGCCCCAAGGCGCTTTATATTGTAAGGCAAGGCCATACAATAATTACGGAAAAACCCCAACGGTCAAAACGACCCCCTGTGAGCAAGCACTTGGCAACATTGGGAAGGAAAAACTCCCTTTTAACAGGAAGAAACCTCCAGCAGAACCAGGCTCAGCAAGGGGCAGTCTTCTGCTGGGACTGGTTGGGGCTGAGGGAGAGAACCAGGAAAAAGACATGCTGTGGAGGGGAGCAGAGATCAGTCACTAATGATTAAATGCAGAGTGGTGCATACAGAGCAAAAAGAGAAAGAAACACCCAGTGCATCATGGGAATCCCCCAGCAGTCTACGTCCATAGCAGCATAACTAAGGGATGGTTCAGGGTCACCTGATCCAGCCCTAACTATAAGCTTTAGCAAAAAGGAAAGTTTTAAGCCTAATCTTAAAAGTAGAGAGGGTGTCTGTCTCCCTGATCTGAATTGGGAGCTGGTTCCACAGGAGAGGAGCCTGAAAGCTGAAGGCTCTGCCTCCCATTCTACTCTTACAAACCCTAGGAACTACAAGTAAGCCTGCAGTCTGAGAGCGAAGCGCTCTATTGGGGTGATATGGTACTATGAGGTCCCTAAGATAAGATGGGACCTGATTATTCAAAACCTTATAAGTAAGAAGAAGAATTTTAAATTATATTCTAGAATTAACAGGAAGCCAATGAAGAGAGGCCAATATGGGTGAGATATGCTCTCTTCTTCTAGTCCCCGTTAGTACTCTAGCTGCAGCATTTTGAATTAACTGAAGGCTTTTCAGGGAACTTTTAGGACAACCTGATAATAATGAATTACAATAGTCCAGCCTAGAGGAAATAAATGCATGAATTAGTTTTTCAGCATCACTCTGAGACAAGACCTTTCTAATTTTAGAGATATTGCGTAAATGCAAAAAAGCAGTCCTACATATTTGTTTAATATGCGCTTTGAATGACATATCCTGATCAAAAATGACTCCAAGATTTCTCACAGTATTACTAGAGGTCAGGGTAATGCCATCCAGAGTAAGGATCTGGTTAGACACCATGTTCTAAGATTTGTGGGGTCAAGTACAATAACTTCAGTTTTATCTGAGTTTAAAAGCAGGAAATTAGAGGTCATCCATGTCTTTATGTCTGTAAGACAATCCTGCAGTTTAGCTAATTGGTGTGTGTCCTCTGGCTTCATGGATAGATAAAGCTGGGTATCATCTGCGTAACAATGAAAATTTAAGCAATGCCGTCTAATAATACTGCCTAAGGGAAGCATGTATAAAGTGAATAAAATTGGTCCTAGCACAGAACCTTGTGGAACTCCATAATTAACCTTAGTCTGTGAAGAAGATTCCCCATTTACATGAACAAATTGTAATCTATTAGATAAATAAGATTCAAACCACCGCAGCGCAGTGCCTTTAATACCTATGGCACCAGGATCCTTGCAGTGCTGTTATGTTGTCTCTGGAGATCCCAATGAGAAGTCCATTGCAGTAATCCAGTCTGGAACAAAGGTGATGTCCTTTAAAAGCACTGGTTGATTGTATTAAAACTATCAGTTTCTCAGTATGTTAAGATATTTATTGTACATTTTGATTATTTTATTTTTCATCTTATTGTTACATGTTCTGTGTTGTATTGACTGTGAATAATTAATACCATAATTCAACACCAATACAGTAGGTGGCAGTATGCAGCTCAACAGCTGGTTTGCAATCCACCAATAATCACAAAACACAATAAGTTTTATTTGAAGTTACTCATAATTGGCTAAGTGCCGTGCTAATGGTTAACCACCGCATGACTGAATCGCTCCTTTGTGAGCATTGTCTTACAAATATCTGTAATAATATTGTTTTTTGTGTGGTTAATTGGCATAGTGGATCATCTAAGAAGTGTGTGCTCCAGTCTTTGGTGGCTTATGCACACAGAAAAAATACCAACTTTTGGTCATGAATTTTTTTTTCTTTTAATTTAAACCAGGGTCGTCCCATTGAGATCAAGTGCCACTATCAGTGAGGAGAGTGAGGATCAGATCGCCACCTTCAGTGTGGAGAGCCGCTGCAGACACATACAGAATCACAGAGCTACACACATATGACAGTTTACAGTGCATCCCCTGTAAACTATTAAAATAATAAATAAATAAATAAATAAAGGGAGAGGCGATGGTCTAGTGGTTAAAGCGTTGGGCTTGAGACCAGTGGATCCTTTATTCAAATCCCAGCCTGACTGTAAAATCACTAAGTTTAGCAACATTGTCCCAAAGTTTTAAAATAAGTTAATTTCCTTGTTGTGAGACAAAGATCCGGCATCCTCTGGTTCAGGCTGAGAAATGCAGAAATCACCAAGGGACTTCTTTTAAAACACAATAAGAAGGAACTAAAGTAGTTTCAGACGTTGTTTTTCAAATCAGGATGCTTTTTGTGGATAAGTTTTGTCAGACGAATTCGAATGAAACAAATAGGTAAGATTAAAACTTTATATTTAGTCTGTGTGTGAATATTTGTAACAGTCTGAACTGTTCACATGAGGACTGCAGCTTTCAGTTGTTAAGCCAAATGGACAGCATCAATGGACGTATTTTGACTTATGAGTAACTTACAAGAAACGTGTGTCAACAATCGCATAACTTACCTACAATTTATGGCGTTTGTTTGAAGAATGTATGAGTCATATGCTGGCATACATCGAAAATATTGTGCATGCCCAAAATTGTTCGATGTGATCACTGTATTATGACGTATATCAGTGTGCTTCAATGTGCTCTTAACTTATACAAAACCTATCCATAACTTAATAGACATATGCCTGCTTACGAGGTCTGTGAGAAAAGAAACAGACCTTTTTATTTTTTTCAAAAACTATATGGATTTGAATCACGTGCAATTACATCAGACAAGCTTGAACCCTCATGCGCATGCATGAGTTTTTTCACGCCTGTCGGTTGCGTCATTCGCCTGTGGGCAGGCTTTCAGTGAGCACTGGTCCACCCTTCCCGTCGGAATTCCTTTGTCTGACAACTTGCTGAGAGACTGGCGCTTTGCTTTATCAAAATTTTTTCAGAAAATGTGAGGCAGATCCGAGTGGACACCATTCGAGAAATTCAGATGGTTTTTGGTGAAAAGTTTAAGGGCTGATGAGAGATTATGGAGTGTTACTGTCGCTTTAAGGACTGCCCACGGAGCCGGACGGCGCGCCGTGCCCTGAGTCGCCGTCGTCAGCCTGTTTCGAACTGAAAACTTCCAAATTGAAGCCTCTGTTGACCCAGGAGGTCCTGAGAGAACAGAGAAGTTTCAGAAGAGGTCGGGATCAGCAGTTTCTCCAGACATTCCACTGTTAAAGGAGATTTTGTAATGAAAGATGTGCGGACGGATTCGCGCGTCGGGACGCAGCCGCTCATGGCGAGGTGCCACATAAAAACGCCTCCGTTTGAAGACTTACAGGACAAGTTGGAACATGCTCAGCTGTTAAACAATTTCTCGGATACTCACTCGACTGAAAGCCATCGAAAGCCACCTAAATCTTATGAATGGTTGTCAACACGGAGGCGTTTTCATGTGGCGCCTCGCCATGAGCGGCTGCGTCCCGACGCGTGAATCCGTCCGCACGTCTTTCATTACAAAATCTCCTTTAACAGTGGAATGTCCGGAATAAACTGCTGATCCCGACCTCTTCTGAAACTTCTCTGTTCTCTCACGACATCCTGGGTCAACAGAGGCTTAAATTTGGAAGTTTTCAGCTCGAAACACGCTGACGACGGCGGCTCAGGGTGCGGCGCACCATCCGGCTCTGTGGGCAGTCCTTAAAGCGACAGTAACACTCCATAATCTCTCATCAGCCCTTAATATTTTCACCGAAAACTGTCTGAATTTCTCGAATGGTGTCCACTTGGATCTGCCTCACAGTTTCTGAAAAAAATTTGATAAAGCAAAGCGCCAGTCTCTCAGCAAGTTGTCAGACAAAGGAATTCCGATGGGAGGGGTGGACCAGTGGTCACTCAAAGCCTGCCCACAGGCGAATGACGCAACCGACAGGCGTGAAAAAAACTCATGCATGCGCACGAGGGTTCAAGCTTGGCTGATGTAATCGCACATGATTCAAATCCATATAGTTTTTTTAAAAAATAAAAAGGTCCGTTTCTTTTCTCACATACCTCGTATGCCAGCGTTTTTAATATGGTCGGCATATGCTGGCTAAGTCGTCAAGGTGTGAAGGGTGTAAAATGAGTGATAAAATAGATGTTATTTTGACATCATCCTGGCAGCATTAAAAGTAACTATCACTTTTACTGGCATTTCTATGACTGTGGTAGAAGTCAAAAACAAGGGAAAAATATGAATACAGTTGAAAAAGTCACATGTCTGCTGTCTGTTCAACTAAAACAAGGTCTGTTACTCATAAGATCTGGATTATGAAAATAATCTAACAAAGGAAATGCTGATGGTGAGTCTAAATGTATTTATATATTCATATATTTGAAAGCATTCAACGCAAGATGAGCTTTCACAGAGGTGCTATTGTGTGACTGCTGCATCAGCTAAGTCTAGTATCTCACTGATGCATGACTGGTGGAGAGCAGGTGGAGACACAAAATTGTGTGAAAACAGATTAAAAGGTAATAACTTTCTCATATAAAACCTCCCTGAATTGGCCCGCCCAACACGTGCACGCATGATGGCCAATTGTCCGCTGAATGCTGTCCGGGGTATCAGCGAAAATACGGCCACAAATCTGAAACAGTCCGCAAACATACCACCCGATAATGCACTAACATGCCACACAGAACACGCGTGAAGGTCAAGTGGCACTGGTCTGGCATTTGCAGGTGCAAGCATTTGAGCGTGAATGCCACATGGCACTCTTGCAGATGTTCAGCGCCACTGGAGCAGCTGAAGTGACCAGACGTTTGCGCACACAGTGCTGAGGATGACTGTGGACTATTACATCGTTACTAGCGCATTGCTCTTGGGGATCCATGGGCTCTAGTTGGTTGGTGTTTATAAAATAGGTAGCTGACATTTTTCAAGGGTGGTAATAAATTATGCAAAGTTTCTATAATGAATTGGAATGGCGTGTGATTCCAGAATGTTTTTAGAAGCTTAGACCTTGGACATCAACAGTTTTTTGAAGAAGAACTCAATCCTTTTATTTCCTTTTAATTAGATATTTTTTAAAGTTAATTTACTGTCCTAGTATTTATAAATTGTTTAGGTTGTTGTTATTGTGTACACATTATTATTATTATTATTATTATTATTATTATTATTATTATTATTATTATTATTGACTGTGCCAGGTCCTCGCTGAAATATGGGCTTGTGGGAAGGCTGCCGAACTACTTTTGAGGTTTCCCGGATGTAAACAAGAAGACATCCAAGAGGGCACGAAGCCACATGCATGCATCAGTGAGAGGGTAAGTAATCATGATTTAGTTGAAATTCTTGCCATTTGTGTGACTTAAAACATTGTCAAATTAATACATTGGCAAGTCATGTGTTGTTTTGCAGTGCAGTTATTCATTTCTAGAAAGAGCCTCTTTGAATGTACCACCTATTTCTAGTTGACTAGATTGGTGTATTTTGCAGATATATGCGATGGAAGAATGTGGAATCGGGTTGGCAGCGTTTTGTTTTCATGTGTAGATGAGCGATAATGGAACGTAAACATGAGGCCCAGTAAAATTTGATTTTGCTTCTTCATGAGTGCTGAAATGATTCATTTTGTGCCTCAGAAAATATTTTCTGGACTTGTTCTTTGTTATATTTGATATATTTATATATTTTTAAATTGTAATACACTTTTGTTGTGCAAATTATTTAGGTGTAGTGATCACTTCTTGGTGCTGAGTCCAAAGCACAGATGCACACAGAATATTAAAAATCTTAATAGTGGCTTGGCCCAACTGAGAGAAACCACTGCCTGAGCAGTGGCAAGTGGTTGAGGATGACAGTGAATTGACAAAATAAAATCATGCACACATGCTTTGAATATACAGATGATTTACTTCCCCCTGCTGGCATGTGAGTCCAGAATCTAAATACTAATGTCCATTTTTCAGTGTTGTTAGGTAATATATGTAGCTTCTCTAAAAAATATTACTCCTATTAACGTTCGGTTTTGGCGATGTCATCCTTGACCCAAAATATATAATAAGCATACCAAACTGCAAATGTCTAAGGCTGCAGCTATCGATTATTTTAGTAATCAAGTATTCTATCGATTATTCTGGTGATTAATCGAGTAATCGGATAAAAAGTACTTTTGTGTTTCAAAACATTAACAGTCCAGGGCTCTCCCTAAGTAATGGCACAATGTCACTGCGTCATCATGGAGATTGTCACATTTAGTCTATCCCTTTCTGTGTTCCTGGGTAATTATTTATTTTTTCACATCTTTGTTGTTTTTCACATCAAGTTTTGGATCTTTCCTGGTGTCAGGAGCTCAGCCAAAGTCGGGCCAAAGTCTTGACATTTTGCTGAAATGCCAATGGGTTGAGGCTTTCTGTTTTTTGTTTTCCCCAACTTGCAAAATTGAACCATTTTTATTTATTTATTAAGGTGGTGGACTGGGTCCCTGCATGAATTTCTTTTTAACACTCTCTCTGCGATTCAGCCAATGCATTTCATTTTTAGCTGGAGGCTGAATATGCAAGCCTCGCAGTCACTGTTTTTGTTATTTATTTATTTTATTTGAGTTCCTGTGTTTGTGAAGCATTGTGCTTTGCCCAAAAAAGCGAAAATTAAAAAGCGAAACACTCATTGCAAGTCTAAGCAAAACACAGAAGAAAGAGTGCACTTCTTCCAAAGACTGTCTGTGGCCGGGACGGAGCTGTGTGAGCGCAGTGCTGAGCTGCTCACACCGGGCAGAGAGAGGCAGCAGCCGGCTGCCGCGCATAGAGCGTCCAGCGGATGAAAGTGTGTTATTTTTAAAAAACAAACACACTGCTTTGCTTTAAATGCACAGTAAGCTATTTCAGATGATCAGCGTGGACCGTCTTTTTCCTAAAAGGCTTTATTTCACTCTGTTTGTCGCATTGCAAAGCTGTAGCTTTGTGCTAATTTGATTAGCACTTGCTCTAGTCTTCTTCTGTTTGGTTTTCTGGGGACATTACAGCACCACACACAGGCCTGGCATATGTACTACAACGTTAAATGAAGCTTCAAGGCACAGAATATGCCTCGAACATTTTTTTTAATTGAATTATTCGAATTACTCGACTAATAGTTTCAGCCCTACAAATGTCAGCTCTCCCGATTGTGCGTGATCAAAAATGCACATGCACGCATGCACACACAGCTGTTTGTCTTTTCTGCATTCTGCTGTTAGCAGGTGCTTTTAATTTGACAAACAGAGATGATGGCAAAAGACATTAAAAGCAATACACATTTCTCTCATGTCAACATGACACTTAACTAAACTGACTAAACCAATTGAACTACAAAAACACAATAAATCAATAATATGAACAACACTGTTAAACTAAAATGAATCACAGTAACATTTAAAACCTCAAAACACTGAACTCCCAGGGTGCATTACAGCATAATATCCATTGTTTACAGGTTAGGTAAAATCGCTAATTTCTCAAAACTAATTTGTCCTATCAACTTTCCATTTTCACAGCATTCTTCCTTGACTGAAAATACATAATGCATGCACACCCGCATGCAGGCCACTTGGCTATTATAATATAGATGATTTTAGAATCTTACACCTCAGTTTTTAAGAACTCAACCCTTTTATTTCCTTTTAATTATGTAATGTTTTAATGCAAATATATTGTCTTGGTATTTATAAATTGTTTAGGTTCTTCTTCTTATTATTATTATTATTACTAGGGTTGAGCTGGATACTCGTTTCAGATGAGTGTCCTGTACGGATAAAGTATTTTTGATGAGTACGAGCATGGTATGAGGAAAACTCGTCAATATCTGTGCTCGTGCTGAAGGAAATTCCTCATTGCTAACTGACTGTCTTCACGCTCTTTGATTGGCCAGTCACACACAGCGTCCGCCGCTCCCTACACAGACACGTCTCTCTGCAGCCTCTCGCACACACACAGACAGGGACTGATCTCTCAGTGCTTGGCTTCACTCTACCTCACGTTGCTGTCTCAGTACTCCTTAAGTTTTCTCCAGCTCACCTCTTTTTCAGTTTGTATGATATTTAAGGTTACTTGGTGAACTTGTTTCATATTGTACGTAGTGCATTTGACAAGACAGAGCTGAAAACGGCTCATGTCACGTCGGTCACTGCCTCCACTGTTTTTTTTAACCGTTTTCTTGCTCTTAGTTTGGCTGGTGATATAAAGTCAGTTGGAAAACTTTGCTCGTACTGAACATGGTGCTTTTGAGAAAAATACAGTGAACACGGCTGACATATTATTTCCGTTTGCCATCACTGGATGTTTGCATGAATCACACAGATCATTAAAAAATAAACAGTCTTACAGATCACTTACACACATACAACCCCAATTCAAATGAAGTTGGGACATTGTGTAAATTGTAAATAAAAACAGAATACAGTTGCAGCTCCTCATAAAACAGTACAGTTTAGCTTCATAAGGAGCATACATGAAAATTGTCTCAGATTCTGATATAGAGCTTTTAACAGACATTCCACAGCATCACAGGCAAGAAGATAGATTTGCATTAACCAGAAAAAACTGGTGAAGTTACTATCTGACCCACAGTCACAGTTTTCTGTGGTTGCATGCACGACGGACACTGGAGCAGGCTGCTGAAGCACTGAGACAGCTGCATAAATAGCTGAAATAATAATAATAATAATTAATAATAATAATAATAATAACAAGTTTTATTTATAAAGCACTTTTCATTTGACAAGCAAATCTCAAAGCAGTACCATAAAAGTACAAGGAATACCTTCCGGCCAGAAATTTGAGGATGACGATGAGCTGACTGCTGCAGAGGCTGGTTTGGGGACCAAGATGTTGAGGTCTACCGATAAGGTATCAATGATTGACAAACCTGGTGGAACAAATGTATGGAATTGGAAGGGGATTATGTTGAAAAATAACACATTAGCAATTCAAATATCTTGCTCTTTCTGTATGAGGCTCAAAACCTTTTGATATCCCGTTGTAACTCATTCATGGTAACAGGAACAAAACACTTAACTAAACTGACTAAACCAATTGAACTACAAAAACACAATAAATCAGTAACACTAACAACACTGTTAACCTAACATAAGCCATAATAATAACACTTAAAACCCCAAACTCCCATGGCACATTGCAGCACAACGTCCATTGTTTATTGGTTAGTTAAAACTGCTAATTTCTCAAAAAATATTTGTCCTATCAACTTTCTGTTTTTGCACGGTTCATCCTTGACCCAAAATACCCAAGTATGCCAATCGGCAAATGTCAGCTCTCCCTAGCTTTTGCATGATCAAAGCAATACACACGCACACAGACAAACAGAGGCCCCTTGTCTATATAATATAGATCATTATTATATGTCAAAGAGGCTGTAGAAATTTCCCAGACTTTAGGCAGAAAAAGCACTGAAAATAATAAGGAAATGATAAATTAATTAATTAATTAATTTTTAAAAATGAAGGAACGAACTATAAGTGACCACTCATGGACTTACAAAATGATGTTCACTGAGCTGTGTCTCTCAAGTTCCACTGATGCGCTCATACATATTAAAAGTAAAAACAAAAAGAAAATCCCATTCACCTCGTGTATATTCTCCACACAGATGTACTCCTCTGTCCGTCTGTGCACGATGGTCACCGCTGGCTGGCAGCATTAGACTGTGGTCCTCAGAAAAAGAAATAAATAAAAAGGGAAAAACACAGTAATTCCAGTTTGTGTACTCCTCTGTGCCTGGACAGGATGTGCTCAGCGTGCCTGCACAACTGGACTGTGCATTCCAGTTGGGCCATGCAAAATACTGATTTCCATTAGATGATACGGCTCCTCCGTGGCAGGACAGGATACATTCAGCATCTGATGCGATGACACGGCTGCTCTGTAGGAGGACAAAATGCATGAGCATTGTGAGACCTTTGGAAGTGCTCTGATAAAAATAAAAGAAAAGAATGAAGCCACAGTGCAGCGCATGCATGCAGTCAATGCATCCACAGGGGGTGGCCGCCGGCCAGCGGCATTAAACTTAATTTCCACTTCTGTCCTCAGACAAAAATAAAAAAATAAAAATCAATCAATCAATCGAGGTGCCCACCTGAAGATTAAATGAGGGAGTTTATTGCGCAAATTTTAGGTTCTGTTCACAAATCAAGCGATACATGGGTGCCGCCCTGTGACTGAGGTGAGGGGATGGTGAATGACTGAACCTTGTGCCTAGCTGTGCAAATTTCTTCATGGATGCCATTCACAGACTGTTGTAGCCCATTGAAATACACACACACACACACACACACACACACACACACACACACACACACACACACACACACACACACACACACACACACACACACACACACACACACACACACACACACACACACACGCGTACACAAAAGCCCAAACTAAATGTACATTGTAAAAATTATGCCCAAAAAACACACTGTCAAAAACAAATGATGTGGAAAGACTGAGCAGTGCAACCCAAATGCAGCTGAAACCCAGGTCAGTGTAAAGCCTCGGTCCCACCGAATACTCAAGCCATGACTAATGAGCCATGTATGGATTTACCAGAAAGTTCATGATCCATGTATAAATCTATCATGTATCCGCTATGAAGAAGCCTCTATGTGCCTCTGAGTACCTCGTATGTGCCAGGTATCAGCCTCTGATGAGCCATGACTGATCTGTCATTTGAGCTCCGTCCAGCTTTGAATGGCTCATGTCGCCACATATGATCCACGTCAAGCCACATACTATCCATGTAACTCAACATTGGTGCACGTTTAGGCATGGGTTTGGTCCAACCCTCCAGCCCTCCCACACTTGTCCCTTTAAAGTGTGGGTTTTCAATTGACAGCATCAATTCAATATGTTGTCACATTTTTTAAACGCAGTCCAAAAAAGCCACTCCTGCACAGTCCAGCTGCTGTGCGCTGTGCATCAGGCTGCAGTTCACCTGTGTTCCAGAGTCATTAAATACAGCAGTTTTGCATGTGCACTCAGCTCTCTGTGACCTAAAAAAAGACACCACAATAATGGGCTCACTCAGTGTATTCCTACTCCAGGCTTTCGCTTGCCGTTTGTATGTGTTTCTGGGAAAAAGTTCTCCCATCATGCACCTCGGTTTCTCCCATCATGCTTCTTGTGACTTCCTGTTTGAACTTCCTGTTTGCGGTGACAACAGCGTACTTCCAGTTTGCGGTCATAGCAGAAACTGAGCTGGATGGACTGTGACAAGACGCTTGCGCTCGTTTGTCATCATCCTTGCGCTGCTCGATATTAGTAGCTGTGTGAATTATACTTGCATTGCACAATTGGTAAATCATTTATTCAGACACTTTCTAATCATTAATACATGACTAACTCATGGCATAATAATACATACATACGTGCACTTACAAATAGTTTGTTCATGGTTTATTAAATATCGAAACAATTTAGTAAATACATAATGCAGGAGACTACTCATTAGAAGTAAAGCATTAATATATATAATATATATATAATATTAATATATATAATATTAATATATTAGTTAATTACTTATTTAGCCATTCTTAATTAACTATATGTTACTAATTCATGCTTAATTAAGGGTAAATAAGGCATAGTTATTATAAAGTGCTACCTAAGTCTTTATGTCAACTTGGTATAAAGACACAAATACATGTATAATTTGTTAACATCAAGTTGTCACAATGAGGACATAAACAAATTTAATGTCAAGTTGTCATGACAAAGACATTTTCTGGTAATGTCAATTTGATTAATGTCAAGTTGTCACAATGAGGACATAAACAAATTTAATGTCAAGTTGTCACAATGAGGACATAAACAAATTTAATGTCAAGTTGTCATGACAACACCATTTTCTGGTAATGTCACTTTGATTAATGTCAAGTTGTCACAATGAGGACATAAACAAATTTAATGTCAAGTTGTCATGACAAAGACATTTTCTGGTAATGTCAATTTGATTAATGTCGAGTTGTCATAATAAGGACATCACAAACAAATGTCATGCCAACTTGTCATGACAAACACATTTTCTGGTAATGTCAATTTGATTAATGTCAAGTTGTCATAATAAGGACATCACAAACAAATTTAATGTCAAGTTGTCATAATAAGGACATCCCCAACAAATTTAATGTCAAGTTGTCATAATAAGGACATCACAAACAAATTTCATGCCAAGTTGTCATGACAAACACATTTTCTGGTAATGTCACTTTGATTAATGTCAAGTTGTCATAATAAGGACATCACAAACAAATTTAATGGTAAGTTGTCATGACAAACACATTTTCTGGTAATGTCACTTTGATTAATGTCAAGTTGTCATAATAAGGACATCACAAACAAATTTAATGGTAAGTTGTCATGACAAACACATTTTCTGGTAATGTCACTTTGATTAATGTCAAGTTGTCATAATAAGGACATCACAAATAAATTTAATGTAAAGTTGTCATGACAAAAAATGTTTCTGGTAATGTCACTTTGATGAATGTCAAGTTGTCATAATAAGGACATCACAAATAAATTTAATGTAAAGTTGTCATGACAAAAAATGTTTCTGGTAATGTCACTTTGATTAATGTCGAGTTGTCATAATAAGGACATCACAAACAAATTTCATGCCAACTTGTCATGACAAACACATTTTCTGGTAATGTCACTTTGATTGATACCAAGTTGTCATAATAAGGACACCCCCAACAAATTTAATGTCAAGTTGTCATAATAAGGACATCCCCAACAAATTTAATGTCAAGTTGTCATAATAAGGACATCACAAACAAATTTCATGCCAAGTTGTCATGACAAACACATTTTCTGGTAATGTCACTTTGATTAATGTCAAGTTGTCATAATAAGGACATCACAAACAAATTTAATGGTAAGTTGTCATGACAAACACATTTTCTGGTAATGTCACTTTGATTAATGTCAAGTTGTCATAATAAGGACATCACAAACAAATTTAATGGTAAGTTGTCATGACAAACACATTTTCTGGTAATGTCACTTTGATTAATGTCAAGTTGTCATAATAAGGACATCACAAATAAATTTAATGTAAAGTTGTCATGACAAAAAATTTTTCTGGTAATGTCACTTTGATGAATGTCAAGTTGTCATTATAAGGACATCACAAACAAATTTCATGCCAAGTTGTCATGACAAACACATTTTCTGGTAATGTCACTTTGATTAATGTCAAGTTGTCATAATAAGGACATCACAAACAAATTTCATGTCAAGTTGTCATGACAACGCCATGTTCTGGTAATGTCACTTTGATTAATGTCGAGTTGTCATAATAAGGACATCACAAACAAATTTCATGCCAAGTTGTCATGACAAACACATTTTCTGGTAATGTCACTTTGATTAATGTCAAGTTGTCATAATAAGGACATCACAAACAAATTTCATGTCAAGTTGTCATGACAACGCCATGTTCTGGTAATGTCACTTTGATTAATGTCGAGTTGTCATAATAAGGACATCACAAACAAATTTCATGTCAAGTTGTCATGACAACGCCATGTTCTGGTAATGTCACTTTGATTAATGTTGAGTTGTCATAATAAGGACATCACAAACAAATTTCATGCCAAGTTGTCATGACAAACACATTTTCTGGTAATGTCACTTTGATTAATGTCAAGTTGTCATAATAAGGACATCACAAACAAATTTCATGTCAAGTTGTCATGACAACGCCATGTTCTGGTAATGTCACTTTGATTAATGTCAAGTTGTCATAATAAGGACATCACAAACAAATTTCATGCCAAGTTGTCATGACAAACACATTTTCTGGTAATGTCACTTTGATTAATGTCAAGTTGTCATAATAAGGACATCACAAACAAATTTCATGTCAAGTTGTCATGACAACGCCATGTTCTGGTAATGTCACTTTGATTAATGTCGAGTTGTCATAATAAGGACATCACAAACAAATTTCATGTCAAGTTGTCATGACAACGCCATGTTCTGGTAATGTCACTTTGATTAATGTCGAGTTGTCATAATAAGGACATCACAAACAAATTTCATGCCAACTTGTCATGACAAACACATTTTCTGGTAATGTCACTTTGATTGATACCAAGTTGTCATAATAAGGACACCCCCAACAAATTTAATGTCAAGTTGTCATGACAAATACATTTTCTGGTAATGTCACTTTGATTAATACCAAGTTGTCATAATAATGACATCCCCAACAAATTTAATGTCAAGTTGTCATAATAATGACATCCCCAACAAATTTAATGTCAAGTTGTCATAATAAGGACACCCCCAACAAATTTAATGTCAAGTTGTCATAACAAACACATTTTCTGGTAATGTCACTTTGATTGATACCAAGTTGTCATAATAAGGACACCCCCAACAAATTTAATGTCAAGTTGTCATAATAAGGACACCCCCAACAAATTTAATATCAAGTTGTCATAATAAGGACACCCCCAACAAATGTAATATCAAGTTGTCATAATAATGACAATGCCAACAAATTTAATGTCAAGTTGTCATAATAAGGGCATCACAAACAAATTTAATATCAAGTTGTCATAATAATGACAATGCCAACAAATTTAATGTCAAGTTGTCATAATAAGGACATCACAAACAAATTTAATGTCAAGTTGTCATAATAAGGACACCCCCAACAAATTTAATGTCAAGTTGTCATAATAATGACATCCCCAACAAATTTAATGTCAAGTTGTCATAATAAGGACACCCCCAACAAATTTAATATCAAGTTGTCATAATAATGACAATGCCAACAAATTTAATGTCAAGTTGTCATAATAAGGACATCACAAACAAATTTAATGTCAAGTTGTCATAATAAGGACATCACAAACAAATGTAATGTCAAGTTGTCATAATAAGGACACCCCCAACAAATTTAATGTCAAGTTGTCATAATAATGACATCCCCAACAAATTTAATGTCAAGTTGTCATAATAAG
Source organism: Thalassophryne amazonica (assembly GCF_902500255.1). NCBI lineage: Eukaryota > Metazoa > Chordata > Actinopteri > Batrachoidiformes > Batrachoididae > Thalassophryne > Thalassophryne amazonica. Next base: position 29,243,394 of record NC_047108.1, on the reverse strand, counting down.
GACACCCCCAACAAATTTAATATCAAGTTGTCATAATAATGACAATGCCAACAAATTTAATGTCAAGTTGTCATAATAAGGACACCCCCAACAAATTTAATATCAAGTTGTCATAATAATGACAATGCCAACAAATTTAATGTCAAGTTGTCATAATAAGGACATCACAAACAAATTTAATGTCAAGTTGTCATAATAAGGACACCCCCAACAAATTTAATGTCAAGTTGTCATAATAAGGACACCCCCAACAAATTTAATATCAAGTTGTCATAATAAGGACACCCCCAACAAATGTAATATCAAGTTGTCATAATAATGACAATGCCAACAAATTTAATGTCAAGTTGTCATAATAAGGGCATCACAAACAAATTTAATATCAAGTTGTCATAATAATGACAATGCCAACAAATTTAATGTCAAGTTGTCATAATAAGGACATCACAAACAAATTTAATGTCAAGTTGTCATAATAAGGACACCCCCAACAAATTTAATGTCAAGTTGTCATAATAATGACATCCCCAACAAATTTAATGTCAAGTTGTCATAATAAGGACACCCCCAACAAATTTAATATCAAGTTGTCATAATAATGACAATGCCAACAAATTTAATGTCAAGTTGTCATAATAAGGACATCACAAACAAATTTAATGTCAAGTTGTCATAATAAGGACATCACAAACAAATTTAATGTCAAGTTGTCATAATAAGGACACCCCCAACAAATTTAATGTCAAGTTGTCATAATAATGACATCCCCAACAAATTTAATGTCAAGTTGTCATAATAAGGACACCCCCAACAAATTTAATATCAAGTTGTCATAATAATGACAATGCCAACAAATTTAATGTCAAGTTGTCATAATAAGGACATCACAAACAAATTTAATGTCAAGTTGTCATAATAAGGACATCACAAACAAATTTAATGTCAAGTTGTCATAATAAGGACACCCCCAACAAATTTAATGTCAAGTTGTCATAATAATGACATCCCCAACAAATTTAATGTCAAGTTGTCATAATAAGGACACCCCCAACAAATTTAATATCAAGTTGTCATAATAATGACAATGCCAACAAATTTAATGTCAAGTTGTCATAATAAGGACACCCCCAACAAATTTAATATCAAGTTGTCATAATAATGACAATGCCAACAAATTTAATGTCAAGTTGTCATAATAAGGACATCACAAACAAATTAATGTCAAGTTGTCATAATAAGGACACCCCCAACAAATTTAATGTCAAGTTGTCATAATAATGACATCCCCAACAAATTTAATGTCAAGTTGTCATAATAAGGACACCCCCAACAAATTTAATGTCAAGTTGTCATAATAAGGACATCCCCAACAAATTTAATGTCAAGTTGTCATAATAATGACACCCCCAACAAATTTAATATCAAGTTGTCATAATAATGACAATGCCAACAAATTTAATGTCAAGTTGTCATAATAAGGACATCACAAACAAATTTAATGTCAAGTTGTCATAATAAGGACATCCCCAACAAATTTAATATCAAGTTGTCATAATAAGGACACCCCCAACAAATTTAATATCAAGTTGTCATAATAATGACAATGCCAACAAATTTAATGTCAAGTTGTCATAATAAGGACACCCCCAACAAATTTAATATCAAGTTGTCATAATAATGACAATGCCAACAAATTTAATGTCAAGTTGTCATAATAAGGACATCACAAACAAATTTAATGTCAAGTTGTCATAATAAGGACATCCCCAACAAATTTAATGTCAAGTTGTCATAATAATGACATCCCCAACAAATTTAATGTCAAGTTGTCATAATAAGGACACCCCCAACAAATTTAATGTCAAGTTGTCATAATAAGGACATCCCCAACAAATTTAATGTCAAGTTGTCATAATAAGGACATCACAAACAAATTTAATGTCAAGTTGTCATAATAATGACATCCCCGACAAATTTAATGTCAAGTTGTCATAATAAGGACACCCCCGACAAATTTAATGTCAAGTTGTCATAATAAGGACACCCCCAACAAATTTAATGTCAAGTTGTCATAATAAGGACATCACAAACAAATTTAATGCCAAGTTGTCATAATAATGACATCCCCAACAAATTTAATGTCAAGTTGTCATAATAAGGACATCACAAACAAATTTAATGCCAAGTTGTCATAATCAAGACAACCCCAAAAAATGTCAACTTGTCATGACAAAAAACGAATGACACTTTATGACAACAGTCATAAACATTTATGACACTGACATAATGTTTATGACACAGTCATGTAACAGTTATGACAGTGTCATGTCACGATTATGATGGTACCTTCAAGTAAAGTGTTACCAAAAGAAGTCCACACTTGACCCGCCTCTTCATTTAAAAAGAAGTGTGCTGTACAGAAAGCATGTATATTATTGAAAAAACATATTTTTTTGAACAGGTTTGATGCGCTGTACTTATGAATTCTTGTCTGTACAGCGTTCCTCACATCTTTTTGCTGTGAACACATATCTGACCAGCAGTAAGCAAATAAGCACTGTGCACGCCTGTCTGTCAACACTGCCCTGGCAGCAGCGGAGGAAGCAGGAAAAATGGACTGTCTGTGTGAGTAATCACAAAGACATAAAAGAGAAAAGATGTGGAAGAGGCAGCGAGCTCTAAACTACTTTGTCAGCTGTGTCGACTTTTCTTGGCACGGTGATGTTGGTCTGAAAATCTGAGCGCCATGTGCACTACATCAGCCGCTAAGGCAAACCACACTCAAATTACTATCTAATTAAGTAGACAAATGACGTGCCACCCAAAGCCATAAGGCCAAACCAGTCTCCTTCTAGGTCGTCTGTCTGTCACTAAAGGCTGCTCTCACAGGTAGCACCCATTTCCTAAAAGTTAATTTTCATTAAGAACAAAATCTTAATAAAGCAAATTAAAAAGTAGGACATGTAGTTTCTTGTCAGGGAAAAGACTGATTCACACACATGGAGAGAAAACTAGACTCACTGAGCAGCTGATGTAACATGCTGACATTACAACAAAATGTAACAAGTGTATGTGATTCATGTGATCTAGTGAACCTGCATATGATGCAGATGCGGAAATAGACGCTGTGCAGTAGCAGCTGACATCTTGTGGAACTGCACAGTCTGTTTTCTAACTTCACATTCACGCTTCGTGTGAAATTACGAGGTCTGTTAGAAAAGCATCTGACCTTTTTATTTTTTTCAAAAACGTGATGGATTTGAATCACGTGTACTTGCATGATCCAACCTTGAACCTTCGTGCGCATGCGTGCACTTTTTCACGCCTGTCGGTTTCATCATTTTCTGGTAAGCAGCCTTTGTGTGGGATGTGTGCTGTGTGCTCGGCGTTTTTTCCTTCCAAGGAAAAAGACGGAACGACTGGAGCAGCGCCGCATCAAATTTTGCCAGAAACTGGGCGACAGCCAGGTGGAAACCATTCGGATGATTCAGACGGCTTTCGGTGACTTTTCAGTCGTGTGACTATCCAAGAAATTGTGGAAGAGGTGGGCATGTCATGGCATGTCCTGTGAGACTTCAACACGGAGGCGCTTTTGCTCCGCTGTCGGCAGCTTTGTGCCGAAGCCATCGGCATGATTTTCACCGCCAAATCTTCTGTCACAGTGGAATGTGCCGAAAAAGTGCTGATGTCCACCTCTTCCGCAATTTTCGGATAGTCACACGACGGTCCCACATCACCACAGCGTTCACTTTGGAAATGATCTGGTCATTTCAGCATGTTGATGGCCGACCGGAGCGTGGCTTGCTCTCCATCGTTGTGCGGGCGTCTTTAAACCGGTTGTACCGCTCCTTAATATTGTGTGACAACATCGTCACCGAAAGCCATCTGAATCTTCCGAATGGGTTCCACCAGGCTGTTGCCCAGTTTCTGGCAAAATTTGATGCGGCGCTGCTCCAATCGTTCTGTCTTTTTCCTTGGAATGAAAAAAATGCCGAGCGCACGACACACACCTCACACAAAGGCTGCTTACCAGGAAATGATGCAATCGACAGGCGTGAAAAAGTTCACGCATGCGCACGAAGGTTCAAGGTTTGCTCATGCAAGCACATGTGATTCAAATCCATCAGGTTTTTGAAAAAAATAAAAAGGTCCGATACTTTTATAAAAGACCTCATACTTTCTGTTAACCACGATAAAAGATAAGCGAGGATCCTTCCAGCAGTACCACATTGTCCATAAGTCCTTCTACACGGATGCTTTGAACATGATCGACAGCAGAGAAGCAATACACCCTGATCTAGACCCTCAGTCAATGTCTGGAAACATACAGGAACATGTTTCCATTGAGGCAAAGCTGGTTTCTTCTCTCCCTAGTGTGAGGTAGTTTGTAATGTTGGGTCACAACTTGTTTTGGGCATCTGGTGAGGATGCCCCCTGATCATCTTCCTAGGGAGGTCTTTCAGGCACATCTAACTGGGAGGAGGCCCCAGCATTGACCCAGGACATGCTGGAGGGATTATATTTGCAAGCTTGTTTGGGAAGGCCCTGGAATCCCCAGGGAAGAGTTAGAGGATTTGGCTGAGTATAGGGAAGCATGGGGAGAGCTGCCTTGTCTGCTACCACTGCAACCCAGACCCGGATAAGCAGCAGAAAAATGAATGAATGACTGCACTGGACAAGGAGATAGCAGTACAGCACAAAGGATGTCATTCTGCAATGACATATGAGGGGTCTATGGATTTTGCCCACAAAAGGATGTCATTCTGCAATGACATATGAGGGGTCTATGGATTTTGCCCACAAAGTGCAGTCCCTCTGATTCCAAGCAGAGTAGTTCAACTTCATCAACAACAACAAACAGTTTGCTGGAGTGTGATGTAGGTGTGCGGGTGTGTATGTGTTTGTCTGTCCATATGTAGCCCTGAGACAGACTGGTGTCCTGTCCAGGGTGTATCCTGCCTTATGCCCTATGATTGCTGGTATAGCCCCCCGTGACCCTTAACTGGAGTAAGCCTGTATAATACATGAATGAATGAATGAATGGTGGAGGGAGCAGGAGTTGAATGTCTGAAATAGGAAGCTGATTTTCTTTTTCTTTTCTGTTCTTTTCTATTGCCTGCTGGTGAACACAGTTAAGTGTCAGAGTTTATGCATAATGAAGTGCAAGGTGCATACAAGTGCAAGTAAATATATTCCTCATCTCTCATTATTAAAAACAACAGAAGGAGGTCACAGCAGGAAATAATTAACAAGTCACATCTGGATTTGAGGAAATTCTCTTTTACAATGAGAATTCACTGAGTGTAATCCATTTGGATAAATAATGGTAGTAAATATAATTTAGAATGCATTAGATAAATCAATAAAATACACTGCTATTCGAGTACAAAGTTGTCTTCCACATACATTAAATCTGGAAAAACTTTGCACATGCATCCAGTAACTTAACTGACTTATTTAGTTTCATTTTTGCACTTATAGCCATTAAAACACACAAAATCCTCAATTACATACTGCTGTCTACATCATATTACCGCCCAATATCAACTGCACATTTACTCTTAGCAAGTCACCGGCAAAACTGTCTCCCCCCCCAGTGTGCAAAAGTTTGGATTGCCCACCCAATTAAACACGCATCTGGGATCTCAGTAAATCAGGCCCTGAGGGTCACCAAAAATGAAAACGCTGGGAACATGACTCAGTTTCGTTAAGTCTCCCTGCTCAGTATTGAAGGGAAGATATTTTTCAGTTTCATGCCCTGAAGGCTGGCAGTGTTCTGTCTGAAGAATTGACACCTCATTACAGAATGGAGGGTTCTCCAGAATGCCTGGCTGCCTGTAACATATGGGTGTAGTTTTCCAGGTCATGAAAGAAGGTCATGAAAATAACAGAGACCTGGCTGTTGTGTGGCTTGTCCCGGCTGATGGTTAGGTGTAAATATACCTCTAAGCCCATCAATGGTGGATTAGACAGATGTGGACGAATTTGCACAACAGCTATGAGAGTGCAATAAGGCTCCACCTAGTCTTCATTTTTCAATACTTTTGAGTTCCTTGCCTTTGGACTAAGACTTAAATACTTGCATTGGCTGTATGTCTGCTGATGCACAACAGCATTCACATCTGTCCATCCATTTTGTATATCCGCTTAATCCAATTAAGGGTCACGGAGGGTGGGAGCCTATCCCAGCAGTCATGGGGCATGAGGCAGGGTACATCCTGGACAGGACTCCAGTCTATCACAGGGCCAAATACAGGCAAACACATTCATACCTGCATGCACACATATGGTCAATTTGATTCTGTAGTGGCATCAGCTATTTTCTATAGAGTGGTCTACTGGAGCAACAGTATCACAGCTGCTGTGAGGAGGAGACTTGATAAAGTGATTAGGAAGGCCGGCTCTGTCCTGGGAAGTCCCCTGGACTCAGTGCAGGATTTGGGAGAAAGGAGGATGATGGCTAAACTGTTATCCCTGCTGAAGAATGCCTCCCAACCATGTGTGCACCGTGACTGCACGAAAAAGCTCCTTCAGCAATAGGCTGCTCCACCCAAAGTGCGTGAATGAGTGATACCGCAGGACCTTCCTTCCTGCTGCTGTCAGACTCCACAGCCAGCAGACCACTCAGATCATTCAAATCACTAATATCATTATGGTAACAATTTTTCTATCTCTCATGTGCAGTAATACTTCATATTCTTGTGCAATAATAACTTGTACACTCATCCATCCATCCATCCATTTTCTTCCGCTTTATTCGGAGTCGGGTCGCGGGGGCAGTAGCTCAAGCAAAGCCGCCCAGACCTCCCGATCCACACACACCTCCCCCAGCTCCTCCGGGGGAACCCCAAGGCGTTCCCAAGCCTGCCGAGAGGTGTAGTCCCTCCAGCGTGTCCTGGGTCTTCTCCGGGGCCTCCTCCCAATGGGACGTGCCCGGAACATCTCTCCAGCGAGGCGTCCAGGGGGCATCCGGAAAAGATGCCTGCGCCACCTCAACTGACTCCTTTCGACGTGGAGGAGCAGCGGCTCGACTCCGAGCTCCTCCCGAGTGACCGAGCTCCTCACCCTATCTCTAAGGGAGCGCCCAGCCACCCTGCGGAGGAAACTCATCTCGGCCGCTTGTACTTGCGATCTCGTTCTTTCGGTCATGAGCCAAATCTCATGACCATAGGTGAGGATCGGAACGTAGATCGATCGGTAAATCGAGAGCTTTGCCCCCCTACTCAGCTCTCTCTTCACCACGATGGTCCGATACAGCGACCGCATCACTGCAGATGCTGCACCGATCCATCTATCGATCTCACGCTCCATCCGTCCCTCACTCGTGAACAAGACCCCGAGATACTTAAACTCCTCCACTTGAGGCAAGGACACTCCACCAACCTGAAGAGGGCAAAGCACCTTTTTCCGGTCGAGAACCATGGCCTCGGATTTGGAGGTGCTGATTTTCATCCCGGACGCTTCCCACTCGGTTGCAAACCGCCCCAGTGCACGCTGAAGGTCCTGATTTGACGAAGCCTGTACATTCATGTACAGCATTACTTCAACACCCATGCAATATTATGAAGCATACAGCTTGGGACTCCGACGAGGGCGGTCGCATCTCCTCCACTCTCCCTTATCTCTGTTCTGTGCCTTTAACCTTCAAGTCCCTACTTCACCAGACTGTGAATTCCTCAAATTATATTGGATTCTGGATCTATTGGACTACTATTGGATTAACCATGGAATTGATCAGCTGGTCTCTGAATGCTGTTGACTCCATTTTTTCTACAAGAAGGTCAGGACCGGGGGATCCTACCTGCCCAGATGGAACGTATCCTGCGGGCTATGTCCTCGACTCCTGGAGGTCTTGGCTATTGCATGCTTGGTGCCTTTCTCCATTGAGGACGTCGAGGATTTATTCATTTTTGTTCTCATGGTAGCAGGGCTGGTACTTTTTGGCTAATGTGCTGCCCTGATCTACCGGAAACTTGGCAAGGAGGCAGCATCAAGAACCATGGTCCTGCGCTTGTCCGTCATGATTAACGAGGTTGGCAAGGCAGTGCATTCTTAGACTGCGATGACTCTTGAACTCAGATGCAAATTGGATGACATCTTGGAGCAGATGCGTGCCTTGCAGTTGAAGCTGAAGATTTCAGAGGCCGGTGAATATTCTTAATTCATAATTGGGATTTCATTGTGCAAGTGGAACTGTTAAAAGTGTTTTTCACTGTTGTAACCATAACATTACAGGCTTATCAAGCCTGAAGGTCAAATTGCCCGACTGTTTTCCTCCAGAGGAATTTTTTTCGGCCTGGGGAACATTGGCTGTTTCTTATCTCACAAAGACAATAAACTGCTTTTCACAGGACTGAAACGTGTTCCATTCCCTTCCCCCACCCACCTCCTTCCCCCATCAACACCTCCCCTTTCCGGCGCCTGCTTAACGTCACTCCTTCCCCCTTTCAGAGGGGGTGGTGCAGTTTTCGCTGCAGCCCACGTTCCCCCCCCCCCAAGCTGATGGCGGCGCATCTCAGGGTTGGTGCGTGGCCTTCACCCACTTGCCTTAATTCGGATAACAGACTTCTTTAAACTTAGTGCACATAAACAATGTCAAATGTGTATGTGTTGCCTTTAATTCTGATGTGTGCCATTATTACGGTAAACAAGTAATAATTGTGGACTAATTGCTGTCTGAGGTAACTGGAGTGTAAACATAATTTCTCCACTGTGAGATCAATAAAGTATATCTAATCTAATCTAATCTAATTCTTTCTTTTTCTTGCTCATAAATAGTGTATTCTATAGTATGTATTGTTATTCTGCACAGAACTTGAATTCTGTGTGTTTATGGCATTTATTTTCTTTTACCTTATTTTTGCATACTTCACACAGTTGTTCTGTGACTATCCCTTTGCTGCTGTAGCACTGCACATTTCTCCGCAATTATGTCGCAATTTTTTTCAATTTTTCAATATATTTTCATTTATAAAGCACCAAATCAAAACAGAGTTGCCTCAAGGTGCTTCACACAAGTAAGGTCTAACCTTACTAACCCCCAGAGCAACAGTGGTAAGGAAAAACTCCCTCTGAGGAAGAAACCTCAAGCAGACCAGACTCACGGGAAGAACATACAAACTCGACACAGAAAGGCCCTAGGTGGGAAACAAACCCATGACCTTCTTGCTGTGAGGCAGCAGTGTTAACCACTAACCCACCATACTGCCCAGAATTCACAGATTTTCCAATAAATTCTTGAACCTATCACATAAACTGATGGAATTCTACACAACCACCACATTCCGAGTGAGATCAAGAACTTAATCCTCAACTACTACAGTGGGTTCCCTTCTGGGTCAACATCTGTCTGGCAGAAGTTTGACAATTACTCAAAAAGTAGCTGCACTTTCACCATTATTCTTTTTGCCCTTGCTATGACTGTGGTGGCCAAATCAGATGAGACAGAGTGCAGCGTACACCCTAATAAAACAACTGTTTTACAGCCACTGTTAAGAATGTTTGTGGATAACCTCACAATCACAACAAAATCTGTGCCTGGACATTTTCAACATAAATGGATATTCCAATGTTTGGATACAGTAAGATCATTGTCTGGCCAAGGACAAGTTTCAAATGGACCAAACTGGGCTCCCTTGTGCTAAATTAAGGGAAAGTGGCAGACCAGTACCACTTATGTGTTCTTTTCTCGAAGTACCATCTCATCCATCACATAGCAGCCAGTCAAGAGGCGTATAAAGATGTCTCAATCCATCCAGAAACACTATGCAGCCATTGAGAAGACCAGCAATGAGCTTGCAGCATGGTTGACCAAGGTAGACAACTCTGGACTTCCCAGTATGTTCAAGGCCTGGATTTAACAGCACGCCATCCTGCCCTGAACCCTGTGGCCATTGCTGCTGTATGTGATTCTTGCAACTACATATGAGTCTCTGGTATGGCTTGGCTATGTCAGCTAGGCACATAGTGAATAGTGACATGATTTGATTATTGGAAGAAATGCGAGCAGTTGTGAAAGGGGGAAGTGGCAGCAGGATAGAAGAAATCAAGCAACAGGAAGGATGGACAAGGTCGACGAATGCAAGCATAGGAAGGCCTCAGTAAACTTCTGGAAGGTACATCTTGTTCCTAATTGAAGCTCACACCAAGTCCACCTAATGTTGATATTGAGAAAAAAGTGTGGTAGCTTTCTGAGCTGTAAGAGAGGATGGCTGTAGCATTTCCTTAAAAGCTGCTGAAATAGGCTTGGAGAAATCATGCTCAAGGTAGTCGCCAACAGCATTGCTATGGCTGTGAACACCAAAAATTAGACTTGTCACACGACATATGATTCCTGAATGAAGGGAAAAAGTAAAAAAGGCACAATTCATTGAGAAAAGGTGGACGATCAAGCTTTATCACCGAATAGCCTGTGACCCAAGAGCGCAAAAGGGAAGAAAGAGGAACAGAATGAAACCAAAGCTAACGTTGATCTCAACACTTTAAATGAAACGTGCCTGGAGCCACTGTTGGAGCACTGTGTGTCTGCATCTCTGAGTTCCAGGACTCTGCGCTGGGACACAGCTCATAGCACCTGAGTCCTAGAGAAACTGTAAACAGAAGCTATGGAGATCTGTGTGCACGTCGGTAGACCACCTGCTCTGGTTCTTCGTCCAGAACAAAAGAGGAATCATCTCCTCATCATCAGAATCCTCACTGTCTGACAACACGCTGTGCATTACATCTTGCTCCAATTAAAAAGAAAAAAAAAAGCTGGTGTGCCGTGGTGACTGCTGTATCACTGTATTACGTTACTAAGCCATGTATATTGATTTATAACACAAAACTGTCAAAAGGGGGAAGAAATATAAGTGTAAAGATGATTGAATATATCAGAGCAGGAAACTGAGCAGTCCATATGAACACCGTGCATTGACTCCCCATGTGCGGTTATTTCACGAGCTGCCACTGATCCACAATGTAAATTCTGCCTTCCAGAACAGCTCTTTATACAGTATATTCATCTGAATCATCTACCTGTTGCCACATGTACATAAGGGCTGGATTGTCATTCCTACACTCATATTGTTATATTTAATACAAAATAAGAAGCGCACGCAGGAGCTGGTGCTGCCGCTGTGTTTAAGTACCATCGGAAATTATACATCTTTTTTGTTGTTTCAAATTCAGCAGTTGCTTGTGGCTAAATAATTAATTGTATCCACACAAAAGATTAATTCTGGCCTATATAAGGTGCTTGAGCCCATTGAAGCTGACCCCCCACCCAGATTAAAAAATCCAAGCAAACAGGCTGAGTTTGGCCTGTAATTTCCGACGTTAATTTCCAGCAATGGTGGCAACGGCAGTGGCAACGGCAGTGGCAACGGCAGTGGCAGCGGCGGTGGCTGCAGCGGCGGTGGCTGCAGCGGCGGAGGCGCTCAGAAACAGCTTCTGTACTGTGTGAAAATGTTCAGTTTACATACCCTGGCAGAATTTTTTGCTTTTTGGCCATTTTTAAGAGAATATGAATGACAACACTAAAACTTTTTTTTTCACTCATGGTTAGTGGTTGGGTGAAGCCATTTATTGTCAAACAACTGTTTCCTCTTTTTAAATCAAAATGACAAGAGAACTACCCAAATGAACCTGATCCAAAGTTTACATACTCCTGTTCTTAATTCTGTGTATTGCCCCTTTAAGATCAATGACAGCTTGGAGTCTTTTGTGGTAGTTGTGGACGAGGCTTTCTGATGGTAAAACTGCCACTGAATATGTTTTGGACTTTATTTACATCAATTACAAAGAAATACAAACAATATGGCACTCTACGGTAAATCTGCATGGAGTAGACAGTTCTCAAAAACTGAGTGACTGTGCAAGAAGTAGAAGAGTGAGGAAAGCCACCAAGACACCCAGACAACCCAGAAGAAGTTATAGGCTTACGTGGCTGTGATTGTAGAAATTATGCACAGTGCAAGCTTTGCATTTTGTATCACCAGTTATCCATCTTCATGATGAAGTCGTATAGAGGAAGATTTTCTTAAAACAAAGACCTGAAAGTTTAGCTACAAATTGCCAGAAGGTACATCTGAGATGCAAGCCTGGATTTGATCTGTTTTGGTGAAAGGAAATCCTTCTCTGCTCTACTCCACTATGAAGCTAAGAGTTTTGATGCAAAATGCAAAGCTTGCACTGTGCACAATTTCTCCAATCACAGCCACATAAGCCCATAACTTATCCTGGGTTGTCTGGGTGTCTTGGTGGCTTTCCTCACTCTTCTCCTTCTTGCACAGCCAGTGGCTACGTTTACATGCTGTTAATATTCGAGATAAGGTCAATATTCTGGTTTCTGAATCGTTAGGAATAACCCGTTTACATGCTTAAGCAGACAGAGTTACTTCTGTATACATGGTCATTGGTATCATTTGGAATATCCCCATCTAAACAGTGACGCACGTCTTCCACCGGTGCTTGATTTAGTCGTGCAAATCCTGCTTCGCATAATTTTTTGTGCCACCTTCTTGTAAATGTCGCTATCTCGGTACTTTCTACTGTCAATAAAAGACATTATATTCATGTCTTTCATGATACTAATGAAGTACTCGGTTTCCTCCTCGCTCCAAAAGTGTGGTGCTGTGCTGCCACGTCTGGATTTCTCCATGCTTGTTTACCTCTGCTTCTATGGTGTCCAGTGGGTTGCGTGCACCGGATACAAGTAGTTGCCGTACTCAAAAGACCAAGATTCCTTGCGGATAGGACATGCGCAGAACACAAACTAATGTTCCTTTCTATGGGGATATTCCGATGTGTGTTTATATGACCTGATATTCGGGTTACAAAAGGAGTTACCCAGGGGTCATATTCGGGTTTTTAAAAACCGGAATATGAGCATATTCAGGGTTTTGCGGGTGTTTACATGGCCGTGCGCAACCGGGTTATTGCTAATATTCCGGTTATGAAAGGGTTATGAAAGGGTTATTAGCTGCATGTAAACATCAGCCACTCAGTTTTTGAGAACTGTCTACTCCATGCAGATTTACCATAAAGTGCCATACTGTTTGTATTTCTTCGTAATTAATGTAAATAAAGTCCATGACACATTCAGTGGCAGCTTTACCATCAGAGAGCCTTGTCCACAACTACCACAAAAGACTCCAACCTGTCATTGATGTTAAAGGGGCAATACACATTATTAAAATAGGTGTATGTAAACTTTGGATCAGGGTCATTTGGGTAGTTCTCTTGTTATTTTGATTTAAAAAGAGGAAACACCACTGTTTGACAATAAATGGCTTCACCCAACACTAACCATGAGTGAAAAAAAAAGTTTTTGTGTTGTCATTCATATTCTCTTTAAAATGGCCAAAAAAGCAAAAATTTTGCCAGGGTATGTAAACTTTTGAGCACAACTGTAGGTATTTGCACTTTTGCTTCTGTGCGCCACAGTGGATTGAAATGAAGCAGCTAAGATATGCTCATAGTGTCAACATTTAGCTTTAATTCAAAGGGTTTAACAAAATTATCACATTGACCATTTAAAAATTACAGCATTCTTTTTTTTTTTTTAACAAGCAGACACTCTGCTTTCAAATGCCATAAGTAAATGGACAATTGATTGACAAGACGTTTCATGCCCAGGTGTGGTCTGTTCTACGTTATAAAATAAAGCAGATAAAAGGTCTGGACATGTTTCCAAATGTTGAATTTGCATTTTTTTATCTGTTCATTAACAGTGATGTTGGTAATGCCATCCATCCATCCATCCATTTTCTTCTTTATCCGAAGTCGGGTCGCAGGGGCAGCAGCACAAGCAAAGCTGCCCAGACCTCCCGATCCACACACACCTCCCCCAGCTCCTCCGGGGGAACCCCAAGCCAGCCGAGAGACGTAGTCCCTCCAGCGTGTCCTGGGTCTTCCCCGGGGCCTCCTCCCGATGGTACATGCCTGGAACACCTCTCCAGCGAGGCGTCCAGGGGGCATCCGGGAAAAGATGCCCGAGCCACCTCAACTGGCTCCTTTCGATGTGGAGGAGCAGCGGCTCGACTCCGAGCTCCTCCCGAGTGACCGAGCTCCTCACCCTATCTCTAAGGGAGTGCCCAGCCACCCTGTGGAGGAAACTCATCTCTGCCGCTTGTACTCGCGATCTTGTTCTTTCGGTCATGAGCCAAATCTCATGACCATAGGTGAGGATCGGAACGTTAGCTTTGGTACTCCCCCTCTAGCTGCCACCTTATCGTGGTGGGGGACTTTGCGTACCCGGATGATCCTAGGAGCTATGTTGTCGGGGGCTTTGTGCCCCTTGTAGGGTCTCCCAAGGCAAACAGGTCCTAGGTGATGGGTCAGACTAAGGGCAGTTCAGAAGCTCCCATGACCAGTAAAAAATCAAGGACCGAGACATCGCCAGGTATGGCAGAGCCGGGGCCCCACCCTGGAGCCAGGCCTTGGGTTGGCACACCAGGCCTTAGTCCATGGGGCCCGGCCGGGCTCAGCCCAAAAGAGCAACCTGGGCCCACCCTCCTGTGGGTTCACCACCTGCAGAGGGGGCCATGGGAGTCGGGTGCAGAGGGGACTGGGTGGCAGTCGAGGGCGGGTGGCCCGGTGGCCTGGTCCGCGCTCACAGCCCCTGGCTGTTGGGATGTGGAAGGTTGGTAATGCGTTACTTAGTAATGCATTTCTCTAATCTGACCGCTTTTTTCAGAAACGCGTAATCTTTCCAAATCAGTATTCAGATTAAAGTTACTTCTCCAAGTCACTGTGCATTACTATTATTTTTGTATTGTGGATCGATCGCAGCATAACTCCTGTGGGCAGGCAGAGGTCGGTGTTTGGCTGAACTGTCCACTTCGGTTTTGTGCAGCAGCTCTGAGTTGAAAAACAGTTGTTGTCTTTCAAAGTGCGGTGACGACAGCAGTCCAGCACACCTGCACTGAGCTTTGACATTTTTGCATTTTTTTAAAACTCTGAGCCACTCTGTGTGTCCTCGCTAAAAACAGCTGATCAGTGACGCCTTAACAACTAATACTAATGCTTTTTTTCCATCCAAATGCACCTAATTAATCATACATGCATATCTTGTGGCTACCCGATGCTTCAAACTGGGCTTCTGATAAGCTAAAGGTCAAGCACGGGGTGTGAATTCAGCACTAGGGGAGAGAGGGCAGTTCCCGATGCAGCAACATGCAGTCGGGCTGTTCATTTAATCCAGGTCAGACTGAAGAAAATACAGTGCCACTGTATGTATGTGGTTCTGGATGTCAGAGTGTACTTGACAGATTCTCTTGATGAGAAGGCACTGCAGGGCAAAAAGGTTGTTTGCTATCCTCAACTTTGCAGTTGCACTGAACACCGACCGGCACAGTGGAGAAAACACTGTCAGCACACAAACATAGCGAGGAATTAGGACATCATATTCCCCAAGAGAGCCGGATTCTAACCACATTTGTGTTAAACCCTCACAGAATCCCATTCAAATCAAGCCCCCCCCCCCCCCCCCCCCCCCACCCTTTTGTTGCCAGCTCTTTGTGTTGCCAGTAGAAATGTGCTGTCATTCATCCATCAGAGCCCCAAATCCACCGGCGACCAATGGGTTAAATGACATTTGCCCCCAGACAAATGATTTCAATCTGTTATTAATCAGTTTACTCAATCTGTCATAGTGTGTCAACACCTTTGGAACTATTAATTTGAGGTCAAGATTGGTGTTGATGTAGTTGAAAGAGGCCATTATTAGGCTGGAAAAGCAAAACAGAAAGCAGATAGACAAAGAGCAGAAACTAGGAGTGACCAGATCAACAATTTGGGACATTCTTAAAAAGAAGGAACACTCTCACAAGCTAAAAACCAAAAGGCCTGGAAGACCAGGGATGACAGCTAATGTGGATGATGGCAGAATTATTTCCTTTTTGAAGAAAAAACAAGGTCATGGTGTCTGCTTTGGTGGGTTCTCTCTCCCTTTGTTTCTCCAGGGCTTGAGCAGTGGAGCCAATTATTCATACCTGTGACTGTCAGAACACCTGCTACCAATCACCCAGTTAGCAGTTATACCATGGTCTTTACACTCCACGCTCGCCAGGAACTTCAGTTCCGCTCTGTGGTAACCTGGTCCCAGTAGTTTTCTATCGTGATACCTTTGTATCTGTTTATTTGACTGTGTTTGTTTCTGACCCTTTGTTCTTATCTTCCCACAGTTCCAGTCATTCGTCATCTCTGTTGTGTACACTTGGCCCTCGCTCCACCATGCCCGTCATATTCTGTTCCAACCTATGTCTCCAGCTCTGGTGCCTTCAAGACCACCAATTCCATGACCATTAATCCTCCATTAATAAATCTTTGTCATTTTTTTCACCTCAGCCTCACTGCATTTGAGTCCATATATTTTACTCTCAAAACCTGACAGACGTTTCTGGCTACATCATGGACTCAGAGAGGGCAGACCCATTGCACAAGACCCTCAGATCGCAGGGGACTCTCTTAGGACATCATCAGGAGCAACACCAAGCCCTCAGTGAACAACAACAGACCTTGTCAACCCAGGTAACACAACCCTATTCACAATTGTCCACACTTACGAACCAGTTAGCCCAATTCACCCCAGCACCATCACCCCCACCACAACAGCTGACACATCCAGTCTTCTCATCGTCCGTATTTTCTCATAAACCATTTATTTGCAATCCCGAACCATACTCTGCAGCCGTAGAAAAATGTTCATCTCTTTTACTGCAGTGTTCTCTTGTTTTGTCTCAGTGCCCATCCACATACACCACTGATCAAGCAAACGTAGCTTACCTGTGTAGCAAATCTGACTTCGATTGGCACCAAATAACATACATTAACCCTTTGGGGTCCGAGGGCATTTTTTGGACAGTTTTTGGATGCCTGGCATAAATGTTTTATTATTGCTGTTAACAGCTCTCCCTGCATCCCACAATCAAGTTGTATGTCTCTTTTTTTTTCAGGACAATCTGTGCTTTCATAATATATATGCTTTTGTTGAGTTTTTTAAGTGTAATAAAGGTTTACAATCAAAAACAAGGAAGGAAAAAGTAAAGTGGAAAATAATTTTCCATGCACATTCATTCAAAACACACAGCAAACTATAATAAACAACTGTTTTGACACTTTATAAAGGTAATTTGAGGTCTTGTGTGAAAGACTGTACAACAAAAAGGTTCACAAACAATAAACACAAATGCACATTTTGAACAATATATACAAAATGGTCTATGCGTTTTTTTTTTTTTGTTTGTTTGTTTTGTCTTCATGGTAAAAGCCAGAGTTATCCAGTAACATTCACATTCAAACTAGTGGAGCAATCCTGATAGTTACACACTCTTTGTTTGAGCATGTGAGATTGTCATCAGAGGCTCTCCATCTGCTCCGTCTGCTTTCAGTGATCGCTGTGCGTAATGGCGCAGGGCACATTTGGAGCCCAATAGTATGTACTCATTGGAGCACCCAGGGGGCTATTCAAATGGGCCAACTAGTAACATATCACTCCTGAAAACAATCTTTGGCTTTTCACGTGTGGTGAATCTGCCCTACGATTGGATTTTGGAAAACCATGTGACAATAAACCAATTCCGACTGGACACTCACATTGCGCACGTCATCACATAGCTTCTATGAGGAGTACAAAGATGGCCGATGGCTGGCTCGAAAGTCCGCGGCGTTAACGTTTCAGCAAAAAAAAGAAGTATGTTTCTAACTCATATCATTAAAAGTTATTTATAATTTAGTAAAACTTGGTTTTAGCCATCGTATACGTCGGCCCCAGAGGGTTAATGTTTTGACCTTCTGACCTGAAATTCCTGGTTCCAATTAGCGATATCTCTGAAACCCTTCTTTCAGCTGCACTGTCCAGGGTCTTTAATTTAAAGCTCTTAAAAGGTGTCCCTGAACTATACTTATTGGTGAAAGTCTGGTCAGTGGAAATTATATGACATTATAACTGCCTCACATCATGCCAGAAAAACTTTCCAGACCAGTGAGAATACCTCTTCCAAGATAAGATACCATAAACTCCTTTACAACCAGCATCTCCTACAGGTCTCAAGTCAAAAACACAGTCTCTTTGTTCAGTACGAAGAACATTATTTTATCTGCATATGAAAGTCTAATGTTTTCTTGTGGGTTTGTGCAACCAAATTGATTTTTTTTTTTTTTTTTTTTTTTTTTTACTTTTGTTGTGCTTTTAATCTTTTAATTATGCTCTTTGATCTTTTGGTCCATTTGTTTTGTTTTTTTAGTTGTTTTGTGTGAAGCGCCTTGAGGTGATGCTGTTATGATTTGGTGCTCTTTAATTTGAATACATTTAAATTGAATTAAATTGAAGCAAAATGCTTTGCATATATTCAATTTAATCTGACATGTGTTCCTGTTATAACATGGTGTATGTCAATGTGTTCCTGAATAAATATTCTGTTTTAACCAATGGTTTGATGATGTGTTAGTTGGGTAACTTTAATAATGTTATATTAATTCAAAAGTATCTTAGAACAAAGTGTATTACAACATAATTAATGTTTTAAATATTTAGTTCCTCATCTGTGTCTCCTTGCACAAAGTTTTCTGAAGTTAAATTCCACACACCTAAATGAGTGGAATTTTAATGACATACGAGGTCTGTCCAAAACGTAACGGAGCTTTTTATTTTTCAAAAACTATATGGATTTGAATTACGTGTGATTGCATCGTGTGATTGCGCATGCGTACGTTTTTTTACGCCTGTCGGTTGCGTCATTCGCCTGTGAGCAGGCTTTGTGTGAGCAGTGGTCCAACCCTCTCATCGGATTTTTATTGCGAATAAAATGTCTGAACGATTTGGAGCTTTCTGCATCAAATGTTTGCAGAAACTGTGAGAGACCTCCAGGTGGACACCATTCGGAAAATTCAGATGGCTTTCAGGGACGATTTTATGGGGATTACACAGATTAAGGAGTGCTCCAGCCGGTTTAAAGATCGCCCACAGCGTCTGAGAGTGCGACAGGCTGAAACCCCGCTGAAACAACCAGATCATTTCCAAAGTGAAGGCTTTGTTGATCCGGGACATCGTCTGATTTCCATAGAAATGGCAGAAGATGTGGACATCAGCACTTTTTCTGCACATTCCACTGTTACAGGAGTTTTTGTCATGGAAAGAGGAGCGGGTCGGGACGGAGCTGCATGGCGCAAAGCAGTGCCGTGATGAAGCCTCACAGGCCTCACAGGACATGTTCTGGCATGTCCAGCTCATCCACAATTTCTCGGATAGTCACACGACTGAAAAGCCACCGACAGCCGTCTGAAAGCCATCTGAAAGCCGTCCTGTGAGACCAACACGGAGGTGCTTTTGTCCCGTGCCATGAGCGGCTCTGTGGCGCATCCCTCCGCTTCTCTTTCCATGACAAAAACTCCTGTAACAGTGGAATGTGCCGAAAAAGTGCTGATGTCCACGTCTTCTTCCTAGTTCTGTGGTAGTCAGACGATGTCCCGGATCAACAAAGCCTTCACTTTGGAAATGATCTAGTTGTTTCAGCGGGGCTTCAGCCTGTCGATCGGCGCTCGGAGTGCGCCGCGCTCTTAGACGCTGTGGGTGGTCTTTAAACCGGCTGGAGCACTCCTTAATCTGTGTAATCCCCATAAAATTGTCCCTGAAAGCCATCTGAATTTTCCGAATGGTTTCCACCTGTCTCTCACAGTTTCTGGAAAAATTTGAAATAATAAAAATCTGACGAGAGGGGTGGACAACTGCTCACACAAAGCCTGCTCACAGGCGAATGACGCAACCAACAGGCGTGAAAAAACTCACGCATGCGCACGAAGGTTCAAGCTTGGCTGATGCAATCACACGTGATTCAAATCCATATAGTTTTTGAAAAAAATAAAAAGGTCCGTTAATTTTTGGACAGACCTCATAAGTCCCCTTTAAAAGTTTCAGAACAGAGCTCTTTGGCCCTTCTGGTCCCCTTCTGGCTTTCACCCCTCCAGTCTCTCTCTTCTGCCTGCTTCTTTTCTATACCTTTTGCAAACAGTTTCTTTTGTGGCTAACAAGCCTCATGTAGCTAAAAGCTACCATGGTGATTCTTTGTTTTGTAACTTGATAACAATTTACCAGCCCAATCACATTTTAAGGCTGTAAAGTTTTTCTTTTTTATAACATAGCTTCCTCGTGGAACTTTTCAGAATAAGAGCGAATTTACAGAAAAGTGTCTTTCTCCTTTTTTGTAATTTACAACAGCGCTTTCAAAACTTTAACCCTCTGGAGTCTTGGCTATTTTTAGGCATTTTTGACTACTTTTGGTTTTCCTTCATAATTTACCTTAATAAAACTGTTTACCTGGCGTTGTTTGGTGTCATTTTTAGCACAACCTCACCTGTGTGACTTTACAGTTTTTATTTCATTCTGACAAACTGCATTAAAACACTGACCCTATATTCACCCCAAAACCTAAAATTCGCATCAGAAAAACAGTTTGTTTTTACTGTGAAACCCTGAAATATGTTTAACAAACTATTTTCATAACTTAGAATGTAAATATAAATTGTGAATTTCAAAAATATATGTAAAACTGTAACATAAATAAAGTTATATACAACAATTCATATTAAAATGCAGGAAATGCTTCAGGCATTTTTGTGGCTTTTTTTTTTACATGCAATAAGATGCCACACATTATATTTGTGCCAGTCAGATAAAACAATTCCTGTCCAATGCACATCAGAAGCTTCAGAAATTTGTACAGATATTCCACCTCAACATCCATGTGTATTTTTCCCTAATCAGTTGACTTCCTGTTCCGGAGCACAGCGGTGTTCTGCTGTATCTGTTAGCTGTTTGAACTGAGCTGTTTGAGTTCTTTGAATTAACAGTCTTTTTCAAGACTTTTTTACTTTTTTACTTTTTTTTTTACTTTTTCACCGTGCTCCAACGCCTAAGGAAGACCTCTAACGGTCGAAGCATCGCGACGGAGCTCTTTTATCAGCTGGCCTTCATCAGCGTTGGCAGGCTAACTAGCTTGCTAACGCTTTCGTTTTTATTTTTGTTTTATTTTTTAGCACTGTTGTCGTGCTGCTCCACAGCTTGCCTAGTGGATTTTTATTTTATTTTAGCACTGTTGTCGTGTGTTACCTGTGCTGCTCCACAGCCTGTCCAGTGGATTTTTATTTTATTTTTTAGCACTGTTGTCGTGCGTTACCTGTGCTGCTCCACAGCCTGTCCAGTGGATTTTTATTTTATTTTTTAGCACTGTTGTCGTGTGTTACCTGTGCTGCTCCACAGCCTGTTCAGTGGATTTTTATTTTATTTTTTAGCACTGTTGTCGTGTGTTACCTGTGCTGCTCCACAGCCTGTTCAGTGGATTTTTATTTTATTTTTTAGCACTGTTGTCGTGTGTTACCTGTGCTGCTCCACAGCCTGTTCAGTGGATTTTTATTTTATTTTAGCGCTGTTGTCGTGCGTTGCCTGTGCTGCTCCACAGCCTGTCCAGTGGATTTTTATTTTATTTTTAGCACTGTTGTCGTGCGTTACCTGTGCTGCTCCACAGCCTGTTCAGTGGATTTTTATTTTATTTTTTTAGCACTGTTGTCGTGCGTTACCTGTGCTGTTCCACAGCCTGTCCAGTGGATTTTTATTTTATTTTTTACCACTGTTGTCGTGTGTTACCTGTGCTGCTCCACAGCCTGTCCAGTGGATTTTTATTTTATTTTTTGGCACTGTTGTCGTGTGTTACCTGCGCTGCTCCACAGCCTGTTCAGTGGATTTTTGTTTTATTTTTTACCACTGTTGTCGTGCGTTACCTGTGCTGCTCCACAGCCTGTCCAGTGGATTTTTATTTAGCGCTGTTGTCGTGCGTTACCTGTGCTGCTCCACAGCCTGTCTAGTGGATTTTTATTTTGTTTTAGCACTGTTGTCGTGCGTTGCCTGTGCTGCTCCACAGCCTGTCCAGTGGATTTTTATTTTTATTTTATTTTATTTTTTAGCACTGTTGTTGTGCGTTACCTGTGCTGCTCCACAGCCTGTCTAGTGGATTTTTATTTTGTTTTAGCACTGTTGTCGTGCGTTACCTGTGCTGCTCCACAGCCTGTCCAGTGGATTTTGATTTAGCACTGTTGTCGTGCGTTACCTGTGCTGCTCCACAGCCTGTCCAGTGGATTTTTATTTTGTTTAGCACTGTTGTCGTGCGTTGCCTGTGCTGCTCCACAGCCTGTCCAGTGGATTTTTATTTTTATTTTATTTTTTAGCACTGTTGTCGTGCGTTACCTGTGCTGCTCCACAGCCTGTCTAGTGGATTTTTATTTTGTTTTAGCACTGTTGTCGTGCGTTGCCTGTGCTGCTCCACAGCCTGTCCTGTGGATTTTTATTTTTATTTTATTTTATTTTTTAGCACTGTTGTTGTGCGTTACCTGTGCTGCTCCACAGCCTGTCTAGTGGATTTTTATTTTATTTTAGCACTGTTGTCGTGCGTTACCTGTGCTGCTCCACAGCCTGTCTAGTGTCGGATTCCCTGTTTGGGAATCCGCTAGCTTAGCGTAGCTACTAGCTCTTAGCCGTTTTAGCATGGCGGCTTCTCCTGTCTCTCCCGTACTTTTCTGCTCTGGGTGTGAAATGTTTAGTTATTCCTCGGCCTCTTTTAGCAGTAACGGTACTTGTAATAAGTGCAGCTTATTCGTAGCTTTGGAGGCCAGGCTGGGCGAATTGGAGGCTCGGCTCCGCACCGTGGAAAATTCTACAGCTAGCCAGGCCCCTGTAGTCGGTGCGGACCAAGGTAGCTTAGCCGCCGTTAGTTCCCCCCTGGCAGACCCCGTGCAGTCGGGAAGGCAGGCTGACTGGGTGACTGTGAGGAGGAAGCGTAGCCCTAAACAGAAGCCCCGTGTACACCGTCAACCCGTTCACATCTCTAACCGTTTTTCCCCACTCGACGATACACTCGCCGAGGATCAAACTCTGGTTATTGGTGACTCTGTTTTGAGAAATGTGAAGTTAGCGACACCAGCAACCATTGTCAATTGTCTTCCGGGGGCCAGAGCAGGCGACATCGAAGGACATTTGAAATTGCTGGCTAAGGCTAAGCGTAAATTTGGTAAGATTGTAATTCACGTCGGCAGTAATGACACTCGGTTACGCCAATCGGAGGTCACTAAAATTAACATTGAATCGGTGTGTAACTTTGCAAAAACAATGTCGGACTCTGTTGTTTTCTCTGGGCCCCTCCCCAATCAGACCGGGAGTGACATGTTTAGCCGCATGTTCTCCTTGAATTGCTGGCTGTCTGAGTGGTGTCCAAAAAATGAGGTGGGCTTCATTGATAATTGGCAAAGCTTCTGGGGAAAACCTGGTCTTGTTAGGAGAGACGGCATCCATCCCACTTTAGAGGGAGCAGCTCTCATTTCTAGAAATCTGGCCAATTTTTTGGGATCCTCCAAACTGTGACTGTCTAGCGTTGGGACCAAGAGGCAGAGCTGTGGTCTTATACACCTCTCTGCAGCTTCTCTCCCCCTGCCATCCCCCTATTACCCCATCCCCGTAGAGACGGTGCCTGCTCCCAGACCACCAATAACTAGCAAAAATCTATTTAAGCATAAAAATTCAAAAAGAAAAAATAATATAGCACCTTCAATTGCACCACAGACTAAAACAGTTAAATGTGGTCTATTAAACATTAGGTCTCTTTCTTCTAAGTCCCTGTTGGTCATTGATATAATAATTGATCAACGTATTGATTTATTCTGCCTAACAGAAACTTGGTTACAGCAGGATGAATATGTTAGTTTAAATGAGTCAACACCCCCGAGTCACACTAACTGTCAGAATGCTCGTAGCACGGGCCGGGGCGGAGGATTAGCAGCAATCTTCCATTCCAGCTTATTAATTAATCAAAAACCTAGACAGAGCTTTAATTCATTTGAAAGCTTGTCTCTTAGTCTTGTCCATCCAAATTTTATTTGTTATTATCTATCGTCCACCTGGTCGTTACTGTGAGTTTCTCTGTGAATTTTCAGACCTTTTGTCTGACTTAGTGCTTAGCTCAGATAAGATAATTATAGTGGGCGATTTTAACATCCACACAGATGCTGAGAATGACAGCCTCAACACTGCATTTAATCTATTATTAGACTCTATCGGCTTTGCTCAAAAAGTAAATGAGTCCACCCACCACTTTAATCATATTTTAAATCTTGTTCTGACTTATGGTATGGAAATAGAAGACTTAACAGTATTCCCTGAAAACTCCCTTTTGTCTGATCATTTTTTAATAACATTTACATTTACCCTGATGGACTACCCTGCAGTGGGGAATAAGTTTCATTACACTAGAAGTCTTTCAGAAAGCGCTGTAACTAGGTTTAAGGATATGATTCCTTCTTTATGTTCTCTAATGTCATATACCAACACAGAGCAGAGTAGCTACCTAAACTCTGTAAGGGAGTTAGAGTATCTTGTCAATAGTTTTACATCCTCATTGAAGACAACTTTGGATGCTGTAGCTCCTCTGAAAAAGAGAGCTTTAAATCAGAAGTGTCTGACTCCGTGGTATAACTCACAAACTCGTAGCTTAAAGCTGATAACCCGTAAGTTGGAGAGGAAATGGCGTCTCACTAATTTAGAAGATCTTCACTTAGCCTGGAAAAAGAGTTTGTTGCTCTATAAGAAAGCCCTTCGTGAAGCTAGGACATCTTTCTACTCATCACTAATTGAAGAAAATAAGAACAACCCCAGGTTTCTTTTCAGCACTGTAGCCAGGCTGACAAAGAGTCAGAGCTCTATTGAGCTGAGTATTCCATTAACTTTAACTAGTAATGACTTCATGACTTTCTTTGCTAACAAAATTTTGACTATTAGAGAAAAAATTACTCATAACCATCCCAAAGATGTATCGTTATCTTTGGCTGCTTTCAGTGATGCCGGTATTTGGTTAGACTCTTTCTCTCCGATTGTTCTGTCTGAGTTATTTTCATTAGTTACTTCATCCAAACCATCAACATGCTTATTAGACCCCATTCCTGCCAGGCTGCTCAAGGAAGTCCTACCATTATTTAATGCTTCAATCTTAAATATGATCAATCTATCTTTGTTAGTTGGTTATGGTTATGGTTAAGGTGGCAGTAATTAAACCATTACTTAAAAAGCCATCACTTGACCCAGCTATCTTAGCTAATTATAGGCCAATCTCCAACCTTCCTTTTCTCTCAAAGATTCTTGAGAGGGTAGTTGTAAAACAGCTAACTGATCACCTGCAGAGGAATGGTCTATTTGAAGAGTTTCAGTCAGGTTTTAGAATTCATCATAGTACAGAAACAGCATTAGTGAAGGTTACAAATGATCTTCTTATGGCTTCGGACAGTGGACTTATCTCTGTGCTTGTTCTGTTGGACCTCAGTGCTGCTTTTGATACTGTTGACCATAAAATTTTATTACAGAGATTAGAGCATGTCATAGGTATTAAAGGCATTGCGCTGCGGTGGTTTGAATCATATTTGTCTAATAGATTACAGTTTGTTCATGTAAATGGGGAATCTTCTTCACAGACTAAAGTTAATTATGGAGTTCCACAAGGTTCTGTGCTAGGACCAATTTTATTCACTTTATACATGCTTCCCTTGGGCAGTATTATTAGACGGTATTGCTTAAATTTTCATTGTTACGCAGATGATACCCAGCTTTATCTATCCATGAAGCCAGAGGATACGCACCAATTAGCTAAACTGCAGGATTGTCTTACAGACATAAAGACATGGATGACCTCTAATTTCCTGCTTTTAAACTCAGATAAAACTGAAGTTATTGTACTTGGCCCCACAAATCTTAGAAGCATGGTGTCTAACCAGATCGTTACTCTGGATGGCATTTCCCTGATCTCTAGTAATACTGTGAGAAATCTTGGAGTTATTTTTGATCAGGATATGTCATTCAAAGCGCATATTAAACAAATATGTAGGACTGCCTTTTTGCATTTACGCAATATCTCTAAAATCAGAAAGGTCTTGTCTCAGAGTGATGCTGAAAAACTAATTCATGCATTTATTTCCTCTAGGCTGGACTATTGTAATTCATTATTATCAGGTTGTCCTAAAAGTTCCCTAAAAAGCCTTCAGTTGGTTCAGAATGCTGCAGCTAGAGTACTGACGGGGACTAGCAGGAGAGAGCATATCTCACCCGTGTTGGCCTCCCTTCATTGGCTTCCTGTTAATGCTAGAATAGAATTTAAAATTCTTCTTCTTACTTATAAGGTTTTGAATAATCAGGTCCCATCTTATCTTAGGGACCTCGTAGTACCATATTACCCCATTAGAGCGCTTCGCTCTCAGACTGCGGGCTTACTTGTAGTTCCTAGGGTTTGTAAGAGTAGAATGGGAGGCAGAGCCTTCAGCTTTCAGGCTCCTCTCCTGTGGAACCAGCTCCCAATTCAGATCAGGGAGACAGATACCCTCTCTACTTTTAAGATTAGGCTTAAAACTTTCCTTTTCGCTAAGGCTTATAGTTAGGGCTGGATCGGGTGACCCTGGACCATCCCTTGGTTATGTTGCTTTAGACGTAGACTGTGTTTCATAATTATTGTATGGCCTTGCCTTGCAATGTGGAGCGCCTTGGGGCAACTGTTTGTTGTGATTTGGCGCTATACAAGAAAAAAGTTGATTGATTGATTGATTGATAATTACTTGTTTTTGTAGCATTTTTATTGGTGTTGGTATAGACTGTTCTGGCTGTGTTAGTGGGCTCTGCGCTTCGCAGAGGTGGGACAAAGTCACCAGCAAGTCATTCTCAAGTCATGAATCAACAAGTCTCAAGTCATAATCACCACCAGCTGTTTGCAAGCTGACTTGAGACTTGACTTGTGACTTGCCGATTCATGACTTGAGAATGACTTGACAGTGACTTCGTCCCACCTCTGGCACTTTGACTGTCGTCATGCAGTTAAAAAAAAAAGAGAGACTTCACGCGCTGTTCCAAGACGCCTGCTTATTTTGATGCACTAAATAAATAAAAAAAATGACACACTAACTACACTCGCTAAAACACTCCACCACACACACTAAAACACACTCCAAGCACAGTAAATATCACAGCTTTCAAAACTGTTTGCGTCTGCTTTTCAGTCCACATGAAACCACACTTTTCTTCGCTCAACAACCAAATTATGTGGATTGGGGATCATTGTTTATTTGGTAATATATTTTACATCAGTGAAAAAGAAAAAAAAAATGTGTATTTTTTTGTTTGCTTGTTTGCTGTCAAATCAAATCAAATCAATTTTATTTATATAGCGCCAAATCACAACAGTTGCCCCAAGGCCCCAAGGACCCTGTCGTAGACAGATACATGGAAGAAAAGTCCTGTTCACAAAACGTGCACACACATGCACACACACACACACACACACACACACACACACACACACACACACACACACACACACACACACACACACACACACACACACACACGGGGGGTCTGTGGGTTGTCATCAAACCCACATGGAGTTGGTGATTGTGACTGGTTAGCTTCTGAGTTTTCCACCAATGGTAACACCCCTTTCTCCTGCAGCAGTTGAGGGAGTCGTATTTCTTTCCAGCCCTCTCGCTCCTGCAGCTGAATCAGGAAATCAGTCATTTTTTTCTGCAGCTGTCTGGAACACGGGCAGTGAATATGAGAATATTACCCCCCCCCCCCCAAAAAAAAAACCTTGCCTAAATTATTCATCATAATTCAAGTTATACTTTAAAAAAAAAAAAAAGTGGTGTGCAGGTTGAATTCTACATGTTCAACATACATTCAAACAGACACTCACAGTGGAGCAGACTGTGTGCTCCATCCACTTAATTAGGTCATGTGACTTTTGACGCAAGGGCACGTCATTTGACTCCAGGGGGTGAAATATTTTTAAATTCACAAAAACGTTTAATCCACTTCCACAAATTTTGGAAGTCACCAGAAACCATTTTTAACAAACACCTTCACCTCTTGGGTCAAGCAAGTTTACGATGGACCTCCCAATGGTCTCAGCCCCTCCTGCCAGCAAAACCAGCCAACACTGAAACCTTAGGATCACCGGGGAAAACCAGCAGTTCAACCTCAGACCCAGGCAAGCTCAGGCCGAAAAGGCCTACCACGAAGGAACCAGATGGACTGTTCATCCAAACCTCCTCTTCAACGGACCGGCTAAGTACCTGTTAAAAGGTTCCAGCAAGGGTTTTGTTGTCAGTGGATGGAAAGTGGCTTTAAACATATTCATTTAATAATTTTAATTATCGGCTTCAATATTCATCACTAAATTCAAATCAGATTTATTTACTTAATTCCTCATGACTAAGGGCACCTTACTCATGAGTAAGGTGCCCTTACTCATGAGTATCATAATGAGGAAGGGCACCTTCACACATAACACGAAAGATGCATTAACTGGAAGAAAATCCATGAATCAAAAACAAAATCAGGAACCGCGAAACATTCCACCTGCTGTCGGGAGGGACACACGGTCGGATAGGCGTGCAAAATACCGTGGCAACAATTTAGTGCACGCGAACATGAGCGTGCACAAACACAGTACGATCAAGTGGAAAGTCCTGCACACAGCAGAGCAAAAAATGAATAAAACATCACAATTTATAATAATTAATTGCTGTTATGAAGAGTGCAGTTAGCCTCCGCAGAGACGTACACCAGGAAGTAATGAAATGATGTGGATTACTCTTCTTCCTTTTATGTTTTACATGAATTACCTGATGCACCCCTTTCATGAAGACATCAGCCAGGCTCCCATCTCATGAAGAGCCGGGTCTCATGTCATGAACGCATCAGCCGGCATAGTGTGTCCAGCGTGCAGTGATCCGCTGGTGACCGCATTGCAAATGTGATACAGTATGTGTTTTAATTATTACAATGTAGGGAAATCCCGCAGTGAGATGTGTCACGTGGCTGCAGGTCACAAAGGGACACACCCCCCTTTGTCCACAGATGTCGCTGCTATGGGGAAAAAATTAAAACCACACACCATACAAAACACTGCAGTTTATTGAATCCCTCTTATCGAGCAGACAATACAAATATGAACCTTCTGTTCCTCTGTAGATGACCCATGGTCATAGATGTACAGTCAGGAAATGACATGAATGAAGCGGTGCGCACTTATCATATACACATCTACTGGCCCAGCGTGTTTAGCAAGACCAGACCATGCTTTCTGGAAACCACCTTTTCTACTAGTTGCATTGCTCGGTAAAACAATAGGTAACATCACGTAATGGCAGTGAACACAAATCTCAATTTCAAAAATCCATTTAGACAAAGTAGAGGGCCAGACCAGACCACAATTCTGGGGACTTTTCAGAAATTTGGATACATATGGGGTCATAACAAGAACACTGTCTCTGGTCTGACTTAAGCCCTAGTCACACATAGCAAAAAATATGCAGGAATCAGGCCGAAACAGCAAATATTGCCATAATTGGATGCCCTATAAGGTGCTGAAGACTGCCCAATGTCCAAACATCTGGATGGCAAACATGGGACCGGAGTGGGTGGAAGTGCTGTGTTCCTCCCTTTGCACCATCCCTATCGGCACTGGACACAGAAGTACAACCAACGTATGGACCGGACTCACGCTAAATGCGTCAAAGCTGGCATCGGTGCGGTCACTCACTCACTCATGCAATCACATCCGCGCTTGTCTTCTCCTTCCCAGCACTGCTGATCACTCAACTGTGTGTGTATGTGTGTTCATAATGGCTGTGAGAACCACTAAGCATGCACACGTGTGAGCGGGGCGCACATACGCGCATGCCACTGGATACCTTTGATGAAAGTTTGCAGCATTCACACCATGCGTCAGATGCAGCCTTTGCAGCGAACTTGAATTTCTTTTTCCTTTTTTGCTCACTTCAGCAGCACAATGCAACTCTGTACACTGTGATGTCGGTTGGATTAGCACATGGGATTTATTTTTGCTGTGGTTATTTGCAGCACACAGCAGCCGGGTAAGAGGCTTTTTACCACAGGCTGTGGTTTCTGGATCCTGTGCGCTGTGCGCTATGAAACAATCGTGGTTTTGGAGTATTGGATTCACTTTAGTGTTGTAGACTTTTAATATTTAAATTGTTTGACATGAAAATGTAAGAAAGAGTAAGAGGAACAGTGAAACTTGTTCACAACTTAGAATAACCCAACATCTGTTTTCCAAAAGGCTCCATATAACTTTTTGTTCAATTTTGTAACTCAAACGTGCCAGTGATGCCCTGCATACTAATGGCCAAAATGGCAAGTCAGTGAAATACAATGAAATACATTTCAACAGCTCTCTTTAAATAAAATTAAATACAAAAAGGGCAAAAGTCAAAAGAAAAAAAGACCTTACTTCTTCCACATTTTTTACAGCATGTGCTTCTCAACAGCAAGAACTTCTTCTTTCAAACACTTTTGTTATGTTTGGACGTGGGTTTGAGAACCGAACCAGCATCTGACAGGACCCAACGCTAAATAAACAGAGGGCGGTTCCAGAAAACAGATTTATTTTTCCACAAGTGCTAATTACAACATAAATAAATTAACAGCCTGGCAAGTTGGAGGACGGTGCGCTCTCCTTAGCGCTAAATGGATTGGAGCCCGACAGTCCTGGACCCAGGAAATCCTGCAGGCACCCCGAGGTGGTTATAGACCCGGACTGTGCCTGTGAAGGACGAAAGGCGAGGTAAGTCCACACTGTATACAACAAAATATTACTCAGAGGTACACACCATCAGCAAACACATTCAGGCTTAAAATAAAGGGGCAGCTCCTCACAGCAAGTGGAGGACCCTCAGTCTGCATGCCACGGCGGTGAGGAGCAAATCACACAATTGTCACAACAGTTCGAATATAGCTGCGTGCAGGACGCCAAGTTACTGTTGTTAATTACTCAAAGTCATTCAAAGCTACAATTACCTCTGAAGTGTGCTGATGGAACATGACCCTCACCCTTCTCCTTAACAGGCACGGTGTGTCAAACCTGGAGCGGTCCTCAGCGTCACAATGGTGAACATACGGTCATCACAGGGTAGCAACAAGGTCGAGTCCCCGGCAACTTTGCCCAGAGCAGTCATGGCTTAAATGCAGTGCTTCATCAGGATATTCCCTTCAGCTGGAAGTCCTTTGGATCTGCACGTGAGCTAGACCATCAGGATATTCACTTCAGCTGGAAGTCCTTTGGATCCGCACGTGAGCTGATCATCAGGTGCAGCTAGTTGGCTTGATGAGAGTGAGGGACGCTGAATGCAGCACTGCATCTTCAGAGGTGTCCTCAAAAACCACCTGGAGTGCACACAAACACAAAAGCAGTACCAATTGTCCAGCCAAACCCCCCAACACACAACAGTAGCCCTCCCTCAACGGGAAGCCTCCCGGCGACCACACAGACCTGGCCCAAAAACAGCACCCCCTTCCGTAGTCCACGGCAGGAAACAGGCAGTGCGACACCCCAGGGTCCACAGCAGGCAACAGGACAGGGCATCGAGGGGGCAAGGCAACGCGGCCAGAAGGTCGGCTGGCAACAAAACAAAAACAATCCCAAACGCTCCAAAAGAGTCCCACAATACAGTCCAACATAAAACACAAAGCATACAGAAAAACCCCAACACCCCCCCCAGAGGCCAGTACAACCACACCCCAGGGAGGCAGACTGGGGGACAACATAAAATAAAAACACATAACCACCCCAAACCCTCCCCAAGGGACCGTCCCATCAAACTCCAGGGAAAAAAAGAAAAAACCCAAACCCAAAAACCCAACAGAGCCCCATCAAACACAATACAAACACAATCTGCATAAAGAAAAACAACAAACACCCCCCCCCCCCCCCCCCAGATGACAAGTAGGGCACAACACCCCCCAGAGGACATTACCGCCAGCCCCAGGAGTAATACCCGTGGCCGGAGTCCTCCTGAGATCCCAAGGCAAATACGAGAGCTATAGCGCCCCCCAGAGGACCATCCCATCAACCCCAGGAGACACCCCCATGACCCAGAAACCCCAGCCCTGGCCACATCCGGCTAGTCGGCCCCACAGTCAATTTCTCCCCCAGAGGACCGTCCCATCAACCCCGGAGGTGGAACCCAGGAGGAAACATAAAAACCCCAAACCCCCAGCGGACACCAATAAACAACCCCGGGGCAAATTAAAACAAAAGAAAACCCCGTTGCCCCCCCAGCACCCCGAAAGACCCCGGAACACCCCCAGAGCCAATTGACAGTTACGTCTCGGCGAATGGCTCAGGACTACTGAGCCGGGGGAGACAACACGAAACACTAACCCAGTCCCACCCCAAGCGCAGAGGAAAAATGGAAGTACGTCCGACGTCACAACTTAGACTATACTTCAGCCTACCGGGAGGGGTGGAACAGCGGAAAAGGCGTACGGCTCAGATCGGCGCCACCGCTCCGACTGAAGCATATTCCCACTGTACTACACCTCAGTGATGCCGATGGCGAATGGTCAAAGGCTTACTGAGGCTGGAGTGGAACTGGGAATCAACGAAACATAAATAATGACCCAGAACCCCCCCCCCCCCCCCCCAGGTGCAGAGGTTGTCTAGGAGACGCCCAGCGTAACCAACCTGTACCACCCCACAACACCAAAGACGAACGGCACAGAAGTGTGTGAGGTTGGGGTTAGGGGACAGGGAAATAAAAAAAATTAAAAAACCGACCCAACCCACTAACAGAAAATAAAAAACTACAAATAATAAGACATACAATTACCTGAGTCCAAACGAGCTCCAATCTGCCAGTCTGTCCAGTTCACCAGACCACTGACACTGCTATCACCCACACAAAAACAACAATTTTAATCCCTACTAAAAACCCCACAAACAATAAACCAATAACACACTAACTAATAAGTGGTCTATACCGTCAAGCTCAAAAAATGGAAAATTTATTTTCTACCTTAAGAGCTTTGACGGTAATGTGGCTCTGTCACCAGCATGGGGAGCCAGAATGCTAAAACTAAAAAACCCTGAGGCGACAGAGTGAAACACACACTGCTTTAAGTGTGAAGCAGAATTTTGTGACATACAGCTAATTGTGCCAAACTAATAAGTCCGGAGCTGATACAGCAGATGTTGGAGCCATCTTCACCGGAAGAGACGGGGCTACAGCTTTAACCGCAAGACGCAACACAATCAAGCCATGGCTCCACCATGTGCGCGCCGACGCACACAACCTGGGCGGAGAGCACCCGCAACTGCTCCCGGACTAACTCCAACACCTGTTGCAGCCTTCCCGGAGAAAACGCCGACTCTGCTTCACTGGGTCCGTGCTGGCTGGCCGGGGACTTCTGTTATGTTTGGATGCGGGTTTGAGAACCGAACCAGCATCTGACAGGACCCAGCGCTAAATAAACAGAGGGCGGTTCCAGAAAACAGATTTATTTTTCCACAAGTGTTAATTACAACATAAATAAATTAACGGCCTGGTGAGGTGGAGGATGGCGCGCTCTTCTTAGCGCTAAATGGATTGGAGCCCAACAGTTCTGGACCCAGGAAATCCCGCCGGCACCCCCCAGGTGGTTATAGACCCGGACTGTGCCTGTGAAGGACGAAAGGCGAGGTAAGTCCACACTGTATACAACAAAATATTACTCAAAGGTACACACCATCAGCAAACACATTCAGGCTTAAATTCAGGGTTAAATTAAAGGGGCAGCTCCTCACAGCAGGTGGAGGACCCTCAGTCCGCATGCCACGGCGGTGAGGAGCAAATCACACAGTTGTCACAACAGTTCAAATATAGCTGCGTGCAGGATGCCAAGTTACTGTTGTTAATTACTCAAAGTCATTCAAAGCTACAATTACCTCTGAAGTGTGCTGATGGAACATGACCCTCACCCTTCTCCTTAACAGGCACGGTGTGTCAAACCTGGAGCGGTCCTCAGCGTCACAATGGTGAACATATGGTCGTCACAAGGTGGCAACAAGGTCGAGTCCCCGGCAACTTTGCCTAGAGCAGTCATGGCTTAAATGCAGTGCTTCATCAGGATATTCCCTTCAGCTGGAAGTCCTTTGGATCCGCACGTGAACTGATCATCAGGTGCAGCTAGTTGGCTTGATGAGAGTGAGGGACGCTGAATGCAGCACTGCATCTTCAGAGGTGTCCTCAAAAACCACCTGGAGTGCACACAAACACAAAAGCAGTACCAATTGTCCAGCCAAACCCCCCAACACACAACAACTTTCTTCTGATGGAAGTTTCATTACCTGGAAAAATTTGGTTACATAGTGTTTATTCAAATGACATAAAATGGTAGTAAAATAAACTCGTCACCTGCTGTTTGGCTTACTGTATGTATTTTGGACCTTGCTTCTTTTCATATTTTTAAAATGCTAAATTGATTTGTTTGTGCCCCACATGGGACTAAATAAATGAGACTAAATCAGTAATAAATAGTTGGATTTGAGTATCATTTTAATCCCTTTCTGAATGGATCAGTTTTATACAACATCCATATCATTTTTCTGCCAATTCAGCACTCGAATACACAGCAGTCCAGCACAGATAGAACCCTGGATCAATGACCATACACAACTTGATCCAAACTCAACAAAAGTTGAGAGTATATGTGTAATAATACTGGATAAATGACATCACCTATATTTGAGGAATACAGCTTGACTCCTTGGAGAGTGAGTGTGAAAGGAAAATGCTGTGTAATCTCCCACCCACCCAGGGCCTGGCCCAGCATTGGAGTCACAGAATGAAAGTCCCATCCAAAACTCAGCACCACAGAAGGTCTTGCTGTGGCTACAAAACTACAAGAAGTATTCCTGATT
Organism: Thalassophryne amazonica; assembly: GCF_902500255.1. NCBI lineage: Eukaryota > Metazoa > Chordata > Actinopteri > Batrachoidiformes > Batrachoididae > Thalassophryne > Thalassophryne amazonica. Next base: position 29,208,640 of record NC_047108.1, on the reverse strand, counting down.
TTGATTAATTTTCCCCAAAAATTAGGTTCAGTGAGTCTGTTAGACATCATTCATTATGACTACAATTATTAGACCATCAAAGGTATTAACATTACTGGCAAAAGTAAGAAGACAGGAATGTGTTTCAATATTTCTCACAATAACATGAAGGCAAAAATTCAGTACAAAAATAAAACTGAAAATCAATACAGTAATGGGAATCTGAGGGCAGCTTGGCATCCACACCCGGTTGACTGGTATGTAAATCAAATTGTTTCCCAAGTTGATTTACAACTCCAATTCCAATAAAGTTGGGACGTTATGTGAAATGTAAATAAAAACAAAATACAATGATTTGCAAATCCTCTTCAACCTATATTCAGTTGATTACCCCACAAAGACAAGATATTTAATGTTCACACTGACAGACTTTTTTGTTTTTTTGCAAATATTTGCTCATTTTGAAATGGACGCCTGCAACACATTTCAAAAAAGCTGGGACAGTGGCAACAAAAGACTGGGAAAGTTGATGAATGCTCAAAGAACACCTGTTTGGAACATTCCACAGGTGAACAGGTTAATTAGAAGTAGGTGAGTGTCATGATTGGGTGTAAAAGGAGTATCCCCAAAAGGCTCAGCCATTCACAAGCAAAGATGGGGCAAGGATCACCACTTTGTGAACAACTGCGTGAAAAAAATAGTCCAACAGTTAAGAACAATGTGTCTCAACATTCAATTGCAAGGAATTTAGGGATTCCATCATCTTCAGTCCATAATTTAATCAGAAGATTCAGAGAATCTGGGGAACTTTCTTCACATAAGGGGCAAGGCCGAAAACCAACATTGAATGCCCTTGACCTTCGATCCCTCAGGTGGCACTGCATTAAAAACTGACATTGTGGAAAGGATCTTACCGCGTGGGCTCAGGAACACTTCAGAAAACCATTGTCAGTTAACACAGTTCGTCGCTACATCAACAAGTACAAGTTAAAACTCTGCCATGTAAAGCAAAAGCCAAAATATCATCCAGAAACACAGATGCCTTCTCTGGGCCCGAGCTAATTTGAAATGGACAGACGCAATGTGGAAAAGTGTGCTGTGGTCTTCAAATTGTTTTTGTAAATCATGGCTGTTGTGTCCTCCGAACAAAAGAGGAAAAAGACCATCCAAACTGTTACCAGCACAAAGTTCAAAAGCCAGCATGTGTGATGGTATGGGGGTGTTTGTGCCCATGGCATGGGCAACTTACACATCTGTGATGGCACCATCAATGCTGAAAGGTACATCCAGGTTTTGGAGCAACACATGCTGCCATACAAGCAGTGGTGGGCACAGATAACCAAAAAATTAACTTCAATAACAGATAATCAGATAACTTAAAAGTTATCTTTGATAAAGATAAACCAATAAACCACCCAAAAATATATTGGAAGTTACAGATAACCGATAAATTCCAGTATTGTCTCTGGTACACTTGCAACTACTAAGGGCCTGGTCCCACTAGCATTTAGGAAGATTTGCGTATGGAATGCGCACAAAATTGGTTCATATTTGAAACATGCTTGTATGAGTCGGCCGACACCCGCACACATCCACAATTATCCGCAGAGGGACGTTCTTCCATTGCCAGGATTTTTGAGCTGGACAAAATTTTGGCTGCAGACGACATCTGCCTTACATACTCAATACATACACGATACATACTCAATCTATGCACTGTATATCCGCCGTCATCCGCTGATATCTGCAACTGATGGGGATTTGCGGCAGCGGACTGGGACAGTGTGTAAAACAGATATATATCGTGCCTATCACATCCACATCACAAACTAAAATAAGTTGTAGCGAATGCATACGTACTGGCCATGGATAAAGAGTTGGTATTATGTCAGCTCTGCAGCTGATTTGTGGACAATCTGTGAGTGCATAGCAAACACGTCACGTAAATCCAAAGTACTATATTTGGCATAAATTGACATACCTGCCAGTCAGTGCCAGTCCGGCTGTGGTGATGTACAGATGTACGAGGGCTGTCAATAAAGTAACGGTCCTTTTTATTTTTTTCAAAAACTATATGGATTTCATTCATATGTTCTTACGTCAGACATGCTTGAACCCTCGTGCGCATGCGTGAGTTTTTCCACGCCTGTCGGTGACGTCATTCGCCTGTGAGCACTCCTTGTGGGAGGAGTCGTCCAGCCCCTCGTCGGAATTCCTTTGTCTGAGAAGTTGTTGAGAGACTGGTGCGTTGTTTGATCAAAATTTTTTCTAAACCTGTGAGACACATCGAATTGGACACGGTTCGAAAAATTAAGCTGGTTTTCAGTGAAAATTTTAACGGCTGATGAGAGATTTTGAGGTGATTCTGTCGCTTTAAGGACTTCCCACGGTGCGAGACGTCGCTCAGCGCTCTCAGCCGCCGTCGTCAGCCTGTTCAAGCTGAAAACCTCCACATTTCAGGCTCTATTGATCCAGGACGTCGTGAGAGAACAGAGAAGTTTCAGAAGAAGTCAGTTTCAGCATTTTATCCGGATATTCCACTGTTAAAGGAGATTTTTTTAATGAAAGACGTGTGGAAGGATCCGCGGTGCAGCGGCACAGGAAAAACACCTCCGTGTTGATAACCATTTGTAAAATCCAGGCGGCTTTTGATGGCTTTCAGTGGAGTGAGTATATGAGAAATTGTTTAACAGGCAGGACATGTTCCAACTTGTCCTTAAGGCTTTCAACAGAGGTGTTTTTCCTGTGGCGGAGCGTCGCGGCGGCTGCGTCCCGACGCGCGGACCCGTCTGCACGTCTTTCATTAAAAAAATCTCCTTTAACAGTGGAATATCCGGATAAAATGCTGAAACCGACTTCTTCTGAAACTTCTCTGTTCTCTCACGACGTCCTGGATCAATAGAACCTGAAATGTGGAGGTTTTCAGCTTGAACAGGCTGACGACGGCGGCTGAGAGCGCTGAGCGACAGAATCACCTCAAAATCTCTCATCAGCCGTTAAAATTTTCACTGAAAACCAGCTTAATTTTTTGAACCGTGTCCACTTCGATGTGTCTCACAGACGCGCCAGTCTCTCAGCAACTTCTCAGACAAAGGAATTCCGACGAGGGGCTGGACAACTCCTCCCACAAGGAGTGCTCACAGGCGAATGACGTCACCGACAGGCGTGGAAAAACTCACTCATGCGCACGAGGGTTCAAGCATGTCTGACGTAAAAACATATGAATGAAATCCATATAGTTTTTGAAAAAAAGGACCGTTACTTTATTGACAGCCCTCGTACATTGAGGAAAATAAGTATTTGAACACCCTTGTTATGTGTCGACGCGGGTTGAGGAGCGGACCTGCGTCTGACGGAACCCAGCGCTAAAATAACCAGAAAGCGGTTCCAATAACAAAAACAATTTATTGAGTCTCCCTCTGGTGCTAAACAAAGTGTAAAAACTAAAACAGCGTCATTCTGGTGGAGTGAAGGCTGGCACGCTCTCCAGCGCCCAAAAGGATCGAAGCCCGGCGCTTCTGGACTCACTGTTACCGCCAAACACCCCCCAGGTGGACACGACAAACCGACTCTCTGTGAAGGATAGAAGAGGTGAGGTAAGTCAGCAGTTACAACCAATATCCTTCAAAAGACACACACTATCAGAAACACATTCAGGTCTGTATTTTAAGCTTTATGCAAATGAGCAGCTTCTCACAACAGGTGGAGGATCACTTGTCCGCACGCCACAGCAGTGAGAAGCAAGCTGCACAATTCTCATCACAATTCAAATCTACTGCGTAACAAAATACCAAGTTACTATCAACAAGTAGTCAAACAATTAATCACCTCTGATGTGTGCTGACAGCATGTGTCCCTCACCCTTCCTGCTTCACAGGCTCGATGTGTCAAACCCAGGCGCGGTCCTCAGCGTCTCACAAACGAACATCACAAGGTCGAGTTCCCGGCAATTCTGCTTGAATCACACATGGCTTAAATGCAGAACGCCATCTAATTATCTGCTTCAGCTGAAAGTCTTTAAGGTTTCATGTGAGCACCATCCACAGGTGCTGCACATGATGTTGATGAGGGTGAAGGACTCTTCAGCCAGCACCTTCTCCACAGACAAATCAGATTTCATGCCACCTGGAGAGCAAAGAAAAGAAAAGAACACCAAAATGTCCAGCCACACCCCCCAACACACAACAACCCTGAGATGTTGCAAGTTCTCCCACTTAGAAATCATGGAGGGGTCTGAAATTTTCATCTTAGGTGCATGTCCACCATGAGAGACATAATCTAAAAAAAAAAAAAAAAAAAAATCCGGAAATCAAAAAGTATGATTTTTTTTAATAATTTATTTGTGTGTTACTGCTGCAAATAAGTATTTGAACACCTGTGAAAATCAATGTTAATATTTGGTACAGTAGCCTTTGTTTGCAATTACAGAGGTCAAACGTTTCCTGTAGATTTTCACCAGGTTTGCACACATTGCAGCAGGGATTTTGGTCCACTCCTCCATACAGATCTTCTCATGATCTTTCAGATTTGGAGTTTCAGCTCCCTCCAAAGATTTTCTATTGAGTTCAGGTCTGGAGACTGGCCAGACCACTCCAGGACCTTGAAATGCTTCTTATGGAGCCCCTCCTTAGTTGCCCTGGCTGTGTGTTTGGGGTCATTGTCATGCTGGAAGACCCAGCCACGACCCATCTTCAATGCTCTTACTGAGGGAAGGAGGTTGTTTGCCAAAATCGCGCAATACATGACCCCATCCATCCTCTCTTCAATACGGTGCAGTCGTCCTGTCCCTTTGCCGAAGAGCACCCCCAGAGTATGATGTTTCCACCCCCATGCTTCACAGTTGGGATGGTTTTCTTGGGGTTGTTCTCATCCTCTAAACATGGTAAGTGAGTTGATTCCAAAAAGCTCTATTCTGGTCTCATCTGACCACATGACCTTCTCCCATGCCTCCTCTGGATCATCCAGATGGTCACTGGCAAACTTCAAATGGGCCTGGACATGTGCTGGCTTGAGCAGGGGGCCCTTGCTGCCCTGCAGGATTTGAAACCATGACGGCGTCATGTGTTACTAATGTAATCTTTGTGACTGTGGTCACAGCTCTCTTCAGGTCATTGACCAGGTCCTCCTGTGTAGTTCTGAGCTTTTTCAGAATCATCCTTACCCCACAAAGTGAGATCTTGCATGGGATCCCAGACCGAGAGAGACTGACACTCATCTTGTGTTTCTTCCACTTTCTAATAAATAATCATAATGTGATTTCTAAGTGGGAGAACTTGCAAAACCACAGGGTGTTGTAATACTTATTTTCCTCACTGTAGTTATGGATCCCCAAAGACGTAATAGCTGCTGCAATCCAACAAAATATTGTAAATCCCCAGCTGCAGAGAAGTCAGCTGTGGACATCGGATCTCCTTCAGTATCCGATGTCCTTCATTGCGCGTCCTGCATCGTGTAGTATACATGGAGTAACGAGCTGCGTTTAACATCTCATGACCACCTCCTGATCGGCGATCGTATGGTCAGATGAAAATCAAACCTGTTTGATATTCTGGTCGGCCGGCATGAGGGTATCCTGCTGCTGAAAAGCTACAAGCATCCAACCTCTCACACTGTGCATGTGCAAACACCGCAGACCTGTCTTGTAATGTTTTGTTGTTGTTGTTGTTTTTTAAACTTTGGTGTCTCCCATCAAGAATTTTTGTAAATTAAGTTTGAAAAAGAAGATTCTGTTTACGTTTTGCTTCTGGAAACACGAGTCCGACATGTGGTTTTTGAAAGTACAATCTGTGTGAGAACATAAATCGTGCGCTCTGAACTTTTACACTGTGCGGGTCTGTGGTACAATTTGAAGTGAATCCCAGTACAGTGATTAAAAATATCATACAGTATCTGCCCAGCTTCAGGACGAATACTGCTGTGAACACTACTGGCCAGTAGATGGCAGTAGAGACCATGAAAACTTGCCAAAACAAAATTCCAGATAATCCGTGTCTGCTACATTTAAGATGCGCGGAATTTAACAAACGCAAACACAATAACAATGTCTATAAACCCCGAGAATATACTCATGAGAGTTTTAGGCATGAGAGTTTAATGCTGTTGTCCGTGGAGCCTGAACAGAGTGTCTGAAATGCACTTGTCCTGTCGTGAACATACTGAGATTACACTATCCTACCCATAATGCACTGCTGGGCACAGCATGTGCTCACTAATACCTTAACAATTAGCACATTACTTTAAAACTAAAACATATATCTGATATTTTCACTTGATAAACCTTCAGACGTGACAGTAATTTTAAATAACTTGTCCGAAATTAATTTGAACCATAAGTTAAAAATTTATGCCTCTGGATGATTTCGGGTGATATTGCCAGCGTATCAGTATGGGGTGAAAAGAAATGATTTTTTTTTTTTTTTTTTTTTGGTGACCAGTTCTCCTTTGCCTGCACAGGATAGAGCAGTTTCTCCTAGAAGCAGCTCTCTTCTGTTTGCAGGGGGTAGAACTACACATCTGCTATGAAACTTTTAACAGGTAAGTACTCAACTGTTTTTAAATTTTAAAAATGTTTGTAGCTGTTTACTACGTTAATGGTCTAAAAATTATCAGACGAAAATTTATTGGAAGATAATTAGTCTGATAATGGTTTTTAAAGTTATCTAAAAAGATAATCCGATAATGAAAACATTACCTTCGATAATTATCGGTTATCCGAACTGTGCCCACCACAACATACAAGCAATGTCTTTTTCAGGGACCTTCCTGCTTATTTCAGCAAGACAATGCCAAGCAACATGCTTCGTAGTAAAAGAGTGCGGGTACTACGTAGACTGGCCTGCCTGCAGTCCAGACCTGTTGCCCATTGAAAATGTGTGGTGCATTATGAAATGCAAAATACGACAACTGAGACCCCAGACTGTTGAACAACTGAAGTCGTACATCAAGCATGAATGGGAAAGAATTCCACCTACAAAGCTTCAACAATTAGTGTCCTCAGTTCCCAAATGCTTATTGAGTGTTGTTAGAAGGAAACATCACTATCCCAACTTTTTTGAAACATGTTGCAGGCATCCATTTCAAAATGACCAAATATTTGCAGAAAAACAATAAAGTTTATCAGTTTGAACATTACATATCTTGTCTTTGTGGTGTATTCAGTTGAATATAGGTTGAAGAGGATTTGCAAATCACTGTATTCTGTTTTTATTTACATTTTACACAATGTCCCAACTTCATTGGAATCGGGGTTGTATTTCAGTAATTCCATGTAAAAAGTGAAACTTGTATATTACAACCCCTGGCAAAAATTATGGAATCACCGGCCTCGGAGGATGTTCATTCAGTTGTTTAATTTTGTAGAAAAAAAGCAGATCACAGACATGACACAAAACTAAAGTCATTTCAAATGGCAACTTTCTGGCTTTAAGAAACACTGTAAGAAATCAAGAAAAAAAGATTGTGGCAGTCAGTAATGGTTACTTTTTTAGACCAAGCAGAGGAAAAAAATATGGAATCACTCAATCCTGAGGAAAAAAATTATGGAATCACCCTGTAAATTTCCATCCCCAAACTAACACCTCCATCAAATCAGATCTGCTCGTTGACATTGACCCTATGCCATGACATTGACCCTATGTGTCTTTTTGCAAGGAATGTTTTCACAGTTTTTGCTCTATGGCAAGATGAATTATCATCTTGAAAAATGATTTCATCATCCCCAAACATCCTTTCAATTGTCCAAAATATCAATGTAAACTTGTGCATTTATTGATGATGTAATGACAGCCATCTCCCCAGTGCCTTTACCTGACATGCAGCCCCATATCATCAATGACTGTGGAAGTTTACATGTTCTCTTCAGGCAGTCATCTTTATAAATCTCATTGGAATGGCACCAAACAAAAGTTCCAGCATCATCACCTTGCCCAATGCAGATTTGAGATTCATCACTGAATATGACTTTCATCCAGTCATCCACAGTCCACGATTGCTTTTCCTTAGCCCACTGTAACCTTGTTTTTTTCTGTTTAGGTGTTAATGATGGCTTTCGTTTAGCTTTTCTGTATGTAAATCCCATTTCCTTTAGGCGTTTTTTTACAGTTCGGTCACAGACGTTGACTCCAGTTTCCTCCCATTCGTTCCTCATTTGTTTTGTTGTGCATTTTTCGATTTTTGAGACATATTGCTTTAAGTTTTCTGTCTTGACGCTTTGATGTCTTCCTTGGTCTACCAGTATGTTTGCCTTTAACAACCTTCCCATGTTGTTTGTATTTGGTCCAGAGTTTAGACACAGCTGACTGTGAATAACCAACATCTTTGCAACATTGCATGATGATTTACTCTCTTTTAAGAGTTTGATAATCCTCTCCTTTGTTTCAATTGACATCTCTCGTGTTGGAGCCATGATTCACGTCAGTCCACTTGGTGCAACAGCTCTCCAAGGTGTGATCACTCCTTTTTAGATGCGAAACTAACGAGCAGATCTGATTTGAACATCCTCCGAGGCTGGTGATTCCATAATTTTTGCCAGGGGTTGTATATTCATTCTTTACACACAGACTGATATATTTCAAGTGCTTATTTCTTTTAATTTTGATGATTATAACTGACAACTAATGAAAATCCCAAATTCGGTGTCTCAGAAAATTAGAATACTGTGAAAAGGTTCAATATTGAAGACACCTGGTGGCACACTTTAATCAGCTAATTAACCCTCTGGGGTCCAAGGGCATTTTTTGGACAGTTCACTCGCCTTGCAGGAAATGTTTTATTATTGCTGTTAACAACTCTCCCTGCATCCCACAATCAAGTTTTATGTCTCTTTTTTTAGGACAACCTGTACTTTCAGAATATGTTATAGTAATGTTTTGTAAGTGTAATAAAGGTTTACAATCAGAAGTAAGAAAGGAAAAAGTAAAGCAGAAATTATTTTCCACACACATTTATTCAAAAGACACAGCAAACTATAATAAACAACTGTTTTGACACTTTATATAGGTAATGTGAGGTCTTGTGTGAAAGACTGCACAACAAAAACGAACAATATATACAAAATGGTCTATGCATTTTGTTTGTCTTCATCTCAAAGCAATTTTTGTCTGCTATTACACAAAGGTCATATCATAAACTTCTACTATGAAGTTGACTGTGTGTGTTGACTGTGGCTGCACTGTGAAAGCAGCTTTCACACTTCAAGGCTCATTCACAGTTTGAGGAGCGGCTCCTCCCCTCGCTCCATTGATATGGTAAACAGTGTTTTACGCCGGAGCGAAAGAGCTTGCAACAGGCTTATCCAATAACATTCACAGGCAAACTAGTGGAGCAATCCTGATACTTACATACTCTTTGTATGAGCATGTGAGATTGTATGACAGGTGCTCCATCTGCTCACTTTCACTGATCACTGTGCGTAATGGCACAGGGCACATTGGAGCCAGCAGCCAGGGGGCTATTCAAATGGGCCAACTAGTAACACATCACTCTTAAAAACAATCTTTGGTTTATCACGTGAGGTAAATCTGCCCCATGATTGGATTTGGAAAACCATGTGACGTGAACCAATTCCAATTGGACACATTGTGCACATCATCACACAGCTTCTATGAGGAGTACAAAGATGGTGGATGTTAACTTTTCAGAAAAAAAAAAAAAGTAAGTTTCTATCTCATATCATTAAAAATTTATTAATAATTTAGTAAAACTTGGTCTCAGCCATCGTATACAACGGCATCCCCTCTGGGGTCGGAGGGTATTTTTTGGACAGTTCACTCGCCTGGCATACATGTTTTATTATTGCTGTTAACAGCTCTCCCTGCATCCCACAATCACGTTTTATGTCTCTTTTTTTCAGGACAACCTGTGCTTTCATAATATATATGCTTTTATTGTGTTTTATAAGTGTAATAAAGGTTTACAATCAAAAATAAGAAAGGAAAAGGTAAAGCGAAAAATAATTTTCCACAAACAGATTCAAAACACACAGCAAACTATAATAAACAACTTTTTTGATACTTTATAAAGGCAATTTGAGGTCTTGTGTGAAAGACTGTACAACAAAAAGGTTCAAACAATAAACACAAATGCACATTTTTAACAATATATACAAAATGGTCTATGCGTTTTGTGTTCATCTCAAAGCAATTTCTGTCTGCTATTACACAAAGGTTAAATCACAAACTTCTACATCTACTATGTTTTGGAGTGTTCTGTGCTGCTCAAAGCAGGTTTCATTCACACTTTGGCCCACTTTGGCTCCTTACAGTCTGGGGAGCAGCCCTCCCTAGGCCTGAATCCAGACCGTTTTTTTATACATTGTTCGTCATCGGTTAAAAAACAAAAAAAAAACAATCTTGAATAGTGCCGAATAGTGCCGAATAGTGCCAAACGTGTCCCTGCGGTGAACACAGCTTTGGTTTTCATGTCAACCTATAGTCCGTAAATTATACGTATTTTTCCGAGTTTCAGAGTCATACGGACGTACAAATAAAGTCGGATATTCAGGGTTTGGTGTGCAGCAGCTCTGTAATCAACCATTTCTGCAGCGCGATTCCACTTTGAAGCCATGAACCATTGAAGCAATGCTTCGATTCAATGGCTCGTGGTTCTTTGATTCGCTGCTCCTCAGAAGCAGTAAGGTCCGCTTCTTAACCCCTCGCAAAGCCATTAAAATATCATGAGTCACTTTTGTGTGGATTAAAGTCACTAACTGGGACTCTTGTGTTGTTGCTGTCAAGAAACGAGAATCGTCCTCCGTTCCGTTCACACAGCTCGAAACGCTGCGCAGCTGAGACAGATCCAGTCGGAATAACTTCAAAATGAATTGCCACTTTAAATAAAATGACACCTCTTTCCAACGTTGTAATACAGAAAGAAACTACCAATCGACTAAAACGTGTTTTCCTCCCAAAATGAAATGTGCTGTATTTCTTTACAAATTCCTGAAGTGAAGCACAGCAGCATAAAAATCAGCTCAGATATATGGAAAGATATTCATGCCAATAATGTCTGAAAGGAAATGCTTTTGACAAAAACTACAGATTTTGTTTATTCCTATTTATGTCCAGAGATCAAGGATCCACCATGTAGAGTTTATTATGTCCAAAGTTTAAGGATCCAGTGACCAATTTCATATTTATTTATGTTAAGACTCAATAAAATGTTCAATTTCAATTCAATTTCAATTTAATCAGCTTATAAAGTGCCAAATCACAACAAAATCTAAACATCACTAAAACGAATACATCACAACGTACACATATCACAATCTGTGATATGTGTACAATTGTGATGTATTTGTTTTAGTATATTTAGTCATGGACATGATGAATATTGTTTCTAATTTTGATTGGTATCAATGGAAAATGTCTTCTGTTAACTGTCTGTATCTCATATTATTAAGAATATATGCAGTCATATTTTTATTGATTTTATCACTGAAAAAAAAACCATAGATTCAGGTATAATTGAAAGAGTTTGGCATAATTTGATCCTGTTTACAGTAAATTTTTGTTATAGTGTGTTTTTTTAGGACATCATATTTATACAAATAAGTGTTCACTATGTCATGAAGTATAATAAATATATTAAAAGAAGTGTGACAGTGTATGTTGCACACGAATAAAAGAATGAAGATTATTGAATAACAAGACGTGTTACAATTTTTATATTATCATTGGGCAAAAATGCATCTGTCAGATTTTCACTCTGATCCAGCGCTGCTCCCCCCTCGCTCCATTGATGGTAAATTGTGCTTTACGCTGAGAAAGCAACAGAGGTATCCAGTAACATTCAAATGCAAACTAGTGGATCAATCCCTGATAGTTACACACTCTTTGTTTGAGCACGTGAGATTGTCATTACAGGCTCTCTTTCTGCTTCACTGATCACTGTGCGTAATGGTGCGGGCGCACTGGATGTACTCATTGGAGCACCCCAGGGGGCTATTCAAATGGACCAACTAGTAACATATCACTCCTGAAAACGTCTTTGGCTTGTCACGTGAGGTAAATCTGTCCTACGATTTGGATTTTGGAAAACATGTGACGGTGAACCAATTCCGATTGAAACACTCACCTTGTGCACATCATCACACAGCTTCTATGAGGAGTACAAAGATGGGCCGATGGCTGGCTTGAACGTCCGCTGAGTTTAACCTTTCAGCAAACAAAAGAGTAAGTTCTATCTCATGTCATTAAAAAGTTACTTATAATTTAGTAAAGCTTGGTCTTAGCCATCGTATACGATGGCGTCGACTCAAAACACCTGCAAAGGCCTTTAACTGGTCTCTCAGTCTAGTTCCGTAGGCTACACAATCATGGGGAAGACTGCTTACTTGATGTCTTGCCTGGGCTAAAGACAAAAGGACTGGAATGCTGCTGAGTGCTCCAAAGTTATCTTCTAGCATTTTATTGTGCGCACATCAGAGAAAAAAGCTGTCATGCTCTATTAAGGATCACCACTAATCAAGACGGATCAATGCGCTCAGTTGCGACCTCCACGACATGAGGAGAAATGAGGGTGGAGCGTGACATTCGTGAAAGATTTTTTTGACAGCCAAAATCATGCTCCACAAATGATGCAAATATGACATTCGTAACGCATCTTGCTTATGTGTAAATGCTGAGCTGCATTTACACATAAGCAAGACCTAATTTGCATGCCTTTGGGTGTGGGAGGAAGGTGGACCACCCAGGGAGAACCCACGGAAACATGGGGAGAACATGCAGTCTCTACACAGAAAGGCCCCAGTTGGGAATCCCACCCATGTCGTGCTTGCTGTGAGGCAACAGTGCTAACCACTAATCCACCATGCTGCCAACAGAACACTAATAAGTTAATGTCACCCATAATAAGCAGGTAGTTCAGTGGAATGAACAGGTTGGCTACCAATATGTAGACCTGGGTTTGATTCCAGGTCAAGCTCCCTATTTTGTCTTTGGACAAGCAGCTTCATTTGCATTGTCCCATTGTACCAGTATTGCTGGAGTAAGTTACCTACAGTGGACTGGTGTCCTGTCCAGGAGGATTGATTTGGGGAGATGTATTAGCATCAATGGGCCCCAGGGGCCTATAATGGACTTACCCTTTCTTCCTATGCTAACAATGAGCTCATGAGTATGAGGCTACTTGCATTGTGAGGAAACATCAGCTATGACATTTTGGCCAAATACTGCATGTCTCTGGCCACAATCCAGCACAAACGTGCCTCTGATTTGAGGACCCCAGGAACTAAAAAAGGCCAAGGGGATGCCCACATTTTGGATAGCTGTGAGAGACCGGTGACTACTCTGGACAGGGAGTTGGAGATGGAGATGTTGTCTGCCTGGGTGATTGCTATCCAGGAGCCAGAGTGGTACCGCAGTGTAGTGGAAACTTTATAGCAGTTGAAAATTACTGGATGGTGGATGGACTGCTGAAGCAGAATTCCTTTTTCGGTCAATATTATTATATTATCTCAATATTATTAAGAATATATGCAGTCATATTTTTATTGATTTTATCAACTGAAAAAAAAAACATAGATTCAGGTATAATTGAAAGATTTTGGCAATAAATTTGATCCTGTTTACAGTAAATTTTTGTTATAGTGTTTTTTTTAGGACATCATATTTATACAAATAAGTGTTCACTATTGTCCATGAAGTATAATAAATATATTAAAAGAAGTGTGACAGTGTATGTTGCACACGAATAAAAGAATGAAGATTATTGAATAACAAGACGTGTACAATTTTTATATTATCATTGGGCAAAAATGCATCTGTCAGATTTTCACTCTGGATCCAGCGCTGCTCCCCCTCGCTCCATTGATGGTAAATTGTGCTTTACGCTGAGAAAGCAACAGAGGTATCCAGTAACATTCAAATGCAAACTAGTGGATCAATCCTGATAGTTACACACTCTTTGTTTGAGCACGTGAGATTGTCATTACAGGCTCTCTTTCTGCTTCACTGATCACTGTGCGTAATGGTGCAGGGCGCACTGGATGTACTCATTGGAGCACCCAGGGGGCTATTCAAATGGACCAACTAGTAACATATCACTCCTGAAAACGATCTTTGGCTTTTCACGTGAGGTAAATCTGTCCTACGATTGGATTTTGGAAAACCATGTGACGGTGAACCAATTCCGATTGAACACTCACATTGTGCACATCATCACACAGCTTCTATGAGGAGTACAAAGATGGCCGATGGCTGGCTTGAACGTCCGCTGAGTTAACCTTTCAGCAAACAAAAGAGTAAGTTTCTATCTCATGTCATTAAAAAGTTACTTATAATTTAGTAAAGCTTGGTCTTAGCCATCGTATACGATGGCGTCGACTCAAAACACCTGCAAAGGCCTTTAACTGGTCTCTCAGTCTAGTTCCGTAGGCTACACAATCATGGGGAAGACTGCTTACTTGATGTCTTGCCTGGGCTAAAGACAAAAGGACTGGAATGCTGCTGAGTGCTCCAAAGTTATCTTCTTTAATGAAAGTAAATTTTGCATTTCCTTTGGAAATCAAGGTCCCAGAGTCTGGAGAAAGAGAGGACAGGCACAGAATCCATGTTGCTTGAGGTCCAGTGTAAAGTTTCCACAGTCAGTGATGGTTTGAGTTGCCATATCATCTGCTGGTGTTGGTGCGCTGTGTTTTCTGAGGTCCAAGATCAACGCAGCCATCTACCAGGAAGTCGCAGAGCAGTTCATGCTTACTGCTGGTGACCAACTTTATGGAGATGCAGACGCTCTGTGTAACCCTGATCACATCAGGTTTCAGGAACTAAGCAGTGTGGGGCCTGGTTAGTACTTGGATGCAGTGGTGGGCACGGTTGCGCTAACAGCTAATTAGAGAAGCTAAGTTTTTTCAGCTAATTTTGAAAACCATCAGCTGACAGTTAGCTTCTGCTAAATTTGGTTCTGCTACCTTTCAGTCCGCTAACTTTTTTTTGCTGGCATAGTGACGGCCAAAAACATTTGTAAACCCTAAAATAGTACATGTTAGTTCCTATCTGTTGTGTGTTTTGCAACAGTCACACCGCTGTGAGCTCAGTCCTCCCCCAGCAGAAAGAGATGGGCCAGCTACCAGCTGCTGTTGCTTCAAAAAAAAAAAAAAAAAGTCATATATTTTACACATGCAATGACATGGACAGTGGGGAGGAGACATGAAACGCAAAGCACTTTTCACTCATGGTTTCACTTATAAACAAAACTAATTCCAGACAGTTTATCAACATTAATGGAAACTCTGTAATTTTAACAAAGTGAAAATATCGCACGTATCTTTCAACGTAATGCGCTAATTCTGAAGGTTTGAGCGTTAACAGACACACGTGTCAAAAGGAATTATGGGATATTTAAATGAGTATCCTTTGACTCAGCGCCCCCCCCCCCCCTCTTCAAAATGCATAGAGCACTGCCATCTATTGTATGGAAGGGATTTGTTGCGCTGAACCACACTTCCAACACAGAATTTTCAGTTTTGCAAATGCCTTGTTAAATTGGGAGGTCGGGAGATAACTCGCCAGATCTGGAGACTCCCGACATTATTAGGTAAGCAAGGACATTCACAGTTGTCATGAAGCTACTCCTTTGATATCTCGGCTGTGTGCTTAATCATTGTCATGCTGAAAGATGAACTGCTGCCCAGTCTGAGGTCAAGCCCACCAAATCATGTCCAATCAACTGAATTTATCCCAGGTGGATTCCAATTAAGCTGTAGAAACATCTCAAGGATGATCAGTGGAAAGAGGATGCACCCAATTTTGAGCTTCATGGCAAAGGCTGTGAGTACTTATGTACATGTGATATCTTAGTTGCTTGGCTGTTTTTTTTTTTTTTGTTGTTGTTGTTTTGTTTTGTTTTTAATACATTTTTAAGAATCTCCAAAACGCTTTTTCCACATTGTTATTATGGGGTATTGTGTGTGGAATTTTGAGGAAAAATTAATTTCATCCTTTTCAGAAGAAGGCTATGATATAAAAGGTGGAAAGGTGAAGCACTGTGAATACTTTCTGGATGCACCGTAAATAACCACACTCCTAATTCTCACATGGAGGTTTTAAATTAGATTATATTAGCTAAAATAGAACTTAATCCCCTGGGAAGACTCCCTCGGGGAAATTGAGATCCCAGCAGGATTGTATAGTTTGGTGTTTTTTGAGGGAGTTTGATGTTTTTGTGGCACACCAATCCTGTTCTGCATATGTGTGATCGATTCATCATAAAAAGAACAAACAAAAGAGAAAACAAAAGATTCCGTTTCTGTCGTAACCATGTAACAAAAATGGAACATCAAATCACAAAAGAAAGCAAGAACATAAATGATCTTAGAAATATAAATCAGCATAAGCCTGAGTGACAGCTATAATGTCATCATGCGATTTTGTGAGGTATAATTATTTTATCCCTGACATAACAGATTCTGCTACCTGACAGTTGAGACACAAAATGAGACAATTTGAAGGTGGCACTTGTGTAAAAGCTGGAAAAAATAGAGTTAAACAAAATTCAGGACACTTGCTGCGATGCAAAGAGACAAGTGAGTCACTATCAAAGTGATTTCTCAAGGAGACGATCGGAAACGTGTGTTCCTGAAATTCCTCCTTCAAAGCAAACACAGAACCTGAATTTCTTTGAAGCCATGAACAAATATTTCCACAAGTCATCTGTAAATGTGAAATTTGTTGTGAGCATATTATGTAATGTTGTAACAATGCTAATTGTCTTCCATCAAAGGCAAAGCCTGAATTAGTTATGTATAATCTAAAACAGTCATGGTGCTTCATTAATAAACCATCAAAGGTACTGCTTTGTGAAATATAGCAGGAGAGAACTTAAGACAAAGACAGGGTGAATTCATTCCAACAATAACAGTTGCTGACTAATATTTTCAAAGGAATTGCAGCTCTGGGAGCGATCACACATCAGCACAAATACTGAGTGTATATAATCAGAATGACTGCTTCCATACTGAGCCAGAAATCTTAAAGACACCATAGAGACTGCAGGGCCCTATCTTGACCATCTAAAGCTCACAGTCTAAATTGCATAGCGCAAAAGCATTTGAGTCATGTCTAATTCCACTTTGCTGTTTACATAGTGGGTAATGTTAATGCAAATTAAGGCTGAGTGCGCACACACCTTATGACTCCCACTATGTAAGACATTTGTGAGTAGTACACAATACAAACAGCAGAAAACCTGCACTCAACTTTGGACAAGGGTTTTGGTGGTCATAATGGTGCACGAAGGAGTCAAATGGCACTCATGGGAAATCGGAGCCACAGTCGAATGCCTCGATGTGTGATTGCTCCCAGAGCTGCAATTCCTTTGAAAATATTAGTCAGCAACTGTTATTGTTGGAATGAATTCAACCCTGTTCATTCGGGCATGGCACTGCACTGGCATGCACTCCATATTTATGTGCCGCTCATGACGGAAACCCATTTTAACAGCGGGCAAGATGAGGTCCCTCTGTCATCTGATTGTGTTCAGAGCATCTGGGGTCAGCGCCATCGTATACAATGCCAAATGCAAGATTTATTAAATGATACACCATTTTTTTAATGATATTAGAATTTACTTTTTTTTTTTTTTGCTGAAAAGTACACTCCTCAGACTTTCGTTTCAGCCATCCACCATGCTTGTAGTCCTCATAGAAGCTGGGTGATGATGTGCACAATATGAGTGTCCAATCGGAATTGGTTCACCATCACAAGGTTTTCCCATATCCAATCGTAGGGCAGAGCAGTCTCACATGGTAGGCCAAAGATTGCTTGTAGAAGCAATGTGTTACTCTTTGGCATGCGAATGATGTTTGAATAGCCCTCTGGCTGCTGGCTCCATGAGTAAAAGCGCAGCGTTACACATATAAATGGAAGTGATCAACGTAAGAGGGCCTCATACAACCTCACGTGGTGGACCAAAGAGTGTCAATGGAAGGAATGATTCACTACTTGGCCAGTGAATATCGTTGAAAAAGCCTCTCTCGCTCTCACTCGTAAAGTGCTGTTTACACATATGAATGAAAGGGGGGGTGTTAACAGGGTCTCAAACTGTGAAGATAGGTTGTTTACAGTGCAGGAACACATTCCAA
The DNA here is from genome assembly GCF_902500255.1 of Thalassophryne amazonica. Classification (NCBI taxonomy): domain Eukaryota; kingdom Metazoa; phylum Chordata; class Actinopteri; order Batrachoidiformes; family Batrachoididae; genus Thalassophryne; species Thalassophryne amazonica. The sequence goes on along the minus strand of NC_047108.1, from coordinate 29,190,585 downwards.
GAGGGAGTCATCTCATGGAAGTAAAAAGTTTGTGTTGTAAGCCTTTGTGTAATAGCAGACAGAAATTGCTTTGAGATGTGGCATAAAGACAAACAATATAGACCATTTTGTATATATTGTTCAAAATATGCATTTCTGTTTATTGTTAGAACCTTTATTTTGTACATTGTTTTGCACAAGATCCCAAACTACCTTTATAAAGTCTCAAAATAGCTGTTTATTATGGTTTGCTGTGTTTTCAATAAATGTGTATGAAAATTATTTCCCGCTTTATTTTTTCCTTTCTTATTTCTGATTGTAAACCTTTATTACACTTATAAAACACCACTATAGCATATATATTCTGAAAGTACAGGTTGTCCTGAAAATAGAGACATATTACTTGATTGTGGGATGCGGGGTGAGCTTTTAACAGCAATAATAAAACATTTATGCCAGGCGAGTGAACTGTCCAAAAAAATACCCTCGGACCCAGAAGGGTTAAATGGCATGTCGTACGCAGGTCGGACAAATTGTGCCACGGCCGAGCAGCTGCACAAAATCATCGTCCATGTCGAACCGTGGTTGAATGACACCATCAAGGCAGCCTTCACACCAGCATCCGAAAATTGTCAAATGCCTTGAGAGTGGCCATTCGACCCACTCTCTGATGAAGTTGGCTGGAGTCCAGGTGCCACCCACAAACATCCAACACCACTCGTGGGGGGGCACTTTGAAAAGGCGGGGCTATTCGTGCTGCCAGCATGAGAGTAGAGAGCAGGCAGACCGCTTTTGAGCTGGATGTGCGAATAGCCATGCCTTTTCGTAGTGCTGCATGAGTGCGCCATGTACCCGCTCCCTCACCCCCTGAGCAACATTTAAAATGAATCCAGTGTCCTCTTCCCCACCACACAAATGTAATGGTGTAATGTGCAAGTGTGCGGTCCCTCCCCCCACCCCCAGCAACACTGCAAGTGTGCCATGTCCCCCCCCCCCCCCCCCCCCCCAAAAAAAAAAACTACAATCCAACATTGTGGAGGTGTGGCCGAGGTCAAAAATGCTCCAACGGCGACCTGAGTGCAGTGCGATCGTTGTTCAGCACAGTGTGCACATCTGGACAGCCTGCCATGTACATGATGGATGTCATGTCTCACTTTCCCTCCCATTACACAAAATGCGATATTATGATCATTTCAGCTGCATGTCCACGCGAGTTGCATGAGTCAGGCTTGTCTGCTCGGTTCGTGGCCATCAAGCGGACAGTGACAGTGAGCCCAAGGGGGCGTGTCGCTCAGATCATGTCAGCAAAGGCTCACCTACGCTGTCAGATGACAAGCACGTTGTCAGGAGACTGTATGTAATCCTGTTTCTAATTTCTTAAGGATGTGATGGTCAGGCGGTTAAAGTGTTGGGCTTGTGACCAGGAAATCCACAGGACAAAACCTCAAACCTCATCAGGCTGGAAAAAGGACCTTGGGCAAGGATCTTAATCCCCCAGTTGCTCTGGATGTACAATTGAGTGCCTTACATGGCATGACACTGGCATCAGTGTGTGGATGGGTCAATGTAAGGCATCACTGAAAAGCAGTTTGAGCATGAAATTGCTATATGAATGCAGTCTGTTTAAAACATTTTTTTTTCACATAAATTGTTTTTGTATTGCTTTCATTGTAGCATACAATGTAGCCTGGAATATGTAATAATTAAAATAGACTTGTTTCAAAATAAATCCTACATGAGCTGAAAAATAACTGTCACTGAGCATTTAATATCTACAACAAAACCACCATCTGCCTTTGGCTGCAGATTTGTTGTTTTGAGTATTCATGTTTTTGCACTGTCCACACATCATTTCTTGGACAGTCTTTTTTTGGTGAGACATATATTTTAGTCATGCACACTGTGATTGGCACTGCTGTGGTATTTAAAAGCTATAAAAAATTATTGTGACTGGCTGAGAGGCTGGTGATTACTCACCAATGCTGTCGTTTATTTAACATTTCATCCAGCACATTTGAAAATAGAACTGCTGGGCCACTCAAACCAGAAATGTGCCTGCTGATGGCTACCTGAGACAATGCGATGCATTAAAATTTTGTGGGGCAAAAAGCGATGCCAGAGATAATCCCTTCATCACGCTCCAAATCGACCACAGCTTATGTCCAGATTGAGTATACCTGGAAACCCTCCAATGGAAAGTGTCCATTAGACCTGCTAATCATGTCCTCACTGTGGCTTTACTCTCCTGGTTGTCAAAGCTCCCCACACTGTTCCTGAGCCCAGCCACCCTGTGAAGGAAAACCATTTTCATTAAACTATTCTCCAATCATAGATCCATTCATGCATTTCAGGCCTGCAGCACATTACAAAAAAGTTGGTAAAGGGGCAATTTAGTGCTACTAATGAAGTAAAAAAAAAAAAAAAAATCAATAAATAATTATGCTGGTCCAAACACAGTAACTATAAAAGGCTGAGTCTTTCTTGACAAACTGGGAATCCACTGCCAAGCTTTGCTCCTCAAACACTTGAGAAAATTATTGAAATGTTAAATACACTGTTCCTCAAAAAAAATGGAAGGAATTTGCATATTTCTCCTTCTACAGAGAACAATAACATGACATTATTGAAGGAATGTGGAGGAATTCCAGAGCATTGCGGGCAATGGTGCACCTGTGGTCTCCTATTGCTCAGATGGCACTGCATCAAGAATTATAGTGTTATGGCCCATTCACACATAACACAAAGTAGGGCGAAAGAGGTAGAAACTGGACAAAAAAAGGCAAAGAAACCCCAGAATTAGTGAACCGCAGCTGGAATTTTTCATGGACAGAAGGTCGGACAGCCGTTTACGATCCTGCAACAACAGTTTTGTGCATACTTGAAAATTATTCTCCCTCTCAGCTCCAGAGTGTGATGCAATGGATGAATATATCCAAGAATCCCTCGAGGCAGGTTTAATCTGTCCATGATCATCACCGGTGGAGGCGGGGTTTTTCTTTGTCAAAGAAGGACAAATCCCTCCACCCTTGCATAGACTATCGGGGCCTCAATAAAATAACTGTAAAGAACCAGTATCCTTTGCCGCTCATTTCCTCTGTATTTGAACTTTTAGAGGGGGCCAAGATCTTCACCAAACTCGATCTGCGTAACGCGTATCACCTGGTAAGAATCCGCTCTGGGGATGAGTGGAAAACTACATTTAATACTCCTTCCGGTCACTACGAGTATCTGATGATGCCTTTTGGTCTGAGTAATGTGCCCGCAGTGTGCTACGGGAGTTCCTGAATAAATGAGTTTTTTGTTTACCTCGATCTTAATCTTTCCTCCCGATAACAAATCCAATAAGCTTCATATAAGTGCCGTACTGCAGACCCTGCTCCGAAATAATCTTTATGTCAAAACTGAGAAGTGCGAATTCTATCGAACCATTTTTGGTCTGGACTGACCACAAAAGCCTTGCTTACCTGCACACGGCCAAAAGATTAAATGCCCGGCAGGCTCGTTGGGCCATCTTCTTCAGCCGATTTAATGTTGTTTTATCGTACCACCCAGGGTCAAAGAACAGTAAACCTGATGCACTGTCCAGGCAGTGGGAAAACTCAGACATGCCCGAGGCACCCGATACCATCCTCCCAGATAGGTGTTTTGTGTCCGCCATAACTTGGGACATCGAATCCAGGTTTAAATCAGCTCTGGGCGACGCACCGTGCCACCCCCCCCCCCCCCCCCCCGGGTGTCCACAAGGTAAAGGTATTACTTGTGCCCTCAGCTCTTAGGGGTGACGTAATTCGTTGGGTGCACGACAGTCGGTTCTTGTGCCACCTAGGTATCAAGAGAATGGGATACGTGATCAAAGAACGATTTTGGTGGCCTCGCATGTTGTCCGATGTAACCGAATATGTTAATGCCTGCCAGGTATGTGCTATGCACAAGTTATCCACGCACCCCCCTGTGGGCACCTTATTGCCATTACCTGTGCCTGTACGCCCCTGGTCACACATTACCATAGATTTTGTTACCGGTCTACCGCCCTCGAAGGGCAACACAGTGATTGTGACAGTGGACGATAGACTCTCTAAGATGGTTCCTTTTGTACCTCTGGCCAAGCTATGTTTTTAGACTGCATGGTTTTCCACAAGACATAGTTTCTGACTGCGGTTCTTAGTTTGTCTCACAATTTTGGAGGGAATTCTGCCACTTGCTCGGGGTCACCGCCAGTCTCACCTCTGGTTACCATCCCCAAGCCAACGGGCAGACCGAACGCCTTAACCAGGAGTTGGAGAAGGGACTCCAGATCCTCTCATCTCAGCATCCCGCGACCTGGTCATCACAATTGGCATGGATAGAATTGGAGCATAACAGTCTCCCCACTTCCTCTTCCGGTTTCTCTCCTTTTCATGTAGTGTATGGTCACTCACCTTCTCTGTTTTCATCCACAGACTTGCACTCCCCTGTACCATCCACCCTGAGTCTTATCCTGCGATGCCGATGAACCTGGGAGCGGGCTAGGAAGGCTCTTCTCCGTTCATCTGTGGGGTATAAAAGGGCTGCTGATCGGGGAAGGTGCATGGCACCTGCTTATGCCGTGGGTCAACAAGTTTGGCTGTCTACACATCACCTGACTCTTCATGGCATTCCCCGCAAATTGGCTCCCAGGTTCTTTGGTCCGTTCCCCGTGTCCAAGGTTTATTAATCCTGTGTCTGTCCGTCTTCATCTCCCTAGGTCCATGAGGGTTCATCCCACATTCCATGTTAGCCATCTCAAGCCTGTTAGGTCCAGCCCTTTGTGCCCTCCTGCACAAAGGGCTTCCCTCCTGTTTTGTTTTGGACCCGGCTCTGGTCCAGGACTTCCATGCTGCTCATCCTTCTACTCCTGGGCCATTGGGGTCGGCCCTTGGGGGGGGGTACTGTCAGGTTTTGGGTTTGTGCTCTGTTTTATTGTACATTTTGTCTTATTTTTGGGTGTTGCCTGTTGCTTTCTGCTTGGGTTCTCTCTGTCTTACTCTTGGTGGTGGGCATTTCCCTTTGTCTGACCACACCCATTCTAGTCACCTCCCCTCACACCTGTCCTTGATTTGCTGCTCATCACTTGGGTGTATTTAAGACTCTCTTTTTTGCTCTGGTCCTTCGCTAGATCGGTGTGCCTTGAGCCTTCTTTCCAGCCTTCTCTTGTACCATTGCCTTGCTTCATTTTGCCTCATTGTGTTTTGACCACCTGCTAGTTTTTCTCAACCATGTCTCTCGCCTGATGATTGTTGTACTTCTGCTCTTGTCTGACTGCCTTACCGTGTACCGACCCCTACTAACCAACCCAGTAAAACAGTTAAGCCTACAGATTGGTGAGTTTGTGTTCTGCATTTGTGTCCAGCCAGTTGTTAACACCGAGCCTAATAATTTATGAGTAGTCCATTGGCCAGTTGAAGAACACTGCTCATTTGGATGCTGAAAACCTAAAGTAAGTAGGAAAAGCCTATGAAGAAGACATTTAGGAAAGAATGAATGAATGAGTAACTGAGATAACTGGCTGGGCGTTACAATAATCCATCATGGCAATAAAAAATGAGTAACCTACTTCCTTAATACTACTTACTCTTTCTACATTATTTTCTCAGGCAAATTCAGTTTCTTCACTGTGGGTATGGTGCATGGCAAAAAGACCACCTCCAGCCAATTATTTTATGTCCGTGCTTACTCCAAATAAAGGTCATGGGGTAGGGGGCTAGAACCTATCCAGCAATCATGGACATGAGGCAAGGTACACCCTGGACAGGATACCAATCTATCACAGGGCCACAATTACATTGACAAACACATTCACGCCTGCACACACACCTACGCTCAAATTGATGTTGCGTTTACACATAACAACGGCACGTGATGATTTGAGGCAGAGGCGTCAGGTGTCCTCAGGAACTGCTGCAACCTGTTATCACACGTTACGATTAATGGCACGTGTTGCTGGAGAATTATCAGGAACCATTATGCACGGTCAAGAATAATGTTCTGCATTGTTGCCCGCAATCGTGCTGTCACGCTGTTAATGAAGCGAATTGTCTCCATACACACACCCATATTCATGCAACAGCTGCTGAACAATTCAGATTGCTCCAGTTTTTCCTCAACAGCCATAGCAGAAGAACTTTGTGACTGCATGCTTAATTGGGCTCTGTGTCACTGAGTGGTGCAGAGAGGAGGAGGAGACGGAGAGAGCCAGATGTGTGGCTTCACGCAGCTCTCGTCTCACGTGTTTTTCCAAACATCAGGCACATGCAGCAGGTGGAACACCTGCAGGAGTGCGCTGAGAAGCACTGGAACAAGGCTTTTAGCCTACTTGGCATCACTGTCCTCCTTCAGCATACTGCAGCAATGAAACTGAATGCGGTGCAGCAGCATTTTATTGTGCGCACATCAGAGAAAAAAGCTGTCATGCTCTATTAAGGATCACCACTAATCAAGACGGATCAATGCGCTCAGTTGCGACCTCCACGACATGAGGAGAAATGAGGGTGGAGCGTGACATTCGTGAAAGATTTTTTTGACAGCCAAAATCATGCTCCACAAATGATGCAAATATGACATTCGTAACGCATCTTGCTTATGTGTAAATGCTGAGCTGCATTTACACATAAGCAAGACCTAATTTGCATGCCTTTGGGTGTGGGAGGAAGGTGGACCACCCAGGGAGAACCCACGGAAACATGGGGAGAACATGCAGTCTCTACACAGAAAGGCCCCAGTTGGGAATCCCACCCATGTCGTGCTTGCTGTGAGGCAACAGTGCTAACCACTAATCCACCATGCTGCCAACAGAACACTAATAAGTTAATGTCACCCATAATAAGCAGGTAGTTCAGTGGAATGAACAGGTTGGCTACCAATATGTAGACCTGGGTTTGATTCCAGGTCAAGCTCCCTATTTTGTCTTTGGACAAGCAGCTTCATTTGCATTGTCCCATTGTACCAGTATTGCTGGAGTAAGTTACCTACAGTGGACTGGTGTCCTGTCCAGGAGGATTGATTTGGGGAGATGTATTAGCATCAATGGGCCCCAGGGGCCTATAATGGACTTACCCTTTCTTCCTATGCTAACAATGAGCTCATGAGTATGAGGCTACTTGCATTGTGAGGAAACATCAGCTATGACATTTTGGCCAAATACTGCATGTCTCTGGCCACAATCCAGCACAAACGTGCCTCTGATTTGAGGACCCCAGGAACTAAAAAAGGCCAAGGGGATGCCCACATTTTGGATAGCTGTGAGAGACCGGTGACTACTCTGGACAGGGAGTTGGAGATGGAGATGTTGTCTGCCTGGGTGATTGCTATCCAGGAGCCAGAGTGGTACCGCAGTGTAGTGGAAACTTTATAGCAGTTGAAAATTACTGGATGGTGGATGGACTGCTGAAGCAGAATTCCTTTTTCGGTCAGCAGATGTAAACACTCTGGCTCAAGTATTATGGAGCAGCTCTGAGAAAGCTATGAGAAAAGCTCCAGTGTTCACAGCTGACTGAAACTGCAGTATACAGTAATCTGAGAGTGTAGGAGGAAGTAAACAAGCTGCTGTTTCTGCAGTGTTAGCTCACATCTAAACCCACACAATTATACTGCAGCGTTTAAAATGAGGTCACTTATTTATTCTACAATTTGGGCCAAGAAATGTTTGCAGGAGGTCCTATAGAAACTGTCATATGTTGGTGTGTAGCTGCTGACAGCACACAGAGATGATGTGGGGGGGAGAAAAACAACACTTCTATGTAAACCTGTCATTTCACTTTCAATTCAACTAAAGTACTTAATGTCTGCTCTTCTAACAAACAAACAAATCTACAAAGAAAGACATTTTTATATCATTAGCATATCAAATGTATGTTTCCCAGTTGAACACACACTTTGACAAGCTGTATCCTGTTTATGTTTACTCTGATTTATTTTTTAGTTAGCAAGGGAAAATGACAGACTACCATTTCTTTTACAAGTGAGCCCTGGCCAAGGTGGCAGCACACAGACAGACCCAGAATGACCATAGACAATGTCACACCCAAGACGAAAACATCAATCATCATGTTCTTTCGGTAGCTCCCAGAGTGTCAGTCCGTGTGGGCATTTGCGCTTGTCCACTCCTTCCATCCATCCATCCATTTTCTTCCGCTTTATCCGGAGTCGGGTCGCGGGGGCAGCAGCTCAAGCAAAGCCGCCCAGACCTCCCGATCCACACACACCTCCCCCAGCTCCTCCGGGGGAACCCCAAGGTGTTCCCAAGCCAGCCGAGAGATGTAATCCTTCCAGCGTGTCCTGGGTCTTCCCCGGGGTCTCCTCCCAATGGGACGTGCCCGGAACACCTCTCCAGCAAGGAGTCCAGGGGGCTTCCGGAAAAGATGCCCGAGCCACCTCAACTGACTCCTTTCAACATGGAGGAGCAGTGGCTCGACTCCGAGCTCCTCCCGAGTGACCAAGCTCCTCACCCTATCTCTAAGGGAGCGTCCAGCCACCCTGCGGAGGAAACTCATCTCAGCCGCTTGTACCCGCGATCTTGTTCTTTCGGTCATGAGCCAAATCTCATGACTATAGGTGAGGATCGGAACGTAGATCGATCGGTAAATCAAGAGCTTTGCCCCCCTACTCAGCTCTCTCTTCACCACGACGGTCCGATACAGCGACCGCATCACTGCAGACGCTGCACCGATCCGTCTATCGATCTCACACTCCATCTGTCCCTCACTCGTGAATAAGACCCCGAGATACTTAAACTCCTCCACTTGAGGCAAGGACACTCCACCGACCTGAAGAGGGCAAAGCACCTTTTTCCGGTCGAGAACCATGGCCTTGGATTTGGAGGTGCTGATTTTCATCCCGGACGCCTCACACCCAGCTGCAAACCGCCCCAGTGTACACTGAAGGTCCTGATTTGACGAAGCCAACAGAACCACATCGTCCGCAAACAGCAGAGACGAGATTCTGTGGTTCCCAAACCAGAACCCCTCTACACCCTGGCTGCGCCTAGAAATTCTGTCCATAAAAATAATGAACAGAAACGGTGACAAAGGGCAGCCCTGGCGGAGGCCAACTGTTAAAGATTTTGTATATATGTTTTCACTGTTAAACGTTTGTACATTTGTCTTCTTTCTCATGAGAACGGTGTTGTGCTGTTTTGCACTTCACCCTGAGAATGTATGTGTTATTCAACCTTGTTTAGCTTTGTCTTCTTTCTCATGAGAATGGTGTTGTGCTGTTTTGCACTTCACCCTGAGAACGTACGTGTTATTCAACCTTGTTTTAGCTTTGTCTTCTTTCTCATGAGAACGGAGATGTGCTGTTTTGCACCTGTCTTAATGCAATCCTGAGAATTCAATTTTGTTTTAGCACTCTGGGGTCAATCTGAACTGGGAATGAAGGACTGGATGTACTTATTGTTATAACATAACTTTGTTTTCGTAGCCGCTAACGACTGGGAGTAAAAGAACTGAAGGTTGAATTTTGACTGATTGTGATGCTTAGTGTTCCAGGCAGATGCAAAACAGCTGATAACTGCAACAGACGAACGAGATGTGCTGACCTGAAGTGTTCTTCCTTACAGCTGCACTTGACGTATGCGTTTATGTTATGGGAAGAAACTTGTCTTGCGTCATTACCCCCACCCTTAGGACAAGTTTCTTGTTTATGTGATGAGGGCGTCTCTTAATAAAAAGAGCGGAAAAGCAGGCCAGACTTTAGTGTAGCCTTGGTGTACAGCCTGGCCGCACTCCGCGCGTAATATTTGACTTTCTGTCTCACTGGTGTTTCTTGACTCTGTTTGTCTTGTTAAAGGTTTTAAAAATGTTTGGAGGAGAAAATACCCAACATTGACTGGGGGCTCAGTCCGGGATCTCAACAATACCGGAGGTGTCCAGCGGAGGTCGTCAAGTCCAGACGTAAATCCTTGGCCAAGGTCCGATCGATTGATCGTGTCTGCAATTGTCGGCCACCGTTGGCATCGTCTGGTTGACGAGATTTTCCCGAAGAAGACAGACAGGAAGTCGAGTCAGTGAGTAAAATTTCTTTGTAAACAGTACTGAGTGAGTGGTGATCAGATCACATAAACAGTTAAATTCCGCAAGCGATGATACAGAATCGTCTGTTAATGCAAAGCAGTTAAACTCTGTAAGGAGGGTGCGGACTCCTCTGTTTATATACGCGTACCGGTAGGGGATAAAAGTGATCACATTAAACAGTTAAACTCCGTAAGCGATGATACAGAATCGTCTGTTAATGCAAAGCAGTTAAACTCTGTAAGGAGGGCGGACTCCTCTACGGTTGCGAGGGACGCAAGTAGTTAAATTCCGGAAGGAGGATACGGACTCCTCTGTTTTAATACGTAAAGGAAATCCCGGGTAGAAATATGTGCACTGTAAAAAGTAGTTAAATTTGGCAGGGACGGCGGAGTCCCCTAATGCAGGACAGTAGTTAAATTTCACGGGAGGGCGAGCTCCCCTGACATAAGAATGCGCGTACGATTATTAGGAGTGTTTCTATGTGTAAATAGTGTTTTGCGCAAGTGTAAATAACTGTGTGAAAACTGTGTGTGTGTAATACTTTGGACAACGTTAGTGACAACCGTGCGTGTGGAAGCAGAGGCAAGTGATTCCGCTTCCTACGGGGAGGTGAAAGGAATCAACCACACGACGGCAAATTAATTGTCACGTCCAAAGAAAGTGTGAAAACTTCAGATTTAGAACACCCTAGGTGTGCCCCCGTCTGAAGTCCAAATTATAACAAGGGATAATAAAAATGGGGGGTAAGACGTCTAAAAATAAGGAAAATTTATCAACTGACGACTGGAAATTTATGGAGGCAAAAAATCCAAAAGCAACAAAGAAATTGGAGACCTGGATAAATAAACATGACTTTGACGGACGACTGAACCTGATCAGTATACAGAAGCTGAAGAAGGAGTTAGAACGGGAACATAAAGGTGATGAGAAAAAGATGCAGAAAGTAGGGGCAGATTTAGTGGCATTTTGGGAGGAAGAAGCAGAGAACAGACAGAAGGGAGCAGAGAAGCGACGATTAGAGAAAGCAAGAAAAAAGAAAGCTGTAGGTAAGGCAGAAGAAGATGTGATAATTCAGCACAGAGAACCAGAACAGCCTCAACAACCACCGCCGGCTGGACCGTCGGTGGCAAAGAGACCTTTATCTCCTCTACCAGAGGATGACGATGTATCGCCACCACAGTATGATTTGGCAGTAAAACCTAAGGTAAAAAGAGAAAAACCAGAAAAACCACAAACACGCAGTCAAGCAAAAGTGCCTACAGCCCCTCCCATGGTGGAACATAGTGATCAGGGAGGTGCCTATCCTATGATAGAAGTACCAAATCCTCGTGCAGAAACAGCAGGACAGCTACCAACCATGCTCGTTTATCGGACATGGAATGCTGATGATATCAAAGCAGCAGTCGACATGATACCATCGCCACGTGTCGACATTGAGGGATTTATGCAGGATATAGAAAACATTAGAACATCTTACCACCTTAATGGACCTGAAGTCCAACAGGTGTGGATGAAAGCATGTGGCCCTAAATGGAGTCAGGTACGTGGAGACTGGAATCCTGCAGATCAACAAGGCGTACCACTGACACATGATGATCTAGTCTTGAAAACAAGAGTGGAAGCTATGATTACACGTGCAAAAGGAGTGTTAGGACCAAAGATAAACTATACTGAAATTACCAGGACAACTCAGAAAGAAGGAGAGCCATGGACAGAGTTTAGGTGCAGATTTGAGAATGTGTTTAGGGTCCATAGTGGCATATTGCCAGAAACACCTGTGTATGAACAACAATTGAAAAACGCTCTGATCCAACATTCCAATAAGGATATAAAAGCTTGGATACAGAAACATTGGATTGGATTGCCTACAGGCACATTGGAAGACACACATACACACTGCTGTCATGCAGAAGAAGTCTTAAAGCAGAAAAAGACAAGAAACAGCGACAAAGGAGTGTATGTAGCACATGGAGATGATGAAATATATTACCAGCAGGGTAACTTAAGACAGCAGAAGCAGTGCAAACGCCCCAAAAAGCCATGGCAAAATAGACAAGGTGGACAGCCACAACGTCAAGGACCATGGCAACCACAACAGCAGCCCAGACAGGGAGGGCCACCACATGGTCCCCTGATTTGTTGGAACTGTGGAAGAGAGGGACATATGTATAGAAATTGTCCGAATCCACCTACTGAGGGAGCAGCAGGAGGAATTCCACAACGGAATAATCCTCCTGCAGCCACAGTATCCACAATGACTAGAATCCATAATCCATGATTCCACATCAGATAGGCAGTCTGATTGTGATATGGATCTGTGTGCCTTGCTGGGAAATCCGGTACCAAAACCAGAAGTGACTTTGTTGGTAAATGGACGACCAGTGACATTCCTTTGTGATACAGGAGCATGTAGAACCACATGTAATGACAACATACCTGTCCATCAATTAAGCAACGAAATCTTTAGGGTTCGCTCTGCAAATGGACAACCATCAGACGTCCCTATCACCAAACCCATAACGTTGACAGATCCATTTGGCCTGACGTGTACTATGTCAGTGTTGAGCATGCCACAATGTCCAGTTAACCTCCTAGGACGAGACGGATTGACTGCATTGGGCTTGTCCATAATTGTGAAACAAGGGAAATTAGTTGTTGAACGCACAGGAGGCGTTAACATGGTAAGAGAAGAAAGCGCTGACCCCACATTCCATTATTACTATACATTTGACATCTCAGAAGAAGATGCTGCAGGATGGGGTAAAGATGTCGTCTTGCAAGCGACAGCCCTACTAAAACATCCTGAACAACAGATGTCACCACCTGACCTGCATGTCACAATGTGGCATAAAGATCCTCCAGGTCCGGATGGTGACTATGAAACTAAATTGAAAAATGTTTCACCTGTGAAACTGACAATGACCGATTTGATTCATGATGGCAACTCAACAGCTGTCATAACAGTAACAGGCGCCTCTGAAGATGTATCAAAATTGAGGTTCACAGGTATGCCATTACATATGTCACTTTGTAAGCCATATTTGACAGAATGGCAAGAATTGGGACTGACAGTCATAACAGCTTTGTCAGCCTCTGATTGGAGCAGAGTTGGACCACGAACGGAGTTCAGTCCATCAACTAAATTGTATAAAGTGCCAGTTAATGTCTCATTGGTGCTGACAGCTGGAACACACATTGATGTGTCCACTTCACAATCCTGAGTGTTTCAGTTGAGTCCTGAAGAAGATGATCTTCTCTCTTCTGTACCATCAGGATTGTGGACAACAGGTCCTTCAGACGTAGGACTGATAAAAAATGCACAACCTGTAGTTATAAGACCAAAAACAGAATACAGACCATGTGTAAGACAGTATCCATTGAAACCTGATGCAATTGAAGGAATCAGGCCAGTAATAGAGGATTTGTTAACAGCAGGAGTAATAGTGCCATGTCCAGATTCACCATGTAACACACCCATATTTCCTGTGAAAAAGGCTCCGCCCTCAGTGGGGTGGAGAATGATTCAAGATCTGCAGGCAGTAAATGCTGCTGTGATTAAAAGAGCACCATGTGTCCCAGATCCACACACCTTGTTAAATTCGCTGAGACCAAATTCTAATAGTTTCTCAGTAATTGACATAAGTAATGCATTTTTCTCTGTGCCAGTACACCCAGATAGTCAATTCTGGTTTGCTTTTACCTTTAAAGGACAACGATATACATTCACCAGATTACCGCAGGGTTACGCAGAGAGTCCAACTATTTATTCTCAAGTCATGTCAGCATGTTTAGCCAATTTCGTTCCACCGGCAGATAGCCAACTATTAGTGTATGTCGATGACATTCTGATTGCCTCTGACACACGGGACAACTGCATAACTGACACAGTAGCATTATTATGTTTCTTATTTGACAATGGCCACAGAGTGAGTAGAAACAAAGTTCAGTTGTGTAGGGATAAAGTAAAATATTTAGGACATGAGTTATCAGCCACAGGGCGCACGATCCTGTCTGATAGGAAGGAAGCAATTTTGCACGCTCCAAAACCACAAACCAAAAAGCAGATGATGTCATTTCTTGGATTGACAAATTACTGCAGGGCATGGATTCCTTGCTATGCAGAGTTGACTAGTCCACTTTCTGATTTGATGTACAAAGATGATATTTCAATGTCAACCGTGTTGGAATGGAACAAAGATGCTGAGGAAGCCTTTGTAAAAGTAAAACAAACATTAGTGTCATCCACAGTTTTGGCACTACCAGATTATAGTAAACCATTTACTCAAACAGTTGATTGTAAGAATAAGTTCATGACTAGTGTTTTGGTTCAAGTGTATGGCTCAAAATTGAGGCCAGTTGCCTACTACTCATCTAAATTGGATGCAGTAGCAAGTGCTTTACCACCATGCGTACAGGCTGTTGTTGCAGCCTCTATGGCTGTTCAAAGTAGCAGTAATGTTGTTCTATTCCATCAGCTGACATTGAAAGTTCCACATGCAGTCTCTGCACTTTTGTTGCAGACAAACATGAGCCTTTTGTCCCCAGCAAGACATCTTTCGTGCATGTCCTTGCTATTATCACAACCACACCTTACGATAGAGCGATGTACAACATTGAATCCCTCCACATTGATACCTTTACCTGAGGATGGTGAGCCGCACAATTGTCTTGATGTAGCAACAGTTTGTACAAAAGCACGCCCAGACCTCCGGGACACACCCATCCCAAACAGTACAATCGTGTATGTGGATGGTTCTTCCACCAAAAATGCTTATGGACAAACGCAATCTGGATATGCTGTCGTCACAAATTCAGAAGTATTAGATTCTGCTTCATTGCCATCGTCATTTTCAGCACAAGCAGCTGAATTAGTTGCTTTAACTGCAGCTTGCTATCTGTTTCAAGGTACGGCCGTATCAATTTATACAGACAGCCAGTACGCTTTCAGCACAGTGCATGTGTTTGCAAAACTGTGGGAGGAGCGTGGAATGGTGACATCATCTGGAAAGCCAGTGACTCATGCCACTCTCCTAACTGCCCTACTGCAAGCTGTGAAGTTGCCTCAACAAATTGCTATATGCAAATGTGCGGCTCACACTAAAGGCTCTGACAGTGTTTCAAAAGGAAATGATTTTGCTGACAGAGTAGCAAAAGAGGCAGCAGCAGCTTCTTCTATTTTTGTTATACAGGAAACAACTCCAGATTTGTATATAGGTCGTACACTGCTTGCTGACATGCAACAGCAGGCAACAGACAGAGAAAAACAAATGTGGATAGCTAAAGGCGCTACGTATGCAAATGACTTGTACGTATGACCACAAAAGAAACCCATATTGCCAAAAAATATGTTTAAATGGGCAGCTATTATGAGCCATGGCGTGACGCATGTCTCATCAGGGGGTATGATATCGCAATTGCAATCTATTTTTTGTCTTTATGGGTTCGATGCATATGCAAAACAGCATTGTAGAGCATGCATGATATGTGCAAAACACAACTCACAAGGCAATTTGAGACCCCAAAGAGGTAAATTTCCAACACCACAATATCCCTTTCAAGTGATTCATATGGATTATATACAGCTGAGTAAACATGAAGGGAAGGAATTTTGTTTAGTCATAATTGATGCCTTCTCAAAATGGGTAGAATTGTTCCCTACAAAACATGCAGATTCACTTACAGTGGCTAAAGCATTATGCAAAGACATCATCCCACGATTTGGAATACCAGAAACAGTCTATTCAGATAACGGAGCGCATTTTGTTAATGCAATAGTGCAATACGTAGGAGAAGCACTACAGGTTAATCTCAAAAATCATTGTGCTTATCATCCACAAAGCGCCGGATTAGTGGAAAGGATGAATGGAACAGTAAAAAACAGACTTAGAAAGACAATGGAGGAAACAGGCAGACCATGGACACATTGTGTAGATTTGGTAAAAATGTATATAAACATAACTAGTACCATGGGGTTGACACCGTATGAAACATTGTTTGGCAGAAAATATCGATTGCCATATTATGGACAAATTTGGGATGTACCTGAGGAAGCCAATTTGGCGGATTACATGAGAAAAATGTTAGAAGGACAACGAGGGAGAGTTCCAAACACTGATGATCCCATTTCTCCACAGGAGGACCCTAAAGTGGTACCTGGAGACTGGGTGTTGATAAGAAGCATCAAGAGAAAACACTGGCATTCACCTAAATGGGAAGGGCCCTATCAAGTACTACTCACAACACCCACAGCTTTGAAAACTGGGGAAAGAAGTACATGGATTCATTTAACTCACTGTAAGAAAGTCATTTCTGCAGACACAGACAAACAGTAAGAACAGTAGGACAAGACTAGTAATAGTGTGTGAGCTTGGTGTTAAGATCCAGGTTAGACACGAAAGCTAGCAGAAGACATTAAGAAGCCACTGTTCTGAACATAGGTGTACTGTAGTGTGCAGAAATGGCGAAAGAAAAAGATAAAAAGAAAGGGGGTTTCTGGACCCCACGGACAGTCCTTGTTATGCTACTTTTCTTTTTTGAATTGGGATTATTATTAAAAGCCATGAGCACGGGACATGATAATAAGGATCACATCCGCAGATTGCAGAGACCAAAAAGAAGTAACAAAGACCCCAGTCCGATAATCAATGCCACAGTACATAGCTGTGATGGGAATAATGCATACCGATTTGGTGTACAGGCCTGCATTCCTAGAAATACTTCTGTGATCATCTCTGTACCATATAGTGCTCTTACCCATGGAATGCCGGATGGTGACAGAGGGACTAATTACGGAAATAGTTTCTCATGGTATATGACCAACGATCAACAAGATAGGAGATGGGAAACGTTGGTAGCCGATGAATGGAGTAGATGGACACCAAGATGGGCACAAACCGAGTGGGCTAAGTACCAGAGTCAAAGTCTCAAAATGTATCAAACAGATGATAAGCTGTCTATAGTGGTGAATACCACAGAAAAAGGAACCATATTCCCACCTGATATAGAGGGAGACTGTTGGTTGTTCCTCCTTTGGGTATACAAACAAGGGAAAGATCCGTATTTCCATTTCTTCCTCTGTGAAACAGATAGAGTACAGCAACCAATATTGACCGACTTAAGTACGTCAAAGGGGGTGTCCATACAAGCAAAGGGGGTGTCCGTACAAGGCACAAAAGACATGAAGGCAGATGACTGGTTCCTAGTAACTACAGGAATTAGTGGACAAAATAACAATTGGCTTTTAATGGCAGAACAAGCAGGACTAGCAGCAAAGAAGGACTGTGTTGTGTGTATGGGACCCAGACCTATATTACAGGTAATACCGGCAGCATTACCCAAAGACTGTCTACTGACTGCTATGACACAGACATACATTGCGGCAAACAACAAATGTTTTAAGTGGGACAAGATCTATCCAGTGACCAAATTGACTAAGATCAAACCTTTATTCTCAACCAAAGTTGGGCATGCTAACCATACATGTGTACACTTGACAGGGACAAGTAAGACTTTGGGTAGCTTAAACCACACCGCCTGGTGTAAGAATGTGGTCCATAGTACTCCCACATTCAAACCTGTCGGGAGGAGTGACGTATGGTGGTGGTGTGGGGATAACAGAATCTTTGACAGACTGCCACGGAATGTGTCAGGTTATTGTGCCTTAATATCATTATTGTTACCAGTTGAAGCCATACCCATGACCCCTGAAGACGTTACGACATATGCAGCCTCTCTTATTCCTGAAGATTGGCAGAAAGGCATAGCCAGACATAGAGTGAAAAGAGATTGGAAAGGAGTGGGAAATCCAACATATATTGACGCAATAGGAGTCCCCAGGGGAGTGCCTGACGAGTATAAACTGGTTAATCAAATAGCAGCTGGATTCGAATCTTCCATCTGTTGGTGGTGCTCAATTAATAAAAACGTGGACAGAATAAACTACATCCACTACAATGTACAGAAATTAGGAAATTGGACTGAGGAAGGATTTAAGGCTGTCCATTCACAGTTAGAAGCCACGTCCCTTATGGCCTTCCAGAATCGTATTGCTCTGGATATGTTGTTGGCAGAGAAAGGAGGTGTTTGTGCCATGTTCGGAGAACAATGCTGCACATTCATTCCCAACAACACGGCTGCAGACGGCAGTCTCACTCAAGCCATTGACGGGCTGAGGACGTTGAACAGGAAGATGAAAGAGCACAGTGGAGTAAACACCGAAGGCTGGGATTGGTGGCTGGAAGGGATGGGAAAATGGAGGTCTTTGATTTCTTCACTATTAGTGTCTATAGCAGTATTTGCTGCAATTCTAACATTGTGTGGATGTTGTTGTATTCCATGTCTCCGAGGCCTTGTAAATAGAATGATAACCACAGCAATAAGTCCAGGACCAGGAGGGGGTCCAGCATCATATCCACTTCTGGGGACAGATGACGACAAGGAGGACGATGGCTCTCCTGACCTGTACCCAGACCAATGGAAGTATGATGACCCAGACACCGATGATGGTGACAATGATGACATCACCTCTGGGGTGTAAGCCTATAGAGAAAACATACCATGATGAACCTCTTAGTGAAAATCTCAAAAAGAAGTGCTAAGCTGAGTGATGCCTACTGTATGTTTAACAGGCGATAAACAGGAGGGGAATGTTAAAGATTTTGTATATATGTTATCACTGTTAAACGTTTGTATATTTGTCTTCTTTCTCATGAGAACGGTGTTGTGCTGTTTTGCACTTCACCCTGAGAATGTATGTGTTATTCAACCTTGTTTAGCTTTGTCTTCTTTCTCATGAGAACGGTGTTGTGCTGTTTTGCACTTCACCCTGAGAACGTACGTGTTATTCAACCTTGTTTTAGCTTTGTCTTCTTTCTCATGAGAACGGAGATGTGCTGTTTTGCACCTGTCTTAATGCAATCCTGAGAATTCAATTTTGTTTTAGCACTCTGGGGTCAATCTGAACTGGGAATGAAGGACTGGATGTACTTATTGTTATAACATAACTTTGTTTTCGTAGCCGCTAACGACTGGGAGTAAAAGAACTGAAGGTTGAATTTTGACTGATTGTGATGCTTAGTGTTCCAGGCAGATGCAAAACAGCTGATAACTGCAACAGACGAACGAGATGTGCTGACCTGAAGTGTTCTTCCTTACAGCTGCACTTGACGTATGCGTTTATGTTATGGGAAGAAACTTGTCTTGCGTCATTACCCCCACCCTTAGGACAAGTTTCTTGTTTATGTGATGAGGGCGTCTCTTAATAAAAAGAGCGGAAAAGCAGGCCAGACTTTAGTGTAGCCTTGGTGTACAGCCTGGCCGCACTCCGCGCGTAATATTTGACTTTCTGTCTCACTGGTGTTTCTTGACTCTGTTTGTCTTGTTAAAGGTTTTAAAAATGTTTGGAGGAGAAAATACCCAACACCAACGTGCACTGGAAACAGGTTTGACTTACTACCGGCAATGTGAACCAAGCTCCTGCTGCGGTCGTACAGGGACCGGATAGCCCTTAGCAAAGGACCCCGGACCCCGTACTCCCGGAGCAGTCCCCACAGGGTGCCCCGAGGGACATGGTTGAATGACTTCTCCAGATCCACAAAACACATGTGGACTGGTTGGGCGAACTCGCATGAACCCTCGAGCACTCGATGGAGCGTGTAGAGCTGGTCCAGTGTGCTGCGACCAGGATGAAAACCACACTGCTCCTCCTGAATCCGAGGTTCGACCATTGGTCGAATTCTCCTCTCCAGTACTCTGGAATAGACCTTACCGGGGAGGCTGAGGACTGATAAGGTATCCATCATATGATGCGCATTGCAGCTGGAACAGACCGTTCAGATGTGCGCACTGCCCCACGGCTCTGGGACACATGGACTCACAGCGACACACAGTGTTTTCAGTGTGACTGCAAAATGTTCACGTCTCGTGCATACAGACTTTGCACATTGCTATATCTCCTTTGCGCACCCTGAATGGGATGCACCGGTGTTAAGTCCGACTCATCCTGCCACAACCGAGACATGCAGGAGTTGATGCGCCTGTCCGTGGTGAATTTCCCTTGCATGCGATCAGAATGTTTTGAATGCTGTTTTGACACCATGAGAATATTTTTACCCCTGTCACACATAGCTGGAATCACACAGAGTGGCGTCGGATTTATGAATCAACGCACATCCGAAAGGAATCCGGGTTTCAGTTCCAAAACATTCTGACAGCCATCTGCGAAAGTTCACACAGTCTACACATAATCGGTCGGCGGCCCCAGTGTGATCCACATATTCATAATTCTCCAGGCGCTATCGATATGGGGCACCTATCCGACGGCGGTCCATGTGTTATCTGAGGACCATCTGACCGCAATTTACATATTCCGATGGCGACAAAACGGGATCCGAAATGATTTGAGTGCATACAAGCGAACCTCAAGACAGATCTGGCACCGCAAAGCCTGCTGGTATGACCTGCACTTGCCATGTATAATAATGCCCCCCCAGCGGCGCAAAGGAACAAGGAACTGTTGAAATGTATGTGACACACTTCATCACGATAATAATTATGAATTATTGTCATGTACAGTGAATGTGAACAGCGGCTATCAAACTGAAAGCTCCGTGTGCTGCTGCATGCATGGTGCCACAAATCTGAACAGGCTGTTATATCCACAATAGACCTTACAGTATAGATATTTGTCCATTCCTTCCCATGGGTGATGTAAATAATGTGAACTATTGTCTCCATCATAACATGGGCAGCTGCCTCTCTCTGTGCTGCGCAGTAACACATCATTGCACTTCAGGCATGGACCTGGATGGCTCTCACGTTGTAATAAATGTTCACCTTCTAACTCTGGAGGAGATATCACATGGAGCTTGTGCCAAGCTGTTACACCATTAATAAACATGCACCTTACCTCCAACAGCAGTCCAGGAGTGTTTCACAGCACACACATGGACATGAAGCCAGGGCAGCAGCTTGTGGTTAGAATCCTCTAACCCAAAAGAAAAAAATTAATTCCATGTGATAATCCAACCACCACGGTGTCCAGAGTTGTGTTGTGCTGCTGAAGTCAGCAAAAAAGAAAAAAAGAAAGTTCCCTGGAAAGGCTGCATCTGAGGGACAGCATGGCCAACTGCCTGCAAACTTTCGAGCGAAGTTGTCCAGTGGCAGGCTCGCGTATGTGCACCCTGTGCATGCGCTTAGTAGCCCATGCAGCATTATGCACGCACGCACACACACATGGCTGAGTGATAATTACAGCCCCACGCATGAGGCAGAGTGCACATGCGCCACGTACACACACACACACGTGCACGTGAGGAAACAGTGCTCCGGTCTGCCATCCAGACACTTGAAGATTGGACAGTCTTCAGCATCTTTTATGGCCGTCTGACAGCAGTCTGTCATCCACCTGCTGTCTACATGCACTTTGGATGTCATTGTGCAAGAGTGGATGGGGTACTCCGGATGTGTTCTGACAGAACTGGCCACGCCTCTTTTCCTCCCAACTGCGTCGGATTATGGCAATATTTGCCGTGTCAGGCATGCTTCTGGCACATTCTTCCTATGTGTGACGGGGGCTTTAGAATGCAGTAAGAATGCAGTTAGTCCACCTCGAAGGCTGACTGATATAGTTCCACCTCGAACGCACCTTGACAGTTGGGTGCATGTGCTCAACATTTGGGCTGGGCACAGGACCGTGCCCAGCTGTTTGGAATGTACCTCGACACGTCCCAAATGTGAGTCGAATTTCCATTTGGGCAGCGTTCGGGTCATTCAGCCTCTAGTGTGATGGGAGTATTGGTGGTAGTGTGGTTATGGCATTGGAGGGCACACGGTAGAGACAATAAACTGAAACAGACACATGGAGAACATGTAAAGTCCACACAGAAAGAGCGGGAAGTGATCCCACCACCTTCTTGCTGTGAGACATTAGTGCTAACCACTAATCCACCAAGCTGCCCCAGGAATTTATCCAAGTTCACTCATATGTCTTGGACTTCATTTACATTAATCACTAATGTTGTACTATATGGCAATTGGATTAAGAAAAGGCTCACTTCAAAAACAGAGTGATAGCAAACAATGCAGATTTGCGAGGAAAGTGTCCAAGAAACCAGTGTTAGCTCTGAAACAGTTACAAACTTCTGTGGATGCAGTAGGGCGTCTTCCAGAGGAATTTCTACTGCTTGTGTACTTGGTGTATGTGCGGCAGGAAGTTCAGTAAAGTGGTTGAATGGAATTCCTCATGCCTTGCTGCATTTGCAAACTACTGACACTGTTTAATTTAATATAATGATATTCAAGAAACATAACTGTTATAGAAATAGTTCAAGCAACTTTTTTTACAATTGTCCTGTCTGTTTCATGGCAGCATGAACAGTATTCATGAATGCCACACATGTGAAAGCAATGGCATCAACAATTTTTTTCACTTATGTTGAACTTTAGTGGGATTAACTTGTAAAGATAAAAAATTTAATGTCAAGAGCACTGCTTACGGCCAAAGAGAAAATTTCCATCTTGTGATGGTGGGCTTTTTTGGGGGGGGGGTTACCACACATTGAAAAAACAGGAAACGTGACTGAAAAGAGCGCCGCGCTCGTAGAGCGCAAACCTCTGCCAACACTAGTTTCAAATTCCACAAATTTTTACCTTGGAAAAAATTTTCAAGGTTAAAGTCCTGTTAGAAGTGGGTTTTCAGAAGCTAAAATATAATACAAAATATAGATAAAAAGGGATTTTCAGTGTAAAAAACAATCAAATATCTGCTAAATCTGCAATACAGATCAGATGCAGATCAAACTTGCACCTCAGTGTCACAAATGAGAGAGATTGAGGCACTTTTGATTTAAATATAATGCAAAATGGACATTCAATATTACATTCTAATGTGTATAAAATCCACAATCCGGATCAGATTTGGATCAAACTTTGTCACACAATAGTGAGTTCCAGTCTGCACCTCACACTCAAATATGAGAGTGATTGGGGAATGTTTGATTAAGATATAATATAAAATATACATTAAATGGGGTTTTCAGTGTTAAATTGGCCACAAAATCTGTAATCTGCATCAGATCGGGATCAATCTTTGTCAGTCAATAAAGGAAACCATCCTACATAACACTCTCAAATATGAAAGAGATTTGAAAATTTGTTCAGTGTTAAAGATAGGGATTTTTCCAGTTTTCCATGATTTTTCCTAAGTTTGAATTTTGACCTATGACCTTGAAATTTTTATCAGTTGGCTTTGGCTGTCTGAATCACAGATCTAGCAACTTGCTCCTTTTTTTTTTTTTGAACTTAAATTTTTTATTGAATTTTTTCATAACAACACAGCATCATACGTCAGTAATATATGTTACCTTAGTCATAGCACATCGTTGAACATGCCATAAAATAAACATCACAATCAGTTTTTACAGGAAAGTATACCTGGCTTCAGCATCACAACATCCAGAGGGAAAATGAATGGGGATACCAATGCGCTACCAACACAATATCCAAGAAATAGCAATTTAGGTGTACAAAATGTGGCTTTACATGAGTAAGGCTTCGGCACGACCCCACCGGGCAGCAAAAATAGGCTTTTGAAGTCTTAACATGTGTTATGTTGGGACGCAGGTTAGAGGAGCAAACCAGCGTCTGACAAGGACCCAGCGCTAAAGAAACAGAGAGCGGTTCCAAAGAACATAACAGATTTATTTCAAGTGCAAATATAAACAAAAAGTGAATTAACAGCCTGGCGGGGTGGAGGACGACGCGCTCTTCCTAGCGCCCAAGGGATTGGAGCCCGACAGTTCTGGACCCAGAAATTCCCGCCTGCACCCCCCAGGTGGTTAATGAATCGGACAGCGCCTGTTAAGGATGAGAGGCGAGATAAGTCAACACTGTTCACACAAATACTGTTTAGGGTTCACACCATCAGCAAACACATTCAGGTTCTAATTCAGACTCAAATTACAGAAACAGCTCTCACAGCCCGTGGAGGACCATCAATCCGCACGCCACGGCTGTGAAGAGCGACTTTACACAATTATCAGAGTAGCTCAAATATAGCTGCGTACAAAACGCCAAATTACTATTGTTAATTACTCAAAGTCATTCACAGCTTTAGTTACCTCTGAAGTGTGCTGATGGAGCATGTCCCTCACCCATCTCCTTAACAGGCACAGTGCGTCAAACCTGGAGCGATCCTCAGCATCACAATGTTAGACAACGATCGTCACACATCAGCAACAAGGTTGAGTCCCCAGCACCTTACACAGAGCAGTCATGGCTTAAATGTAGTACATCATTAGGATATCTACTTCAGCTGGAAGTCCTTTGGAACTGCACGTGAACTGCTGATCAGGATATCCACTTCAGCTGGTGGTCCTTTAACTCTGCACGTGAACTGCTCATCAGGTGCATCCACTTCAGCTGGTAGTCCTTTAGCTCTACACGTGAACTGCTCATCAGGTACATCCTCTTCAGCTGGTAGTCCTCTAGATCTGCACATGAACTGCTCATCAGGTGCATGGGGTTGGCATGATGACAGTGGAGGGTGAGAGATGCTTCATCCATCATCACAGCCTCAGACACGCCCCCCACAAACCACCCGAAGTATACACAAAACGCACAAACAGTATCTTGGCCAGCCAACCCCCCCCCCCCCCCCCCCCCCCCCCCCCCACCCAACACACAACAAACATGTATGCTATCTTTTCCATTTGGTAAAGTTCCATTTTTTGGATCCAAATGTTGTAGGGGGGTGGCTCTAGTTGCATCCACTTAATTGTAATACACTTCAAAGCTGCTGTAAGGAGGATGTTTAAGAGATAAGATTTAGACCCTCCCTGCACCTCTTCCGGAACAATGCCAAATATCGCAACTGTAACATCCTTTGGTATGACCACTTCCAAAATCTGGTTTAGAGCCCTGTACACCTCATCCCAAAAGTTTTTTAGTTTAGGACATGTCCAGAAGATGTGTGTATGGTTGGGTATTGCTGCTCCACAATTTCTCCAACACAAGCTTGGTACATTGGGGTCCATCTTAGCAACTAGATCAGGTGTCCTAAAATATCTGCTAAGAATCTTCCATTTAAACTCCCGCCATGTGTTGGAATTTGTAGTTTTGTGAGCCCCTGCCCATGCTTCCTCCCACATTTCTTCCGAAATGGTTTTGGTCGTCTCTGCCTCCCATCTTCGTTTTGTTTGAGTAGGCTTATGCTGATCCATTGGCAAAAATACCCTATATAATTTTGTTATCAGTTTCTTGTCCCCTTCACCTTTTTGGAATTGAAATAGGAAGTTTTCTATTGGTGTGGGGTTTAACACTCTTTCCCATTCCTTGTGTGTGGTCAAAAAAGAGCGCAACTGTAGATACATAAAAAAGTCAGTTTTTTGGAGTTGAAAATGCCTACGTAGCTCTTCAAATGGCATAAGGTTAATTTTATCAATCAGATTATGGATAAACGCCAGCCCTTGATCGGCCCATTTTACAAAACCTTTGTCTAGGATATTCGGAGTAAAGGATTTCATATGTCCAATACTCGTTAGGATTGAAAGAACTCTTGGTAACTTAAATGCAACTCGTACTTTATTCCAAATATTAAGGGTGTTTCTCGTCCACAATGACAAGCCCTTCGTGTCTCGTCCACAATGACAAACCCTTCGTGGAAACATCTAAAAAAGGTAAAACCTTTAATGGTTCAGAGCACATCGTTTGTTCAATGTCCAACCATCGCATATGGTTATCACTTTGAATCCAAGATATCAACGGCTTTAATTGAGCTGCCCAGAAATAGTATTTTAACACAGGAAGATTGAGCCCCCCTTTTACTTTAGTTTGTTGGAGTGTTTTAAGTTTTATGCGAGGGCGCTTACCTTGCCAAATAAATTTTGAAATAATTTTATCCAATTCAACAAATGTGGACTTTGGTATTATTATTGGTAACATTTGGAACAAATACATCAATCTTGGGAGAACATTCATACAGATAGTTTCTATGCAACCAAGAAAGGAGAGAGGCAACGCTGACCACCACTCTAAATAATTTTTAATTATGTCTAGAATTTTACTATAATTGACGTGAAACAGATCATGTAAAGAGAGAGGAATATTAATGCCTAAATACTTGATACCCTCTTTGGGCCACCTAAAACCACTTTGTCGCTTTACGCTAAGGGCGATGCTACTATTAGATATCCATTGCTTCTGTCTTATCAACATTTATTTTATAACCTGAAAAATAACCGTATTCATAAATCATTCCCTTCAAGTGTGGAATTGATGTTGCAGGTTCTGTCAGATATAATAGAACATTGTCGGCATAGAGTGAGATTTTATGTTCCTCTGTGCCAATCAAAATTCCCTTAATGCCATCATCGTCCCGGATGAGTTGGGCCATTGGTTCAATGCTAACTGCGAATAGAAGAGGTGACAGCGGGCACCCTTGTCTACACCCACGCTCTAAGTTGAAACGTGACGATCTGACACCATTGACTCTGACAGCTGCCTGTGGGGACAAGTAAATTGTGTGTATCCAATCTACAAATTTAGGCCCAAATTTAAACCTCTTTAATGTTTGAATTAAATATTTCCATGACACGTGATCGAATGCTTTTTGGGCATCTATGGAAATTATAGCTGTTGTTACTTCATTTTCTTTCTGATGAGATATAATATTTAATACTCACCATAAATTATTTCCATAGTGCCTCTCAGCAATAAACCCAGTTTGATCTGGATGTATAATTTGCATTATAATATCTTTTAATTGTCAAGCAAGAATAGCTGTGAGAATGCGTACATCTCCGTTGAGCATAGATAATGGCCTATATGAACTGCAATCGGTAGGGTCCTTGCTCTCTTTCTGTAATACTACTATCGTGGCTTCAGACCAAGATGGTGCCATTGTTTTTGTTTCAAGAACATAGTGATATGCATCCAGTAAAGGGGGGGTAAAAATATCCCTGAAACATTAAAAAAATTCATTTATGAAGCCATCCGGGCCAGGACATTTATTATTCTTAAGGGATGAGATAACTTGTTTTATTTCCCCTTCTTGAATTGGCTCATCCAATTCTTTAGCTACTACCTCGGGCAACTTGCTTCTGACGGATTGTTTGTTGCTGTGACGCTACTCTGAACTTCACACGGTTGTATACGTTTCTTTTATTTCTGTTTAGCACTTTTCTGGTTATTAATTATATCTACTCTGAACGTTATTTAACAACAGTCCTGTTGTGAATCGCTAGCAGTCAGCATTCGCTAGCAGTTAGCATTCGCTAGCGGTTAGCTTTTGCTAACTGGGTTGACTCCTCCCCTCCCCCCGTCGTTACTTTTTTCCCGTTTAATACTTCTGTTCGTTTTTCAGTCGAACTGCTGTGAATTTTAAGTAATTATTTTACTCCTGTGTAAAATCTTAGGAGCGGCTAGCATTTTCGCTAGCGGTTAGGTTGCATTAGCGATTTTGGACCCCCGTCATCATTTTTCCATACTTCTGTTAGTTAATTAACTCTTTAGTGTATTTTATAGCTGCTGCTTTTTTACCTGTTTAATACTTCTGTTAGTTTTTCAGTGTAACTGCTGTGAATTTTAATTCATTTATTTGCGTCTGTGTGAGCCTTAGGAGTGGTTAGCTTATCTATTATTGGTTAGCTCATGTTTGCTTAGCTACATTCTTGAATTTCTTAGTGCACAAAGTACACTACAAATAACTTTACACCCTCCGTAAATCCTGTGTGATGTTGGAAGATAGGGTGGCTCTCTTAGAGAGCCGTGTCCATAAGTTAGAGCAGCTTCTTAGCTCAGTGGAGTTAGATGTTACGGGCACTCCAGATGAGGTTAGTGTTGGGCCGGCTAGCGAGCCCATTAGCATCAGCTTAGAAACGCCGGCTGTGGAGGATGGCTTTCGGACTGTGGCTAGGCTTGGTGCATGGTTGTGGCACCCCGATCACACTTGCCAGTGCGAACTGTGAATCGGTTCGCCCCCTTGGATTTGCCTGATGTGAATTCTCTGAGCCCACAAGTGACTTCCACTCCTGTCTCCAGGCCAACACACTGGACTTTAGTGATAGGGGATTCTATCACTCGCAAAGTCAGGTTACAGACGCCGGCTGACATTAAATGTATTCCTGGGGCCAAAGCTCCCAACATTGCATCTCATCTTAGGGTGCTGATGCTGCAGAAGGGAAGACAGACGAATGAACATGACATGAGATATAGTCACATAGATATTCACGGTGGCACCAATGATATCAGGATGAAGCACTCAGAGGTCATAAAAATTTTCATAGAGAGGACTTGTGACCTTGCCAGAAAGATGTGTCGGCATCGATTCTCTGGTCCCCTCCCCTGCCGGGGTACTGATGAGGCGTTTAGCAGGCTGACATCGTTAAATAGGTGGCTGGCGCAGTTTTGTAGACAGCAAGGCTTTAGCTTTATTGATAACTGGCCTTCGTTCTGGGGCCGCCGTGGCTTGCTGATGCCAGACAGCCTCCACCCTACTGGGGAAGGCGCCGCCATCTTGTCTGCGAACATAGATAGAGCACTACAGGGAGGGTAACATTAGGAATCTACAGCAGGCCATGGAGCAGGTGATTAGAGACCCTACAAGGCTTATGACAAATGTGGGTGTGGAATCCATGAGGTTAGCGGGGAAATTAGTGCAGAAACTCCACTATGGTGATAGTGCAGTTTATCTGCCAGGGAGGGAATTTCAACACGTTGAGACTGTGGCCTGCTTCCATAGTCGTGTCCATAAAAATCGTGTCCATAAAAATCATAGAGGGATATGCTTTCCAAACTTAATACCCATTACTATATTGGATGATGTTGAAATTGAGGATGGCCCAGTGGTTGTTCCAGCAATAGCAAAGATTTCGTGTCTGTTACTTACAACTCGCATGGAATGTCTCAAACCTGAACCTTCTTCTATGCATCTTATATATGCTACTCTGGAACCACCCCTAAACCCAAACAGTTCAACTGTCAACCCAACTGAGGTCCTTAGACTGGGTCTCATTGACATAAGATCACTGTCCTCAAAATCATTGTTGATCAGTGATCAAATTATTGATCATCATTTAGATATGATTGGACTATGTGAAACCTGGCTTAAACCTACAGCTGTCCTCCCCTTAAATGAGGCCTGCCCAACAGCATATACATTTAGTCACATCCCTCGTGATGCAAAGCAAGGCGGGGGTGTTGCTCTTATTTATAAATCTAGGTTTAGCTTATTAGCTGTTGGGGGTTACAAATATAACTCGTTTGAGCATCTGATTCTCCGCTCTGCTCAGGCTATTACACATTGCCAAGGTCAGAAGAACAAAAATCAGTCGTATTACTTTGTCACTGTATATAGGCCTCCTGGCCCATATTCTGAATTCTTAAATGAATTTGGTGCGTTCATCTCTAACTTGTCAACTAGTGTAGATAACATTCTGATCATTGGTGACTTTAACATTCATATAAATAAGCCTTGATCCCCTCTGCAAATCATTTATGGAAATTGTGGATGCATTAGGATTTCGGCAATGCATTCGGGATTTGACGCACATTAGTGGAAATACCCTGGATCTGGTTCTCGCACGTGGTATTGCTGTCACGCATATTGACATCATGCCTCTTACATCAGTGGTGTCTGATCACTAATTTATTAAGTTTACAGTTTCGCTGCCGTGTTTAGTGGAACAACAACCTTATATATCATTACGGCACTGCATCAACTCCTCAACTAAGACTGAACTCGAAGCTAGACTGCCTGATGTCTTAGCTTCACATTTGACAGATACCCAGTCAGTAGACAGACTTGTGGATAGTTTAAACTCAGTGCTCAAAACTACACTCGACATGACTGCACCACCTGTGTTAAAATCGCGCTCCCCCAAATCACAGTCACCTTGGTTCAATGATTATCTGTGTGATCTCAAGCATAAAGCAAGAGGTCTAGAACGGAAATGGTGTCGTTCAAAATTAGAAGTATTTCACCTTGAGTGGTGTGATGCTATCTTAGACTATAAGCATGCATTATTGGCTACAAAGCGGACCTACTACTCTGATTTGATCAACAAAAACAAGCATAACTCAAAGTTCTTGTTCGACATGGTGGCAACACTTATGCATGGACAACCACCTGTAGTTCGCTCTCCTTTTACAGCACAAGATTTCCTGTATTACATTGGGAAGAAAATAGAAGACATCAGGTTAAACATATCACAGCATGCCTTAACCCAGCCACTACACCCTGCTATTGAGGTGGGCACTACTACTGAGGTATTACCTAGATTTACAGAATTTGATAGTATCTCACTAGGCATGCTGACAAAACTTTTTGATCCTATACCAACAAAACTGTTTAAGGACCTGTGGCCTACTCTTGGGCAGACTGTGCTGGAAATTATTAATCTTTCTTTAACTTCTGGATCTGTTCCTAAATGTTTCAAATCTGCAGTGATTAAACCATTACTTAAGAAACCTAATCTTGACCCTAGTGTATTGAAAAACTATCGGCCGATATCAAATCTATAATTTTTCTCTCAAATTCTGGAAAAAGTGGTGTCACGGCAGCTCGTAGACTATCTTACTGAGAATCATCTCTTTGAGCCACTGCAGTCTGCTTTTAGAAAATATCATTCCACAGAGACGGCTCTCACTAAAGTGATGAATGATATTCTGCTTACAATGGATTCGGACACCACTACGGTTCTGTTGCTGTTAGATCTCAGTGCTGCATTTGATACAGTGGATCATCATATTCTACTTGATAGGCTGGAAAATCATTTTGGGATTACTGGGAGTGCCTTTGCATGGCTGATGTCATACTTGACCAGTCGTTCTCTCTGTGTTTTGTACAGTAACACTACCTCTAATATTAGTGACATGAAATTTTGGGTTCCACAGGGGTCTGTCTTAGGCCCCCTGCTTTTCCCCCTTTATATAGCACCCCTTGGGCACATATTGCGGCATTTTGGGATTACCTTTCACTGCTATGCAGATGATACTCAGTTATACATGCCGATAACTGCTGGTAATCTCGTTCAAATAAAATTCTTATAAGACTGCCTTGCAGCAGTGAGAAGTTGGATGTCTAGAAACTTCCTACTTTTAAACTCTGATAAGACTGAAATGATGGTTCTTGGTCCAGTGAGACATCGGCATCAATTTGACCAGTTAACGCTCAGCCTCAGCTCGTGTGTCATACATCACACTGACAAAGTGAGGAACCTTGGGGTAATTTTTGATCCTTCATTGTCCTTTGGCCTCCACATTAGAAATATTATAAGGACTGCTTTCTTCCACCTGCGAAATATAGCGAAGATTCATCCCATCCTGTCTATGGCTGATGCTGAGACCCTGATCCATGCATTTATCTCTTCTAGATTGGACTGCTGCAATGTTCTATTTTCTGGTTTACCGCAGTCTAGCATTAGGGGTCTCCAATTGGTTTACAATGCTGCAGCCAGACTTTTGACATGAAGCAGAAAGTACAACCACATTACACCCATTTTGGCATCCCTTCACTGGCTTCCTGTCCCAGTGAGATCAGATTTTAAGGTTCTGCTACTAACTTATAAAATTATTCATGGACTGGCACCTCCCTACCTAGCTGACTTAATTGAACCTTACATAGCGGCAAGGGCTTTACATTATCAGGGTGCTGGACTACTCTGTGTCCCCAGGGGGAATAAGAATTCTGCGGGTCACAGAGCTTTCTCTTATCATGCCCCTGTTCCGTGGAATGATCTCCCTGTGTAAATAAAACAGTCAGATTCTGTGGAGATTTTCAAGTCCAGACTTAAGACGCACTTATTTTCCCTTTCATATGGCTAGCATACTGGTACAGATTTGTTTTATGCTTTTTCCTCTTTTAATTCATTTATTAGTAATTGGAGTGGGCTGCGGCCTCAACTTTACCTAAATTCTGGATCTTTTAGTGAAGTTTAGGGCTAGTGGCCGGCGATCACCTTAGTATTTCTCTGTTTTTCTTGTTGTTTAATGCTGGCAAATTATACAGTATTTTTTGTCTTTCTGATGCCTGATTCTGTTTTTCCCTCTAAGGTGCAGCTCCATCCAGAGATGGGTGTGGCATTTGTGCTGGAGATCCTTCTGTCCTGTGCACCAACAGCATTTCCTGTACATTCGTTTTGTGAATTGTTCTGTAATTTATGTCTGTAGCATGGCCCAAGCAGAGGGTCACCCCTTTGATTCTAGTCTGCTTGAGGTTTCTTCCTCAGAGGGAGTTTTTCCTTACCACTGCTGCTCTGGGGGTTAGTAAGGTTAGACCTTACTGGTGTGAAGCACCTTGAGGCAACTCTGTTGTGATTTGGCGCTATATAAATGAAAATAAATTGAAAAAACTGAAATTGAAATTCAACATCATCCAATGTAGTAATGGGTATTAAGTTTGCAAAGCATATCCCTCTATGAATTTTATGGATATGTCTGCGGAAACAGGCCACAGTCTCGTTGCCAAACATTGCCAAAACAGAACATTGATAGGTCTAACATTTTTACACAAATTGTGGATATTAGCTCACAACAACAGTGAACAAAACATTGCCAGTTTTTAAACACGACATCAACTAAATGGTCTAAATAAATAAATTATTCACAAAACTTTCTCATTTTAATTTCCTGCACATTCACTTAAAATCGTTATAAAAACTTTACATAATTTATATCCACCCTTGAAAAATGTCAGCTACCTATTTTATAAACACTACCCAATCCAGAACCCATGGATCCCCCACAGTGCTAGTTACTGAATAAATCATGATCAAAAAGACTGTCAACCAAAGAGAAAGCTGTTACTCCAGAATCAACACTGAAAGTAGTTGGTCAGAAGAGAAAGATGTAGTCTTTTGCAGGCATGTTCTTTAGGTTCCCTTCACACCTAACATGATTGAGGCAGAATGTTGCACGAAGGAGGAGACAAATGGTACTTGTGGGAACGCGGAGCCACACTCGAATGCCTCATACAGCAGCCGCCACATTCATTCAGATATGGCACATGCACTCTATATTCGTGTGTCGCTCAGGCCGGAAACCCATTGGAACAGAGGGCATGATGAGGTTGCACTGCCATTTGATAGTGTTTGGAGCATTGGAACGGCATGTCGTACACAGGTCGGACATATTATGCCATGGCAGAGCAGCTGCACGAAATCGTCTTCCATGTCGAACTGTGGCTGAATGACCCCATCGAGGCAGCCTTCACACCAGTGCCTGAATGTCATCAAATGACCATTCGACTCACTCTCGGCTGGAGTCGGCTGGAGTCGGCTGGAGTCCAGGTACCACCCACAAACATCCAACACCACTCGCGGGGCCATTCGCACTGCCAGCACAACAGTAGAGAGCAGGCAAACCACTGTCGAATGGCAGCACATTTTCTAAGTGCCCCATGAGTGTGCTATTACCAAGCAACACACGTCATGCAAGCCCCCCGCAACACATGTTGTGTGCGAATGTGTCGCGCACCCCCTCAACACAGATGTCATGAAGAATGTGTGTACCCCCCCACGCCATGATCACGCATGAAGTGGCTGCAGTGCAATCGGTATCCAGCGCAGCGCTCATCTGAATGGCTGTAATGTACAACTGGAACAGCTGACTGCTATGTACTCGCAACGCAGCTGGAAGACATATGTTGTGCCATCAACAACATGAGTCATACGCCACTCAATGCACAAGTATGGGCGGGCTCTCATGCTCTTGTCAGTGCCAGCTGGCAGTGGCTCAATGCACACAATGTGTTAAATTAAAAACACAGAGAACAGGGCAATTAAATAAATACATACAACATACAGAATTACATAACAAATACATAAAAAAATAATCACAAGAAAGAACAGAGTGAGATTTTTTTTTCTTTGAGTTGAGTTTGTTCAGCAAGGTGGGCATGTCTATACCAGCCGCTGCTCTTGGGATCTGTGGACATGCAAATCACAGCTGGAGAACACATAGTGTGTTATCAAGGACCACCTTACAACACTCCACCATGAGGCGTGTGCGTGTGCATGCTGTCCTCACGTGGAAATACATAAAAACACATCACATATCGCCTTTGCAATGGGCTGGAGCGACCATGTCAGCGTGCACATCGGGAGGCTGTCCCAGGTGAAAAGGACCGTCTAATCATGTGTACACTCAGCTGGCGATCTGATTGTCATGTCACCTGTGTCAGCTATGGTTCACATGATGCAGTGTCCTTCGGCGTGCCACTCACTGGACACACGGGACAGGCTGGACACGCGGGGCTGGCTGGACACGCGGTGCCAGCAGATGTGGACATGATAAGAGCACACTGCTTCATTCACAGCATTTCATGACTGTATGTCTATTCTATGACCATGGGCCATGTGGGAGGGTCATACTTGTATTGTCCGCTCAATAAGAGGGATTTTTTTTTTTGGGTATGTTATTTTACCGACATATATCGACAGCAGGTGGAATGTTTTGCGCTTCCCCATTTCGCTTGTTTTTCAAGGTTTATCGGCCGATTTCTCCTTCTTTCACCCAACGTCATGTTATGTGTGAAGGGGCCATTAGTCAAGGTAAAGGTCCCTTCACACATAGTGTGAATATGTACAACTCCAGGGTGACACAACGGTTCATGCACACAGGAACACAATGCCACCAGCTGCACGATGTGGTTAATAAAAAAATACATGCTGTGATGGTTCCATGCATGCAGAAACACAACAGCTTTTCCCTAAGCAGCTGCACAATGTGGTCACACTTCACACACGTGGTTACACATCGCGCAGCTGAAAAAAAAAAACGTTACCCACGGGATTCAAACCTGCACCTTCCAAAAGCTCTGAAGTGAGCTGCCACCAGTGTCCTGTAAAAGGTGCTGAACACTGCCTTATATCAGGAAGCACATGGACGTATTTAAAAAAAAAATAAAGATGCCACAGCATATAAAAACATTGCATTGTATTAAATCCCTGTTATCAAGCAGGCAATACAAATATGATCCGTCTGTTCTTCTGTAGATAACCAATGGTCACTGACGTACAGTCATGAAATGACATGAATGAGAAGCAGGTCGCTCATCTCATTCATGTCCACATCTGCTGGCGCGTGTCCTGCCAGCCCAGTGCATGCGTCTTGTGGATGGTGCGCCGCAGGACACCACGTCATGTGCAACAGATCTCACGTGGGTGACGTGACAGTCAGATCGCCTGCTGTGTGTTATGATCTGACGGTAAATTTTCAATAAATGACCTTCAGCTAAAATGTGTGACTGAATTTCATTTTGCACTTATAGTCATTACAGATTTTGCCAACTGCTTACTTCAAATCCAAAACTTCTTGTAACAATAGCTAAAACACAATGTGACAATACCTTTAAACACATTTTCTGCTTTGCACTTTGGTTGCAATTCTTCAACACAGTTGTTGGAGAACATTACAGTTTCCTACATTATACACTTAACTCAAAGATAAAAATACCTTGTTACAGTTTCTGCCAACTGCTTACACCCAAAAAGTGAATGCTTAGACTAAAACTTCAAATTCAAAACTTCTTGTAACAATAGCTAAAACACAATGTGACAACACCTTAAACACATTTTCTGCTTTGCACTTTGCACAGTGGATAGAAATCTGTGAGGAGTTCATGTGGGAGGTGGTCAAAGTGGTTGAAGTGATCAACGAAGACAAAGAACAGTAATATCTGATGACATCAGAGCTAGTGTGGTGACTGACCATGTTTTTGTCCACAGTATGAGCCTGAGGGAGGCTGGACAACATGCATTTAGCCTACAGTGAACAATAAACATTTATTTCTACAGCTTCATGTCTTGAACATTGTATTTTCTATTTTTCTATGTAGTGTTTAAAGACTGCTCAGTGGGGTTTTAATTAATCGACCCGGGGCACGATTTGACAACATAGTTCCGTTTGAGCACAGATTGAACAGTTTTGAGGTGAAAGTTTGGTTTTGTAAGAAGAGTCTGGGGTTTTGTGAATGTAGCTTGAAAATTTGGTTTTGTGTTCACAGTTTAGAGAAAAGGAGAGCAGCTTCAGAGAAATGTGTCTTAGCAACTGTGAAAAACTGTAGTACTGTCAAGTGCAATATCATTCTGTTACTGTACCAAGTCTGTAAACTGCAGTACTGTAAACACTTGTGTTCATTGTTTTGTTTTGTGTTTTTGATTTTGAACTGTACAGTACTCTTGTCTTTCTTTAGGTATTTCTAAGAAATTTCCATTTCTTTGTAAAAAAAATAACAATAATAATAAAAAACAAAAATAGGGAAATAATTTTGTTGCTAACTACTGTAGCTTTCAGCTCTTTTTTGAGAAAAAGGAAATAATATTTTGACTTCAGTGTTTTGTGTAAAGCACATATGTGTGTTGCTGTTTATTTGAAAGTGTTTCAAAATGGTGCATGTGTGTATCATTTTGTTGATAGAATGATATTTTTAGAAGGGATTGTTAGGTTTTGACTGTAGGGTTTCATTTTGCCTGAGCTGTCTTATCTTGCTTGTGCGTAGAGTTTTGACACAGTAAGTCAAATTTTGCAAAATGTGTGTAAGCAATCGGCAAAAACTTTAACACACTAAATTCACTTATGACTTTAAAATTCATTTGTGAAATTGTAACTAAATCAATCACGAGAGAAAGAGAGAGAGCGAGAGAGAGAGAGAGAGAGAGAGAGAGAAATAAAACAGTGTGGGAGGAGGGAGAAAAAGCTCATGTCTGCATCTTATGTTTTTCTTTGCTACACAGTCACTTTAATATTGCACTGATTGTGTGCACACATCATGCACAGTCACCTGGACCAGAGCACACATGCATCGATATGCATGTTCTGAATGGGGAACTTTCATAATTTGGGATCTGGTTTGTTCATGTGAAGCTGAAAAAGTGTTTTTCACTGTTCAACCACAAACACGGCAGGCTTATCAGCCTCTGAAGGATAAAATGCCCCATTGTTTTCCTCCAGAAGAATCTCTACAGCCTTGGGGAAGATTGGCTGCCTCCTTATCTCTCTAACTCCAGTACAAGGACAGTAACTGACTCACACATAGACAAAGACAGAAGCATGCGCCACTTCCCCCCCACCTCCCTTCCTGCCCCCATCACATACCCCATCCCGGCCTCCGCTCATGCCACTCCTTTCCCCTCTGGGGGCTGTGCAGTTTTGACTGCGGTAGCGCAACTCCTGTTGCAGTGGCTACCACAACTCACATCACCTCAGTTCGTAAAATGGACTGTTTCAAGTTTAGTGCACATAAACAATGTCAAATGTATATGTGTTGTCTTAATTCTGATGTGTGCCATTATTACGGTAAACAAGTAATAATTGTGGATTAATTGCTGTATCTGCTGGCAGAACCCTCTGTCAGCGAGGTCTTCAACTCCCACCTCCGGGAGAGCTTCTCCCAGATCCCGGGGGAGGTTGGAGACATGAAGTCCGAGTGGACCATGTTCTCCACCTCCATTGTTGATGTGGCCACTTGTAGCTGTGGTCACAAGATCTCTGGTGCCTGTCGCAGCGGCAATCCCCGAACCCGGTGGTGGACGCCGGAAGTAAGGGATGCTGTCAAGCTGAAGAAGGAGTCCTACTTATCTTTGTTGGTAGGTGGGACCCCAGAGGCAGCTGACAGGTACCGGCAGGCCAAGCGTGCCGCAGCCTGTGCGGTCGCAGAGGCAAAAACTCTGGTCTGGGAAGAGTTCAGGGAGGCCATGGAGGAGGACTATCGGTCGGCCTCAAAGAGATTCTGGCAAAGCGTCCGGCGCCTCAGGAGGTGGAAGCAGCTCTCCACCAGCACTGTTTACGGTGCGGGCGGGGAGCTGTTGACCCTGACTGGGGATGTTGTCAGGCGGTGGAAGGAATACTTTGAGGATCTCTTCAATCCCATCGTCACGTCTTCCGAAGAGGAAGCAGAGACTGGGGACTCAGAGGCGGACTCATCCATTACCCAGGCCGAAGTCACCGAGGTGGTTAGAAAGCTCCTCGGTGGCAAGGCTCCTGGGGTGGATGAAATCCATCCTGAGTACCTTAAGTCTCTGGATGTTGTGGGACTGTCTTGGCTGACACGCCTCTGCAACATCGCATGGCGATCGGGGACAGTGCCTCTGGATTGGCAGACCAGGGTGGTGATCCCTCTATTTAAGAAGGGGGACCGGAGTGTGTGTTCCAACTATAAGGGGATCACACTCCTCAGCCTCCCCGGTAAGGTCTATTCCAGAGTACTGGAGAGGAGAATTCGAACGATGGTCAAACCTCGGATTCAGGAGGAGCAGTATGGTTTTCATCCTGGTCACGGCAACTGGACCAGCTCTACATGCTCCATCGGGTGCTCGAGGGTTCATGGCAGTTCACCCAACCAGTCCATATATGTTTTGTGGATCTGGAGAAGGCATTCGACCGTGTCCCTTGGAGCACCCTGTGGGGGGTGCTCCGGGAGTACGGGGTCCAGGGTCCTTTGCTAAGGGCTAGCCGGTCCCTGTACGACCGCAGCAGGAGATTGGTTCGCATTGCTGGTAGTAAGTCAAACCTGTTTCCAGTGCATGTTGGCCTCCGCCAGGGCTGCCCTTTGTCACCGGTTCTGTTGATTATTTTTATGGACAGAATTTCTAGGCGCAGCCAGGGTGTAGAGGGGGTCTGGTTTGGGAACCACAGAATCTCGTCTCTGCTGTTTGTGGAGGATGTGGTTCTGTTGGCTTCGTCAAATCAGGACCTTCAGTGTGCACTGGGGCAGTTTGCAGCCGAGTGTGAAGCATCCAGGATGAAAATCAGCACTTCCAAATCCAAGGCCATGGTTCTCGACCGGAAAAAGGTGCTTTGCCCTCTTCAGGTTGGTGGAGTGACCTTGCCTCAAGTGGAGGAGTTTAAGTATCTCGGGGTCTTGTTCACAAGTGAGGGACAGATGGAGTGTGAGATCGACAGACGGATCGGTACAGCATCTGCAGTGATGCGGTCGCTGTATCGGACCGTCGTGGTGAAGAGAGAGCTGAGAAGGGGGGCAAAGCTCTCGATTTACCGATCGATCTACATTCCGATCCTCACCTATGGTCATGAGATTTGGCTCATGACCGAAAGAACGAGATCACGAGTACAAGTGGCCAAGATGAGTTTCCTCCGCAGGGTGGCTGGGCGCTCCCTTAGAGATAGGGTGAGGAGCTCGGTCACTCGGGAAGAGCTCGGAGTCGAGCTGCTGCTCCTCCACATCGAAAGGAGTCAGTTGAGGTGGCTTGGGCATCTTTTCCGGATGCCCCCTGGACGCCTCGCTGGAGAGGTGTTCCGGGCACGTCCCATTGGTAGGAGGCCCCGGGGAAGACCCAGGACACGCTGGAGGGACTACACCTCTCGGCAGGCTTGGGAACGCCTTGGGGTTCCCCCGGAGGAGCTGGGGGAGGTGTGTGTGGATCGGGAGGTCTGGGCAGCTTTGCTTGAGCTGCTGCCCCCGCGACCCGACTCCGGATAAAGCGGAAGAAAATGGATGGATGGATGGATAATTGCTGTATCTTGTCTGTGGCAATTTGAGTGTGGACGTAATCTCGTTGTTGTTGCACTTGTAATGACAATGACTATAAAGCTCATCCATCCATCCAATGTTGCGATGAGTGTTCAGGCTGTGCTCGTCTTCAGATGTGGTTTTTGCTTGTCTGAGGTGCAAACACTTTTTGGTGATGGATGACATCAAAGCTCCAGCTTTGAACACACCTCCTTTTTTCACCAAAACTGCCACATGAGCACAAGTCATGTCACGAGTTAGAGGACATGAGCACAGGGCAGAAAAACAACAACTGCTCATATTTCACAACCATTCATACACTCCCATAGTAACATTATAGTGGTTTCATTTAATATTCCTACAAAACCCTTGGATAGCAGACCCACGTTAAGACTCAGCTCAGCAGGCTTGTCAGCTCAGTTGGCTTGTCACCCCTGTGGCGAGATTCTTATTGGTATTCCTTTGCTGGCATGTCATCAACCAAATGCCTTTCCACCCTTCATGCTCTTCATGGCTGTCCTCAATCCATACTTATTAATCTGTTGAACTTCCTCATTTGCTCTCTCCACATCATTCAGCCTTCTTTTCCTCTTATTGACTTCATTCATCAGATCCCCAAAGTACTCCCACCATCTTCTCAACACACTCTCTTGTTAGGATCTTTCCAGCTCAGTCACTCTGGCCAGTTTGCAATCCTTTTTTTTTTTTTTTGTTCCTCAGTGTTCAAAGAGTTCAGATGCAAAACCCAGTATCTCCAAAACCATATGTTTTTAGTTGAGGCCAACATGTACTTGGCTGTCAAGGGGACCATCAGTGTGCAAAATATGAAAGAATTTGAACAAACTGTTTTCATTTTATTGATCAAAGCCTGTGCATTTCCGCATTTGGTTTCCTTTAAATCTCCATTTTCAACTGCATTTTTCTCCATTTAAAAAAAAAGTACTTACTGGGTTTTGCATCTGAACTCTTCAATTTAAGATCCATCTCACGGTATGCCTTTTCTTTTGCCTTTGCTACATCTTTCTTTACCTTATACTGTGTCTCCTTGTACTCCTCTTTACTTTCTTCATCTCTCTGACCATCCCAAATCCTTATTGCCAACCTGTTCTTCCTAATACTTTCCTGTAGTTTTCCATTCCACCACAAAGTCTCCTTGTCTTCTCCCTCACCAGCTCTGTAACAGCTGTTCTTTGATCAGGGCTTGCCTCATCTCCATGAATTTCAATTGATAGTCTTCCTCCTTCAGCTCCGTATGCTTAAGCTATCCTACGCTTATCCGTCTTCTTCAAATAAATATTTGCCACAGCCCTTCAGCCCTTCCACATTCCTCTCCTTATACCCATCACCTCATCACCTGTGTTCCCTTCACCAATATGCTGACTGAAGTCTACTCCAATTCTCCCAACTGCATATAGGAAAAATTGACCCAGAATGCATTGCGTCGTCAACGTCTGTGTTTTTTAGCCAACAAAAACACTTTCTATAGTATTGAATTTGAATTTATTTGAATTTGAATTTATTAGGCACCCATGTGTAACAGAAATTCACTCATATACAAACAGCCAAACTCATAACAGAAAAGTCAAAGGTGAAAAGAAATATAAAAGAATAAACAAAATACATGCTGCCTAAAGGCATAGGCAGAAGCAACGCTTATCAAGGCCTACACCCCTGTATGAAATCAAATCAAACCAGGCATATATGCCTGATCATGGACGTTTATATCCAAACACAATCTGAACAACAACAGCACATAGCTGCAGATAAAAGAAGTCAAATATTTCTCCAGACAGCTCCCAAAAGAAACTAAACACACACACACACACACACACACACACACACACACACACACACACACACACACACACACACACACACACACACACACACACACACACACACACACACACAAACAGAGGTTCTAGTATAACGGCATCTTCAAATAACACAACTCAACCACATTCATCTAATACATATCTAGAAAGACCATTTCTTTGTATAAATATTTGAACCGGTTGATATCTGGCCATCGCCTAAGTTTCTCTGGTAAATTATTCCTTTTTGGGGGGGGGGGGGCACAAATGGAGACACAAAAGCACCTCCAATCGTCCTAGCGCCAGCAATTTTAAAATAATACAAACCCCTTAAATTATACATTCCTTCTCTCTGCGTAAAATTTTCTTGAATTCTTAAAGGTAATAGTTTATTTTTCACTTTATGCATCAACTGACCAGTCATAAAAGAAATCACATCATAAAGTTTTCATATCTTTGATTTAATAAACAACGGATTAGTATGATCCCAAAACCCTGAATTGTGAATTATTCTTAATGCTCTTTTTTGAAGGATGAATAATGATTGTAATGTAGTTTTATAGTTATTACCCCAAACTTCAGCACATTAAGTCAAGTAAGGTGCAATCAATGCACAATACAACGTGTATAGTGATTTACCATCTAGAATGTACTTTGCCTTATTTAATACTGCAATACTTTTAGAAACTTTCTTTTGGATATGTTGAATATGCACTTTCCAGTTAATTCTATCATCAGTAATCACACCTAACAACTTATTCTCTTTGACACATACTATATTTACCCCAAGTATTTGTACATCCTGTTTATAATTTCCAAATAACATAATTTTAGTTTTAGACGAATTTAATGACAATTTGTTCATGTCAAACCAACTCTTCAACTTTATCATTTCAGTTCTCAAATCACACAATAATTGCTGCAAAATCTCCATAACAAAACAGGATTGAGTAACCAGCAAAGAGAACGGCTTTAAA
The DNA here is from genome assembly GCF_902500255.1 of Thalassophryne amazonica. Taxonomy (NCBI): domain Eukaryota; kingdom Metazoa; phylum Chordata; class Actinopteri; order Batrachoidiformes; family Batrachoididae; genus Thalassophryne; species Thalassophryne amazonica. Next base: position 29,148,323 of record NC_047108.1, on the reverse strand, counting down.
CACAGAGGGAACTTTACATAAATAAATAATCACGATGTCCAGATATGCAGAACAGCAGTCCCCGATTTTAACAAACCACTTCCGGTTTTGCAAATAATGTTTAATCCAATTCAGAGCCACTCCTCTAATATCATAAAGTTCTAACTTTTAAAATGCATATGTTATGATTGATTTTGTCGAAAGCCTTTCTTAAGTCAAGAAACAGACCTATTACTAATTCCCTTTGGTCCAAATGTTTATTGATCTCTTAAATTGCATTGCACAAAGCCAAAGCAGTGGACCTTTTCGCTCTGAACCCATATTGACTGTCATCAAGTAGGTTATGCAGTTCAATAAATCTATCCAGTCTGTTATAGTAAAGTTATAGTATAGTATAGTATAGTAGTATAGTATAGTATAGTAGTAAGTTATAGTATCTTAGTAAACTGTGACAATAAAGACACAGGCCTGTAGTTAGTAAAAATACGTTTGTCACCAAATTTAAATAAAGGTATCACCTTTGCCACTTTCATGCCATTTGGAACAATTCCCATTTGAAACGATTTATTAAATATATATGCTAATGGTTAAGCAATTTCTGTAATATCTGCTTTACTAAAGTCATATGTACGTCATTATGATCAGTTGACTTTTTACTTTTACATGTGTTGACTAACATAATAATTTCCCTCTCATCAACCGGGCCAAGAAAAACTGTATATGGATTTCTCTCAATTAATTGCTGGTTTACCCATGTAGTGTGTGGAAAGTCAGCTACTAAATCTGGCCCAACATTAGCAAAAAAATTATTAAAACTGTTCACTACTTGGTTCATGTCATATTTATATTTATTATTCTAAGTAAATTATGTTGGGTAATTCTTTGATTTGGGTATATTTCTTAAAATACTATTCAGTATTTTCCATGTTTCCTTTATGTTATTTTTATTATCATTTAGAACTTTTCCAAAGTATGATTTTTTACAATTGCGCATAATGGTTGTTAATTTATTTTATAGTACTTATATTTAATCTCCACCTCTCTTGATTTACTTGTAATAAACTCTCTATATAACATATTTTTCTCCTTACATGCCATTTGCAGTCCCTTTGTTATCCATGGATGGGCCTTATACTTGTTATTTACACTGCAATGTAGAATTGGACAATTTTTGTTTTATATATATCAAGAAATATATTTTCAAATTCGACATATGCTAAATTGGCATCTTTCTCTGTATAAATGGAATTCCATTCCTGCAGATGTAAATTTTTGGATATAAAGTTAAGCTGTACAAGGTATTAATGAAATCATCTGTCACTTTATGTTAATGCAGATTTAAAAGATCAATATTTATATCTCCTCAGACAAATACTCACTTATTACCCATCTGTGAAAAATATTTCTCAATCCAATTTTGAAAGTCTTCGATTTTTGAGCCAGGAGCTCTATAAATACAACTAATAATTATATTTTTTTACCGATTCCAAAACATATTTCAATTGTGATAAATTCCAAAAGAGGCCATTGTCACTTGATCATTGATTTTGTATTTAAGCCTTTTATCAACATACAGTGCTACTCTGCCTCCTCTATTATATCTATTCAGATGATTAAATTCATAACCCTCCAGTTCATAATTTGAATGGTCAACATCAGCAAGCCAAGTTTCCGTTATAGCAATTATACTGAAAGGTTGGCAGAATTGTTTTAAATTGTCTTTACTACTTCCAAAATTCTTGTACAAACTGGATTAATGAGAACTTCCCATCCCATATGTGTGTGTAGTGCACTTATTGGATTGTTCCTCAGTATAATACTGGTAATTACTATTTACAGAAGAATAAAAATGATTGTCCTGGTCTATCTCATATTCCCAGTCTTGAATATGATCTTCATTATACTGAAAAGGTTGTAATTCTTGTACAGAAGTAAATTCAAAAGGATCAGCTGTCATCATAAAATAAAAACACAATTAACATCAGTCTCCAACATAATGTAAGCATAAACATACAATAGAAAATAATTGCCCCCAATTATCATACCCGCGTTCTTTTAACAACACAGACATAATCATTATTAAATGAAACAAATACCCATCATTTAAATCTTTCCAAATCTGAAAGTTCTCTTATCACTATAACTTTAGCTTCTTCCGGTGTTCCATTTGTCTTAATTATCACTTTACAATTTCTTGTCCAAGTCGCCTGAATTTTCTGTTGCTTCCGGAGGACGCTAGCTTCTCTTGCTATATCAGGACGTTTCTTTGTCAAGTGTTTGTTAACGTACACATTTGTTCCTCTCAAGTTCTTGGCCTGCCTCAACAAATCATTCTTAATTTTCCTGTTCAGAAACTTGATGATAATGGTTGGTTTGGCCTTGTTATCCTTCTTAGGTAATGAGTGACAGTCTGCAATGTCACTGTTATTAATGTGGACGTCCTTTGATGAAAAAAAAATTGATGATCTGCTGCTCCAGGGAATGTGTTTCTTCCTGCGTTTCATCCATAGTTCCAGCGCTGTTAGCTACTAACCTGGTGTATGATTGATGTCTAGTGTTCAATCCTGGTACAATAACATCATCCATTCTAAAGTACTGTTCCAAGTTGTCCACTCGTTTTTCCAAATATCTAATTTTGTTGTCTTTTTCTTGCATCAATTTTCTCAGCTCACATACCTCCTTCAACAAACCCAGTAATTCATTCTGTTTTTAACCACACTACTCAATTCTTCTAACATAAAGTTCAGAGCCTGTTTATCTCATCTAGTTCTTCTCTACTTATTACTTTTTTTAGGTGGCATGATGAACAAACTTGTGCAGCCCTGCCGGGCTACACCACTTTGTCAGGGTTCGGCCCAGTCAGGGCCCTGGTCACGGTTTTATCGTTTTGCCTCACTTCTGGTTTTGATTATTCTGTCTATGGTTTCTGTTTATCTTTACCTTTTGTGTTTTATCATCTTGTTATGCTCTGTTTCTGATTAGTTTTGTTTCATTTATTTTCTTTGTTTCACCTCATTGCCATGTAGTTAGTTTTGTCATTGTTCCTGTCCTGCCTGTAGTTTGTTTTTCCTTATTGCTCATTGTAATGCATTTGTATTCTTTTACTCATGGTCCCTTTAGTTACTTCAGTCCCAGTTTAGGTTTTGTTTATCACATTTATTGGTTTATGCTGTAGTTGCTGGTTTTGGTTGGTATTTATCTTCAGTATTTTCTTCTGGTTATGTACCTTTAGTTATTTATTGCTTTCTCTGGTTATCAATTATTCTGTGTTGTCCTTCATTGTATTCTTTTGTCACTGGTTTAGTTTTGTGTCTTTTATTTTTCTGGTCAGTTATGGCATTTACTTTCATACTTTAATCTGTATCAGTTGTGTTCTAGTCTCGACTTTACTTTTTATTTTCTTCTTTACTTCACTCTGCCTTGCACTATAATCATTAGTTGTATTTCCCTTTATACTTTAGCCACATGGTGAGTTCTGTCTTAGTTAAGTCTCTGCCAGTTTGTAGTTTTCAGTTCTTTTTATCTCTGTTGGTTGTAGGTGGGGTCACTTGCACTTAGTTGTTTTGTCTGTCACGCCCACCTGTCTTGTCTGGCCACTCCCCTTGCAGAACCTGTTTTACATCACACCCTGATGACTCCCCTTGTATTTAAGCTCTCACAGTCCCTCACTTCCCTGCTAGTTTGTCGATCGTGTGTCACATCCTCGCCTTTTGTCATAGTCTGTTTGCCTTGTTTTTTTTTTTTACCTTGCTTTTTTGTGTCGATCTCTGCCACGCCGTGAACCTGACCCCAGCTTGTGAACTGAATTTCGAGTCTGCCTCTGCTCTATCTGTACCGCCGCACCACTATCTGCCTTATTGTGTACCGAACCATTGCCTGTTTTTTGATAAAGAGTATTTTTACCTCAACACCTCAGCCTGCGAGTCTGCATCGTGTGTCCTACCACTTTCTGTGCAACGCCACACCCGGTCATGACACACTTAGCTGTTGCTGAGGCCTGGTGGTAAGCTGCTGGCAGGCTAGGCTAAGCTATCTACCAGACGGTGTCGCCGTCACCTTCACTCTCCAGTGCCTCCAACGATCACCAGCCTGCTGTCAAGGCCCATCTGCGCCACCGCCGCCGTGGCTGGAGATGATGGCATTTATCATCACCCCTTTAATTTCCAACTTCACACTCATCAACATCACATACACTCACTTTGCCACCAGTTCACTCTTCGTATACTCTTTCTTCAGTATTACCTCTACACCATTTCTCCTCCCTTCTATATCATGTAGATCAGCTTGAATCCACTGCCAGTACTGCTGACATTAAGTCCCTTGCATCTGGTCTCTTGTACATACAGTATATCTCACATTCTCCTCTTCATCTTATCTGCCAGTTCTCTTCTGTTTTCAGTCATTCTGTCAACATTCAATGTTCCCACTGCCACATCCGCATTTCTAGCTTTCTATTTCTAGCTTTCTACGTGTCCTGCTGCCTGTCAATTTATTCTCTGCCACTTCCTTTCCTTCACCCAACAGCAGGACAGGTTCTGTGGGAGTCTTGCTGGACAACAGTACTAGTAACAGTCACTGTTATCACTGACCTCCACTAATTTGGTATTAGAATTTGATTTGTCATCTGTATGTTTGGTTTGACAAATTTTATGTTAGATGTCCTTTCTGATACAGTCATTTCCAGGTTTGAGACCAACATTCAGGTACACACTCACTGTGTGTGAGAAGAAATGCTTAAACCAAAAGAAATTGAATTAGAGGGTAAAGAAACCAACAAGAAATCAGATAACAGATTCAACCTTGTAAATGTTGACGAGTGTCATACAGTGACTGATTTTCCATTTCCATTCCATTTTCTATTGCAACCTCCTGGATGCGTGCTGTGATGTGTTTTCAGTCTGCCATTGCAAAGCTATATGTGAAACACCTCAAACTGTGACAGAGAAAATGACTGCATCTTATAAATATCAGCTTGTAAATTTCGTGCAATGAACCCCAGATCTGCTGAAGGAGGTTTCAGCTAAAATACGTGGGTCATACCTTCTAGAACAAATTACAGGTGCCTAATGGCGCTATACAAGAAAAAAGTTGATTGATTGATTGATTGATTAATGACCTGTAATCTGTCAGTGTTCTGTCCTTAACTGCTGTACGGATCATTAGCTGTACCAAAACCTCTGACCACCCTCCCTCCTTCAGTTCCTCTAGCTCCCTCCTCGCTACCAGATTTATTATAGATTTCTTTAGCTCACATTTAATAGTTAGTTTGGATATTTCTCCATCCCGACTCTTTCCCATTCCTTGTGCTCCTCAGCTGACTTGTTACTGTTCTGTCAAACCAGTGTTGTATAAAGTACTGGAAAATCACTGTTATGTGCAGACGCGAGTTGAGGAGCGCGACCAGCGTCTGACTGAACCCAGCGCTAAATAACCAGAAAGCGGTTCCAAAAACAAAACAATTTTATTTTTCTCCCGTGCAATAATTGGTGTACAACATAAATGTGCGTTTGTCTGGCGAGGTGAAGGACGGCGCGCTCTCCAGCGCCGAAATGGATCAAAACTCGGCGCTTCTGGACCCAGACTCACCGCCGAACACCCCCAGGTGGATACGACAAACTGACTCTGTGAAGGATGGAAAAGGTGAGGTAAGTCAACAGCTACAACAAATATCCTTCAAAGGCATGCACTATCAGCAACACATTCAGGTCTGAATTTAAGCTTTATGTAAATGAGCAGCTTCTCACAACAGGTGGAGGATCATCAGTCCATACGCCACGGCAGTGAGAAGCGAGCTGCACAATTCTCATCAATGTTCAAATATACTGCGTAACAAAATACCAAATTACTGTTAACACTTATTCAGACAATCAATCACCTCTGATGTGTGCTGACAGCATGTGTCCCTCACCCGTCCTCCTTCACAGGCACGATGTGTCAAACCCAGGCGCGGTCCTCAGCGTCTCACAAACGAACATCACAAGGTCGAGTTCCCGGCAATTCTGCTCAAATCACTCATGGCTTAAATGCAGAACGCCATCTCATTATCTGCTTCAGCTGAAAGTCTTTAAGTTTGCACGTGAGCATCATCCACAGGTGCTGCAAGTCATTAGGCCTGCACGTGAACATCCTCCACAAGTGCAGCCAATGATGCTGATGAGGGTGAAGGACTCTTCTGCCAGCACCTTCTCCACAGACAAAAAACCAGTTTGCATACCACCTGGAGAGCAAAGAAAAGAAAACACCAAAATGTCCAGCCAAACCCCCCAACACACAACAGTACCCCCCCATCAATGGGAAGCCTCCCGGCGACCGAACAGACCAGGCCCGAGAACAGCCCCTCCCTCCGGGGTTCTCGTCAGGAAACAGACGGCGTAACGCTCCCAAGGTCCACCGCAGACAGCAGGACAGGGCACCGCGGCTGAAAGGCCGGCTGGCATCAACAAAAAAACCCAAAAAGTCCCATATACAACCCAACATACAAGAAAAAACACAAAACCCACCCAAACCCTCCCCAGGGGACCATCCCATCCAACCCCGGGAAGAAAAGAAAAACACCCAAATCCAAAAACCCAACATAGCCCCAACAACACAATACCAACATAAATTCACAAAGAAAAATAACAAACAACCCCCCAGAATGACTTGCAGAGTCCAACACCCCCCAGAAGACCTTTACCGCCAGTTCCAGGAGTAACAGCCAAAGCCGGAATCCCACAGAGGTCCCCAGGTATTCATGGAGCAACAGCGCCCCCCAGAGGACCGTACCATCAACCCCAGGAGGCACCCTCCCCATAACCCAGGAACCCCAGACGCGGCCACACTTGGCTAGTCGGCCCCACAAGCCAATTCCCCCCCAGAGGACCGTCCCATCAACCCTGGAGGTGGAACCTGGAAGGAAACATAAAAAACACAAAAAGTCACCCCCGGCGGACTTCAAAAAACCACCCCGGGGGCAAATAAAACAACCGGCAAACCCTGTTACCCCACCCAGCACCCCGAAAGACCCCAGATCACTCCCAGAGCCTAACGTTAGCCCAATTTCGGCAAACGGCACAAAACTACTAAGCTGGGGAAGGAAACAGGAAAAACTAACCCGGTCCCATCCCCGAAGCGCAGCGGAAAACTGGAAAGACGTCCGGTGCCCCAACCCGACCATACCACCAGCCTATCGGGAGGGGTGGAACTACCGAAATGGCGAACGGCAACAGATCGGCCCACCACTCCGACTGAGGTATGTTCCCGCTGCACCACACCCCGGTACACCAATGACGAACGGTCAAAGGCCCACCGGGGCTGGAGAGGAACCGGGCCCTAACCAAACCCCAAAAAAAGCACCCCTGACAACCCCCCCCTAGGTGCAGAGGTCGCCTGAGAAATGCTCAGCGTGACCAACCTGCACCACCCCACAACCCAAAAGACAAAACGGTCTCAGAGCAATGTGAGGTTGGGGTTAGGGAAGCAGGGAAATAAAAACAACAAAACAAAATGACCCAATCCTCAAACAAAAATTACCTAACTTCAAATAATGATTACCTGAGTCCAGCCGAGCTCCGAACTGCCAGTCGTTCACTCCACCATAACCGCCTCTAAATCCCCAAACAATTTATAACCCCTTACAAGAAAAACAAAAATAGCCCAAATAACTAAACAACCAAAGATCTGCCCCCCCTTTTTTTTTTTTTGTGTCCATTATTATGCCTGTCCAAGAACACCTGGAGATACGTCATTGTTATCTTTCTTGACGCTTATGTGACCGGGGCAAAATAGCGGCTTCAGCTCATCTTTTAATGAATAGTTCAAACCATCCACAAACACTCCACTCAAAGCTGCGGCATTCCAACCGGACTGAGCAGAAAAAATTCGGAAATCCACGGAATAATCCGCCGCACTCCGCCTCCCCTTGGGTGACGGTGTTATCTGCACTGGTATCGATGGTGCCGCAACTGGAGCAGCAGGAAGCGGAACGGCTTGCGCTGCAAGCTCCGTAACGCGGGCATCTGTTTGTTTAATTTGATTTGCGAGAGGCCGTAATTGCTCCCATATCTTCTCCAAGTATTCTTGAACTTTTTCAGCAAAAGGAACCGCTTCTGCCGCTGGGTCCATTTTGGAATGGCCGGGAACTACTGTTATGTGCAGATGCGAGTTGAGGAGCGCGACCAGCTTCTGACTGAACCCAGCGCTAAATAACCAGAAAGCGGTTCCAAAAACAAAACAATTTTATTTTTCTCCCGTGCAATAATTGGTGTACAACATAAATGTGCGTTTGTCTGGCGAGGTGAAGGACAGCGCGCTCTCCAGCGCCGAAATGGATCAAAACTTGACGCTTCTGGACCCAGACTCACCGCCGAACACCCCCCAGGTGGATACGACAAACTGACTCTGTGAAGGATGGAAAAGGTGAGGTAAGTCAACAGCTACAACAAATATCCTTCAAAGGCATGCACTATCAGCAACAAATTCAGGTCTGAATTTAAGCTTTATGTAAATGAGCAGCTTCTCACAACAGGTGGAGGATCATCAGTCCGTACGCCACGGCAGTGAGAAGCGAGCTGCACAATTCTCATCAATGTTCAAATATACTGTGTAACAAAATACCAAATTACTGTTAACACTTATTCAGACAATCAATCACCTCTGATGTGTGCTGACAGCATGTGTCCCTCACCCGTCCTCCTTCACAGGCACGATGTGTCAAACCCAGGCGCGGTCCTCAGAGTCTCGCAAACGAACGTCACAAGGTCGAGTTCCCGGCAATTCTGCTCGAATCACTCATGGCTTAAATGCAGAACGCCATCTCATTATATGCTTCAGCTGAAAGTCTTTAAGTTTGCACGTGAGCATCATCCACAGGTGCTGCAAGTCATTAGGCCTGCACGTGAGAGAGAAAACTGACCCACCTTTCGTCAAAAAAGTGACAGCTGCCAATCAAAATCGGCCACGTCACTAAGCCCCGCCCCCTCTATGACATCATAGCCAATCAGAATCGATGACGTCACTATGTCCCGCCCCTAAGCCCCTCCCCTAGTCCCGCCTCCAAGCCCCGCCCCTTATGACGTCACAGCCAATCATAATCGATGATGTCATTATGCCCCGCCCCTAAGCCCCGCCCCTGATCCCGCCTCCGAGCCCCCCGCCCCTTATGACGTCACATCCAATCAGAGTCGATGACGTCAGTATGTCCCGCCCCTAAGCCCCGCCCCCGGCTCCTCCCCTAGTTCCACCCCTGGCTCCTCCCCTAGCCCCACCCCCAAGCTCCTCCCCTAACCCCGGCCAAGCACCGCTTCCAAGCCATACCTCCCCTCCCACCCAGGGTCTAATATTTTAATGTCATTTTATTTCATGAATTAAAGAATGATTAAAAATACCTAGATCTTTTTAATGTATTAAAGAATTAACTAATTCTGAAATAATTAAACATAAATCACTGTCTATTATTTAATGCCCCTTTAATATCTTTAATTCTTAAATTATTACGTTTCCTTTTCTGTTTTTTAATTCGTAAATTAAAGAAGGGGAACAAATACCCGTCTCTCTCGGCTGTAAGTCTTTGCAGCAAGACGGTCAAATACCCACGCATAGAGCCGCTCGCGGAAACATGACCCCACGGCTGTAAAACCTGTTGCAGACGCTGTGTCTGTGTGAGTGCGTGTGTGTGTGTGTGTGTGTGTGTGTGTGTGTGTGTGTGTGTGTGTGTGTGTGTGTGTGTGTGTGTGTGTGTGTGTGTGTGTGTGGCGGGACACCCGCTGAGCGGAGATGCTGCCCCGAGGTGATGAACCCGAAGAACAATAAACAATGCTCCTTATCACTCACGCCAGATGATGTTTTCTTTTAAGATATTAGCCGATCGATCATGGGGCGCGGGACACCCGCTGAGCGGAGATGCTGCCCCGAGCCCGAACAATAAACAATGCTCCTTATCACTTACGCCAAACGGTGTTTTTAGAGCAAAAGGTAAGGAATTACGCCCCGCGGACGAAGAAGGGTTTAAAAATCCCCTTTCGACGATAGAGTGACATACAGCATTCACCATGGCGAGACGAACTCCGATCCTCCGCTACATCTGCGAGACCCCGGTTAACATCACCATGACAACAGAAGGCTCGCTTGCCCCAAAAAAAGCGAGAATGTACGTCAGCCGTCTGAGCCAGCCGATACCGGAGGAAGATCTGACGTACAGCCTGGAGGGGCACGAACGTTTAACTTACACGTTCGACCCGTATTATGCCCAAGTAAGTTTCTTCACTCTGGCCGAGGGTGAGACTGCCACTCGAGGAACCCCACGGGTGGCGCTTACTTCCGCCGATTGGGGTGTCTTCTCCGCGGCGGCGGGCTCGATGATTCGCGACACGGTCAACCCTGAACCTCCAGGAGATCGGACGCCGGAAAAAGAAGAAAACACGCTTCCAACTCACCTGGCTCAGTGCCCAGGGGCCTCGCTATAGGGTGATATTCCAGCGTGGACCTCCTGACACTGTCTCTGAGGGTGAAATTAAGTTGGAGCGGGTTAGTGCCAGCGGCCACGTCAGAAGCGTCACAGCTGCGGCTGAGAGCTGGCATGAGATGTTCAACACCTGCAACGACAGGATTACGGGCCTCTTTACAAGGTGCCTGGCCTGGAGGGACGTTATCGAAGTCCGAAAAAACTTGGCCCCTCTTTTTACTTAAAAAAAATAAATTAAAAATTAAAATAAAAAAAATAAAAAAAACTGACGTAGCTCCTCCCCGCATGCACGGGGATTTCTATAAAAACCAGGGGACCACATCTCATTCAAGCATCGGACGACGAACCAGCATGAGCTCCTCAACCTCTCCCATTGCAGCGGCCGACGACATCGCTTGTGACTGCGCGCTCGACTGTGGAAGAGACCAGCCCTCTCTGAGCCAGGCTTCACGGACCCGCGGTGGGTACGAGAGCCTGTAGGGGAGTTCAGCTTGAGGCGGTCTGGGGCGAGATCCATCCTTCTCACGCGCTTTCCAGCCCGGGAGGCGTGGGGTCTCTTCCCGCTGTCACGGAGGCCGCGAGTCCGCGGGAGGTACAAGACCTCGAGCCGGCTGAGAAATACGCCACATCTTTCGCATCTGACCGGCCTGACGGGTTCCTGTCAGAGGAATTCCTGAAAACGGTGAAAGTCGGCGTGGCACACTTACTTTTGGCTGTGATCAAAAGTTACAGACAAAAACTCTGTTACGGGTGTGAGATCGATCACCCCAGCCAGCGCCAGCACGAGTGCCTGGACCCGTTAAATGAATATTTCTTTACCGGACATTTTGAGAGATTAATGGTGAGACTCTGGAGACCGACCTTCATCCCAGCTGTGGTAAAGCTCCTAGCCCAGCGCTTCCTCAACCCATCGGCTGCGAGGGTTCAGGGGGTGGTAGAAAACATCCTCACTGAGCTGAAATACACTGATACTTTTGAAGCAAAGATCAACGAACTGTACACATGTTTCGGTGAAGACGCAGATCTCGACCTGGAGGGAATGGTAGCCGTCTATAACCCAGACGACTGAAGAAAAACCTGCTTTTTTTTTTTTTTTTTTTTTTTTTAAATATCATTATATTGTTTTACAGTCATGGGTAATTGTGTGATGATTCTCTTTCAAAGCTTGCGGGAAGTTTATATTATACGTGGACTCTCGTATAAGCTGGAGCGGGTAGTCATTCGCAGGCTGGAGACCCCAGACGCACTGCCTTCATGCGTTATGGAGAGGGT